>NW_020194727.1:0-316128 GCF_003025115.1 Trichoderma citrinoviride
GACTAGTTATTTAAAGTAAAATAGTTTATAGCACTTAACCTTAAAAAAGCCTATAACCTTATTTATATTAAGCTAAAAAATAAATAAAAAACAGCATTTAGAATATGCTATAGATTATTTAAATACTTAGTAATACTATTTAAATTAACTAATATACTTATAATATTTTAAAAAATAATTAACTATATATTAAAGGAATTTATTAACTTATTTATTATTATTTACCTTAATAATATTCTTATTTTCTTAAAAACTCTTAAAGAATATAAAAAGTATATTACTCTTATATTAAAAACACTAAAAAAAGCAAACCTACTAATAAAACTAAAGAAATATTAATTTTACTAATAAAAAGTTATATTCCTAGAATATATTATTATACTTAAAGAAGTATATATAGATCTTAAAAAGCTTAAGGCTATTAGTAAATAGTAACTGCTAAAAAATATAAAAAAAGTCTAAAGCTTTTTAAGACTTGCTAATTACTATAAATAATTTATTTAAAACTTTTTAAAAATTGCTATACTATATATAAAACTTATAAAAAAAGAAAGGAAATTCTTATAAGTACTTAATATATAAAAAGCATTTAATATACTAAAAAAGGCTTTAACTAGTAACTTAATATTAGTTATATTTAATCTTAAAAAGCTAATTACTATTAAGGTAAATATATTAAATTATACTATAAAAGAAGTATTAAGCTAACTAGATAAAAATAAGAAACTATAACTAGTTGCCTATTTTTTAAAAAAGCTATATAAGCTAGAATTATAATATTCTATTTATAATAAGGAATTTAAGGTAATTTATATAGCACTTAATAAAAAACACTAGAGAAACTACTATTAAGGAAGTAAATTCCTTATAATAATCCTTATAGATTATAAGAATATTACTTACTTTACTATAATATAAAAACTCTTATAAAAATAAGTTAAATACTATAAACACTTATTAAAGTTTAACTTAATTATTAAGTATTATAAAGGAATAGAAAATAGTAAAGCTAATATACTTAGTAAAAGACTAGATTATTTCTAGGAAATCTTAGATATATAAGTATAAGTACTATAGTATAATAAAAATAGAAACTTAGTATTAAAAACACTAAATATTATATTTATAATTAAAAAAGATAATCTAATTATTAATAATATTAAAGAATATATTAAGGACTAGACTAAAGAATAGTTTTTAAAAGGCACCTTTATAAAAAAGGGTTACTTAATAATAAATAGACTTATCTAAGTACTAGATAAATTATAAAAAAAAGTAGTTAAGATAATCTATATATACTTAATATATAAATATTAAAAAATAAAGAAAACCACTTAATAAGTTTAATAATACTATAAATTTAATAATATTAAGAAAATAGTTTAAAAGGTTATTTTAGAATATATTATATATAAATAAGTAAAAGCAAGATGCTATCTTCCTTATAAAAAGTTATAACCCTTATAGGTTCTAATATAGCCTTAGGAATTAATCTTATTTAACTATATTATTAAGCTTTTACTTTTAAAAGAATTAATAATAAAAAAAACTTAAGATAGTATCTTTATAATAGTTAATTAACTAATAAAAATAAGCTACTTTATCTTAGCTAAGGAAAGCAGTATAGCTAAAGACTTAGTATATTAGTTTTAAAGATATATTTATACTAATTATAAATTACTAAATAAAATTATTTTAAATAAAGGATTAACATTTATTTTAAAATTCTAGTAATTACTTATAGCTAGACTTAGATTAAACTATAAAGTTAGTATTACTTATTATTTATAAATAAATAGATAAATAAAAAGGATTAATTAAATTATTAAAATATATTTTTAATACTATATTAACTTTAAATAAAATAACTAGGTTAAATACTTACTAATAGCATAAATCTTATATAATAGTATACTAGTAAAATTAATAAGAAAATCACTATTTTATATAAACTATAGATTTAAACTAAAAGCATTTTAACCTTTAAGGCAAGGCGAAAATGCAGAAAAAGTAATTATTATAGCAGATTAACTAAAGAAACTATATAATAAAATAAGAATATAACTTAAATTTATATAAAAAAGAATAAGCAAGTATGCAGATTAAAAAAGAATTAAAGGACTAATCCTTTAAAAGGGAGATATAGTTTACTTACTCTAGTATATATATAGAAAAAAATAACTAAATATTAAAATAAACTAGCTAAGTAATAAGCTAAACTTTAAAAAACTTAAACTATATAAGGTTTTAAAATAAATTAAAGAAGTTAACTATAAACTTAACCTTCTGCTTAAAAAAGGATAATAAGGATAAAGTATATATAATATTTTCTATATATTACTACTTAAAAAAGCAGTAGTAAATAAAGAAATAAGTAAAATTATTTATAATAAAATTATAATTAAAGGTAAAGAACTTAAATATAAAGTTAAATAAATCCTTTAAATAAAATTTAATAAAAAGACCTAATAGCTAAAATACTTTATAAAATAGAAAAATTATAATAAAGCTAATAACACTTAAGAACCTATTAAGCATCTTAAACACTTAAAGGCCTTAGTTAATAATTTTTATTAGCAGTTAAACTTATAAAGGTTAATAATAAGGGATTTAGCAAAAACTAGTCTTAATTAATAAGGTTAATAAAAAAAGCTAGGATATTAGAACTAGCTAGATTAAGCACTAACACTTCTGCCTAGTATACAGCCTTTACTGCCTTACACTCTGCCTTCTTTACCTGCTTTAACTCTTTTAGATTATTAATTCTATAAGTAATAGCCCTTTATATTTTCTTAGCCTATTCCTTCTTTTATATATAAAGATATTTAATATATACACCTGCTTTAAGCCATGCTTCCTTAGCCTTTTCTAGCTTAAAATTAAAATTAGCACCTTTATTAGCTATATAATAAAGTTAAGATACTAATAGACTAAAAGCTTTATAACTAGGCTGCTAAGAATAAATATAGCTTAAATAGCAAAGAGAATCAGTCTTTAATATAAAACACTAAAAACTATATTTCTTATAGTATTAATAAGGTTTTATAATTAATAGTTTAAGCAAGATTAACTGCTTTAAAGCTTGCTACTAAAGTACTTAAAAAAACTTAGAATGTTTATGCTTACTACTAACTATTATAGTTAGTATAAAAAGAAAAAGGATATATAAATAAAAAAACACTTATAAAAAAGTAAAGGACCTATAGGGTTTTAATAAGCAAGGTCTTAAAGATAAGACTAATAAGAGGGGGATATTATATTATAACCTAACCTTATAGTTATAATAAATAGGCTACCCTTAATAAACAGCACTAGATAAATGTCAGGCTGTTTAACTAATTAAGAACTACTTAATAAACTTAACTATTAAGTAGATTAAGGATAACTTAATAAACTTAAGGATTAAGTATATTAAGGATGTTAAGACAACTGGCTATATAAGGACTTATTTATATTACTTATTTAAATAGCTTAAATAGACAGTTATTATTATATAAGTAGCACCTTAGTAATAATATAACTAGATTAAAACTTAGACATTTACTATATATATTACTAGCTATATAATAAGTCACTGCTAATACATTTAACCTAACCTCTCTGCTAATATAAACCCTTAAACCTTAGGTTTATCCCTTAGGAAAGACTGTTCTTACTAATTATAAGGACACTAGTTTATTATATTAACGTCTATGCCTGACTCTCTTTTAAGGCTGCCTTATATACCCTTTCTAACTCTTCCCTCCTGCCTTAATAACTAACTGACTAACCTTTATAATAGCGTTAGTCTCTTCCTTTATATCTCCCTTATATAAGACATAGTATTTAAGATATTACCGGCCGCCTCTGTTACCGCTTATGGATAAGCTAAAGTGCTCCCTGCCCTTTATCTTTAACCTGCTAGGCCTTGCTGATGCAGGCTTGCTGGCAAGCGAAGCGGTATTTAAGTCTTAGCATAGCTCTCCTTGACCCTATCCTAAGGCTGAGAGCTGCCTATCTTCTTAACATAGGGCGCTGCTACCTACACTGCCTATATCTACAGAGGCGTCATTTAACATTTATCGCTCTCCGTCCAGCTAGCCTAGCAGCATCTTGCATGCTGCACCTAGCCGCTACTACAAGACCACTCCCCCTGTAGAGGCCTATGATGCGCACCGTTATCGAATGACGCCCTCTCGGCCCCGCCCCCCCCCCTAAAGCTTATGTCTTCCCACATCTTAATTACCAACTTCTCTCATCTACAATCATCTGCATACCAAGCTCTTACCATCTTAGTATACCTGCCCACCATCTTTCTTGCTTACGCTTTTGAAATTTATTTCTCCAAACGCGGAAAAAAAAGGGGCATTGCGATGACCCCTCCTGCGCCGCCACAACGGCAAACAAGATCAAGGCCAAGAAGGCCTCTCACGGACGACAAGCTGGCCAGTAAGTCTCGCATTTCCCTTGTTCGCTTTTAGGTGAGGCAAGCTGACAGTTTTCTAGAATGAGAGGCCAACCGGGTGCGGCGGCTGCTCAGCCGCATCCGTGAGATACGAGTCCATCTCATCGAAGAAGGTACGCTTCAACTTACCCAGCCTTTCACGTCCAGCATAGCTGATTGGTATATAGAGAGCCGGGTCTGCAACCGCCTCTCTCGGCACGATGGAGACGACTAAGCCACCCTGATCTGGAACCTTGGCGGACGGGCCGTCCAGAGAAGAGGAGAGCGCAGAATGGCCCTCGTGGAGGAGTCTCTCGACCTCTCCGCTGTTCTCGAGATATTGTGCTCTGTGGAATGCACAGTCGAGGCCACGGCCTCGCGAGGACAACGACAGATGACTTTTCGGCGGGATTGGTCAGTGATATGAAATCGTGGTCGTCTTGATCGACTTTTGCATTTCTAGGGAGCAACTACATATGTGTTTGAGTCAACTTGTGCAAAGGCGCTGTGGTGATGGAAATCTACAACTCTTGTATCAATATACCTTTTCTTGTTCTACTTGTCTGACTCGGATGTGATGTTTACCAAGTGACTGGATCACTTTGAATGTTTGATATTATGTCTTGAAAATATACCGTCTTCTAGTACTCTGTCATCCGCAAGAATCTCATGGCAGCTACCACGCCGGTTAGGAGTGTGTGAGTGCTTTTCCCCACGCGCATTTGTGTCTCCAGAGGCGTCCTAACCGTGAAGCGTCTCTATACTCCATATGTTGCGTCTCATACTTGCCGGAGACGTTCCATATCGATGGGGAATTGTGTATACATGTGTACACATATAAGTACTACACGGAACATGTGGTGTAGCTGGGTATTACTGTATCTGACGTTAAGGTATTGCTATGGCATAGCTATGGTGACATGTTGCTACCTACATGTACCTCAAACAAGTATGTCGAAGCCGCTTGGGCATCGGTGTATCCTCGCGACTCACCCAAACGCAGATGACAATCAATTTGAATCAAGGTTGTCCCAGACGTAATGATTCTGACAGTCGTCATCCCAGTCTTCCCAGGCCATTCAGAACAGACCCTTTTGGAAACTTCTCGACATGTGTTGGTAGGCTACTGCGGAAGCCCCCATCGGAAACGTTCATAATTGGCCACACAGCCATGCCTGTTGGATGTCGTACCATCATGGGTACCCTGGCTTGTAGGCCGCCCCGGGAGCACATGTAGCCGTTGTTACACCAGCTCTGCTCTTTCAACGCCCACTTAGAATTGAGATATTAGGGGTGATGATGCCCAAAGTATCCGGTACTATGCACAAACGAGGACCACCCTTCTCCCGAAGGGCTGCATTTCGCCAAATACTCTCTTCCAAGGATTCGCAATGAGCTTGGCCCGCTTAATGCGGGGGTGGCGCGGGCGGGGGCAGTCCTTCAATAGCTACACGAGATACAATGATTCGAGAAGTGTGTTGATGAAAATGCCCGGAAGACATTGGACCGTGGGAGTGCTTATCAGCGAGCAGGCGGCAAGAGGACAGATCAAGACAACGTAATGAGCGAATGCATTTAGATTATCATGAAGCCTATACCAAAGCAATATCCAAGCTGTAGATTTCCTCGACAAGGCACCAAAGATTAACAGCGGCTCAGCAACATCTTCTTTTGAATCACCATTCCAACTTCTTGCTGTCGGTGAGACAAGGTCCCTTGTTCCAGTCGTAGAGACCTCCGCGTTCGAGGAAAGCAGATTCGTCCCAGAAAATGGACTTCAATGCGTCTTGGACACCCACCTTCAAGATGGGCTCGGATGGGGATTTTCCATTCCTGTCCAAGAAGCGCATGTATTCATCCAGAATGAGGTAGGATTTAGCCATCAGCCGATTTGGCTCTGGGACAAGAGACGCCTGGCTGCTGTGTCTCTGGCAAAAGTTTTCAAACTCTTCGTCAGTGATAGTCAGACTGTGAGCGTTGCGAAGCGTGGCATCAGAGTCGTTTTCTCCCGCCACGATGAGCACTTGGAAGCATTTCCAGCG
This sequence comes from Trichoderma citrinoviride, assembly GCF_003025115.1. Lineage (NCBI taxonomy): Eukaryota > Fungi > Ascomycota > Sordariomycetes > Hypocreales > Hypocreaceae > Trichoderma > Trichoderma citrinoviride. The sequence continues at coordinate 6,466 of NW_020194727.1, forward strand.
GAACGGCTGCAGAGCGCTAAGATGCTCATTCATGTCCTCCAGGTGATTGAATCTGTTGACGACGGTGTTGAGCTTGAACTTGATATTGTATTTTTGGCACCAGGAGGCAATCTCGTACAGTTTATCGACTTGGTTGCCGGAGCCGCGTCCGATTTTGATGTTTGTGGCCTCGTCAAAGGAGTCACAGCTGATGGCCAGAATGTCAATGTTGCGGCCATGTTTCCGGAGGAACTGCTCTTTGATCAAGCTCCCGTTCGAGACGATGGAGACTGATTCCAGCTGGAGAGTGACTTTGCAGTAGTCAATCATTTCTCCGAGAAATTTCGGGTAGAGAAAGGGCTCGCCGCCGGCAAAGTTGCACTTCTTCATACCGGCCTCTTTGAGGAGCTTCAAGCCCCTTTTGGCGTTTTCCTGGGATTCAATGTGGGAGGTGGTTGCTGTGTGGAAGCAAAAGAGGCATTCTTTATTGCATTTCCGCGAGAAATGGTAATTGACTGAGACCGGTTTTTGAAGACGACCTCTCGCATAAAGTAATAGGGCAGTGGCAATAGCAACGAGGAGGTAGATAGACAAATGCATGGTCAAAGTGGTTGGGCTTGAGTACGACCTTGTGAAAGTGAGGCAGAGTGAATGGATTGGGAAAGAATCAGAGAAGATGGCCATAGCAAACGGGCTTCCCGCCGCTTTTTATGACAGTAAACACCTGCTCGTGCCCTAATGTAGCACAGCCCAATCTCCGCACACTTCGCACATACATGGAACACGCAGAACCTGCATCGAGCGGCGTTCCTCTATCTCCAACTTCATCTTCATCACAAGCCAACACGCTAGTAGCCATGGAGTCTGCTGAGAAACGAATCATCTTTGTTATTGGTAAGCCAAAGCAATGCTGAACCACTAAGCGGATCTAACGAGCCTGTAAAGGTGCCCCAGGAGCAGGCAAGGGATCTCTTTGCAAGAAGCTCGCCAAGAAATACCGCTTCAGGCATCTCTCCATTGGCGATCTGCTACGAAACGTCGTTGCAATGCCCGGAGCAGATGAGACAGTAATCGGATATGTCAAGCGCGGAGAACTTTTGCCCACAGAGCTGCTCTTTGATGTTCTGAGACCTCATATGGATATGGCTGGGACAATCATTTTGGATGGCTTCCCTCGACGCCTTGATCAAGCTGAAGCATTTGAGAAAGAAGTAAGCACCGCGAAATCTCTTGCGACGAGTATCCTGGATTCTAACTTAACGTAGTTCCAAGTTCCTACACTTGTTCTGTTCTTTGACTGCCCTAGAGTTCTGGCCGAGGGACGAGTCATCAACAGAAAGCAAGGCCGCGAAGGAGACGATATTGAGACTTTCAAGAAGAGATATGACGAGTTCCAGGACCTGAATCCTCCTCTTCTTGAGCGCTACGAAAAGCAGGGGAAGCTCCTTACGGTCAGCCATCACTCCATCACCCCACGGGCAATACTCTGAAGGCTGATGCCTAACTAAGTGCTAGATTGATACGAGCGGTTGCACCAACAAATCGTATGCAACACTGCTGCATCTCTTGCAGGGCAGACTGTAGTGGCTGATTCTCATTCACGTGTGACAACGGCACTAAGGATAGATGTGGCAGCCTGAGACTCTGTCGAGTTACAGCCGCGGAAGGATGGCATTCTATAGCACCTAGGCAAATAAAATGTGACTTTGCGCGAATTGTTTGCCTTCTCTAGGCGAATGATGATTGCAGTCGTGATGGTAAAGAGTCATCGAGCAATTCAGGTCACGATCAAAGACGGCAACTACCCAGAGACCAAGAGTAATGGCATATATCTCGTAGACGAATTGATATCAGAACCGTCATGCACAACCAAGTTCAAAGAGTGCGTAACATAGCTATCCCAGCCAGTCACTCCGTCCTCAACTTGCCCAGTATCCTCATACCCCTCAGGCACCATTTCTCCGCTTCCACTCAAAGTACGCTGTAACTTTTCCCGTTGGTCGGCCCGGCGTAATTGCCCATGCATAGGTCTTCATAAACGCAGCGATCCTCTCATCCATGAGTTGCATCTCGTCCTGCTTCTGCTGCTCAGTCGGCTCTCCCCCATCGACGCCGACCAGTGCCTTTTGCAGCTCGACTTCGCCGACCTCGTGGCCAAAGTCCATCATATCTCGGACAATATGGAACTCTTCGTCGGCAATCCAGGCTTCGCGCGTTGTGGTAAAGACGGCAATGGGCTCGAGGCCAAAGTTGCGGCTTTCTGAGTCATCTATGCCGGTGGTGTGTTTGATGTATGCGGATATATTTTCGATGCCGCTGAGCTCTTCGAATTTTGAGTTCAAGAAGTTTCCGCCCTTTTTGAGCTTTGCCTCCCAGATTCCGTTTCGTTTTCGTACCCAAGCTCCCGACTTGGAGAGGAGGCCGGATTTGTCGTAGTAGGAGTCGTGGATTACTTCGACGGGGAGACTCTGGAGACTCTTGAAATGAGGAAGGCCGCCATATCGAGTCAGTTTGGGGACTGCGAGCGAACGAAATTTTCTCTCGACTTCGAGGACGCACGCTTTTGGGAGGCGTCGGAATGCCATGGACGAGGCCGGACGCTTTGACTGAGAAGTAGACGCCTGGTTAGCAATACTCAGCACATCATATTGAATCAAATGATATTTTCGTGGACAAATCTCGCCGGGCCTTGACCAGGCTTGACACCCATTACTTGCCTGAATACAGTACGAACTTCTGGTTGACAGAAAGCGAGACAAACAAAGGATTCAGGCTTCACATTCCAGCGGAGCAGGCGGAATAACTGTGGCCCGTGCGTGAATGTCGGAATAAACGGGCATTGGATGCTGCAGGCGATTGGCAGCTGGCAAATCGTAGGAGGAGGGTTGTGTTTGTGTTACCCCAGCTGTGCTCGCCACTCTCATTCGTCGGGTTTGAGCATAAGCAAGGCTTTCTACAATATTTTCGCTGTGACTGGCATGATCTCGTCATTCTTATTGAACCATAGTGACCTGAAAGCTATTCTCAGGTACTGCGGCATCTTTCCATGATGAGGTGGTGAGAGCGGGAGTTGTCCAGCTTTGAAGCTCGACCAGCTTGTCACACCTGACCAGCCACTTCAACACTCTATCTGAGAGACTTTCAAACGTTGAATAATGGCAACAGCACCAAGAATATAATTATCCTGATTCAAGCCAAGAGAGGGGCTGCCTTGCATCTGGCGATGACCAGATTGAGATCCTGTGGGATTGACTCCATGTCTTGCATCTCGGAGGTTGCCTGTTCTGGTGAGATGGGGCGCTGGTAACACTGGAATCAGTGAACAGGCGAATGATTCGCATGTTAGCGCCTTGGAGCGGGCTTGAAGCCGTGAGGAGGTCTGTCTCACTGTGGCATCTCCATTCACTGGCGCAGTCAGAGGTACGAGCATCAAGTGAACCATTTGACATCATTTTGTCTTATTGGAGATGTGACGAACGCTGTCATCAAAGACTGATATGTGAGACCTTGTGGAACAAGACGAAGATGGCCGTTACACAGCTCCAATCAGGCAGCATTTTGATCCTCGTAGCCTTGCCATCTAGAAGAAAAGGTGAAACATCTTCGAGCACAGAATATGTCAGAGCCGCCTCCCAAATGGTCTCAGCTGAACCCAAGTTGGGTATATAAAGAGGGAACTATCTCTTCCTATCTGGACGGCGAACTTCATCATTCTTTCGAGATCATCCAACTTCGAACACCTTCAAGATGCGTTTGACCAGCTCAATCATCTGCCTCTCCCTCTCCGCCTCCGTGGCTCACAGCGCCATCGCCATCGGCAACCAGATAAGAGAAGGCGGCACGCATTTCAATGTGGCCTGGACGGAGGGCTTGAACCCATGCCAGGCCGACGTCGCCATCGGTCCAGAGAGCGGCCGCGAGTGCAACAAGAACTTCAGGCTCGACGGCACCGACTACTACCTCGTCGGGTGTACAGACCCCGACACGGGGTATGCGCAGAACCCGCAGAGGCTGAGGCGGGTCAAGGATAATTCTCTGTATGGGACTTGTGCGCCGGTGAAGAAGAAGGAAATTGACTGCAAGGGGTCGACTCACAATGTGGTGAAGCGGTATCTGTGTGGCTAGGGCCCAGGAATCCGGCAATAGAAAGGCACGAGAAGGCGGTCGAGTTGATGGAATACAACGTCCAAGGTCGACTTGGATCACTGCTGCAGTACCCATTGCCCTCTTGAACTACGGGTCGGGCGTGTAGTTGAGAACCTAAGCCGTCTTTCACTACCATCATCAAGACATACTGATGGTTGTCCAATGAGTACAAAACTTTTACTATCATCAACCCTGTCTGATAACTCGCCAACTAGACATGCACAGTGCCTCTTCACTCTTGGAGTCCGGGATTTTGCTTCATGTATTCGTTATAAGCCTACCGTGCAGCATTGAGTTTATTTGCCACCGTTCATGGCGAGCTTCTATCCCTAGTAAATGCGAGGTAATGGCATGGCCCGACGTCTAGCATTGAGCTCACGCTGAAGCCGTCGACCACTTACATGGAATATGCGGAGAAATACGGGGAGTGTCGCCCTTGTGATGGCCACAGCATTACCCCGTTATTGCGGGGGAGTTGCGTCTTCTCTCGGAGAATTGCCCATACAGGCTAAACGCTTCTGCGGCATCGTTTTCTATCTATGATCAACCTCGCCCGTCTCCTCTTGATAAACTGGCGGGCCGTTTGTGTTGCTCACCGTGAAGTAAAGCACAGCATACAATCATGGCAGCCACCGGGACTCAGACCACAGTTGAAAGCGCAATTGAGATTGCGGACTTGACGCAAGCCGGCGGCCCACAAGATGGCGGTTCAACGGCAGAGACGGAGAGCCGTAGCCTCGACAAGTCGGTGTACTTGAAGCTCATCAGCGCCAGCTTCTCCTTCTTCGTCGCTGGCGTGAATGATGGAGCTATAGGGGCCTTGATTCCTTACTTTATTCGCGAGCACAACGTTAGCACCGCAATAGTATCGAGCGTGTGAGTTACCAACTATCTCAGACATGTCAAGCCATTGACACGATATGCTTCACCTCCAGCTATGGCGCCAACTTCCTCGGCTGGCTCTTCGCCGCCTTTGCCAACACCCATCTCTACCAGTACCTCAACCTCGGCGCCATGCTCGCCCTCGGAGCCGCGTTCCAGATCGCCGCTCACGCCCTCCGGTCCTGGGACCCTCCCTTCGGGCTCTTCGTCGTCACATTTTGGGTCGTGAGCGTCGGCCAGGCCTTCCAGGACACGCACGCAAACTCATGGGTTGCCGGCGCTGTCCCCAAGGGCGCGCACCGCTGGCTGGCGTTTATCCACGCCATGTACATGGCGGGCTGCCTTGTTGGCCCGTTTGTCGCGACGGCCGTGGCTTCGGCGGGGGAGTTTTCGCGGTGGTACTTGTTCTATACGTTTCCGTTGGGGCTGGGGGCTGTGAATCTCGTACTGACGTGTGTTGCCTTTCGGGACACGCTTGGGCTTCGACGGAGGAGTTTTGCGAGCGAGTGCCAGGGGAGGACACTTGGTGAAGCTGCTGCTGCTGAGCCGAGCAGCGAAGCTGTATCGAGGAACAAGGAAGCGGCGCAGCTCATCAAAAAGACAGCATCAACGCCCAGCGTCTGGCTGCTCAGCCTCTTCTTCTTCTTCTACCTCGGCGCGGTGCTCACGGCGGGCGGCTGGGTCGTCGAGTATCTGGTCAACGTGCGGCACGGCAATCTTTCGCAGATGGGATACGTGCCTGCGGCATCCAACGGCGGTGCGCTTCTGGGGCGGCTGCTGCTTGCTGAGCCGACGCACGGATTTGGTGAGCGACGGATGGTGTTTGTATACATTGTTGTGTCGATCGGCCTCCAGCTCATCTTCTGGCTGTAAGGTTGCCCCGTGTCTAATGCTCTGTGATGTCCAAGCTTACAGTCCCTCGCTAGGGTACCGAATATCATTGCCGCCTCCATCGCTGTCAGCTTCATTGGCTTCTTCACCGGACCGTTGTTTCCAACCGTACGTCTTCTATGTGCCATTCTATCTCAGGATCGTCTAACATGTCTGCACAAGGGCATCTCCCTTGGCTCCAAGCTGTTCCCATCAGAAATTCACTCCACCGCGCTGCCGCTAGTCTTTGTCTTTGCCCAGCTGGGAGGCTCCCTGTTTCCCATCATCACGGGCGTTGTCTCTGCCGATGCCGGCGTCAAAGTGCTGCAGCCAATGTTGATTGCTCTCCTTGCGATTACGGCGATTAGCTGGCTGCTGGTGCCGGCTCCAAAGACATCGAATGCCGAGCTGCATCAAGAGTAATGATTGACACAGGAAAGCTTTTACTCATATCGCACTGGTCAAGGCATAAGGGACTGGTGAGGGCGCCCGTCGGAGAGGCAGCCCGTGCAAGTGCCGAAATTTGACAAGATGAGCTTCAGTTACGTGGCGATTAGCGTTGAAGGTATCACACACGATTTCGTCCATGGATGCCAAATTCCATCTAATCTGTATCACTGTGTTTGCTTGGATCATTAAGCACCTTATTAACGAAGCACAACTTGCACATGTATGCAGTCTCGCCGCTCATCTCACACCAACACCAAGAGCACCCTCGGCACCAACACTCAGAGATTTTTCCATCCAAGAGCGCACTGTTATTCTCCTACCCTGTGATTTCCCGTCTAAGGGTTGTATTCGAAACGAACTACTGGCCGAGATCCGTCAGAGCTTGAGCACTGGCCAAGGAAACGGGATGTGACCCTTTGGCGCCCCTTGCATTATCATAGCGCATCAATATTGACTTCCAGCGGGCTTTGCCCTCTAGCTTGGGCAGGGTTCATCGCAGCGTTTAACATCCTTCTCCGGCCAGCCAATCGAGCACATTGTCGTGATGCAAGGGTCATGCGTGTCTCACAGCCTTATGGGGCGATTCGTCTTGTTCTCTCACAGCGTTCCGAGATGGTGGACACGAGCACCGCTTTGTACACCACTCCCGCGGAAATACAGGTACATAATTTTACGTGACAAAGACGTTGAGGTGATTGGTCCACAGGGCTGTGGCAACCATACCGGGATCATTGAAGCGGTCACAACAGCAACCCGGTTGTGGTTGATGTGATAGTGATCGGTTCAGTTCCGAGACCCCATAGCAATGTGGTACGGTGGGTGGTTCTGCGCTGCAAGATTTGCCCTATTTATTTCTGTGCTTAATCTGATTTGTCACGGTAGGGCATTTCTGTAAGTGGTACCACCAAGCTTCTTGTCTTCGTCTCTGGTGTTGGGTCAAGCACGGTGGGAAGGATATGCCATGGCCATCCTGCGATCACGACACAATAACTGAGGTGGCAACACCCACGAAAAGAAACTCTGAGCACGAGGCTTAAGCAACCTTCAACAATAGCTACTACTATTCCTGCCAGCCATCAATCTCTGCGCTTCACGACACAAGAGTACGAAATAAAAGCACATAAACATGCGGATATACATACATGTGCGTACAAGCCCGATGCTGCTCGATCCCGGTGTGACAGAGCGACATGACAAATACTGCTTGGTACCTGCATGATAATACATAAACCCGCCGCTCCTTGCGGAGGAGCCTCAGCCGTACCAAGCTTCATCCAACCGTGTTTCAGGTGCCGGGATAGCGACGATCTGCTCTCTGCTTCTGCCGTGAGTCCGTCGTGGAACAGATGGCGGCCGTAGTCGATTCTCACAATCCGATCAGAAAAGAAAACTACGATGCCCTTCCAAAGTAACGTAGGAGGAGTGCAAGAAAAATCGAGATGACGGTAGAGGCGGCAAAACGGCAGGGCTATGCCGGCCAGTAGTCCTCTATGCCAAGTGCAATCGATGCATTCTGTGACCAGGTATCTGAGCGGGATACAAAGCAGGGATACCAATACTTGGCGGCCAATCACCCAAGATCCCAAGATTGCAATGAAACCAACCTCCTCAGTGTTGGTATATCGAGCGGTTCGGATAAGCTACTTATACCTCACACTTCGAGCCCGGGCAGCCATCATGAAGCTGCTGTTGGTCGAGGCCACAACGTGTAGGGATCCGTTCGCCAATCTCACAGCACACACTGTACACACATAGAACATACAAAGCGGCAAAAATGGATCTGAAAGAAGAGTAACTGTCGCCAGCCATGCAGAATGTGTGTGCACAGCAGCAATATATGCATGGTTGGTTATCCAACAGCAAATATTCTGTACAATTCTGCAGGAACATGCATTCGTGCACACAAATATCGACGAGATTGCCGTATTAACCTCCAATCAGGATGTTTGCAATTCAGAAACCGCAACGCAGGGAGGACAGCTCTCTTGTCTCGCAGCATCTGCAAGGGCTTGTTTCCGACCCGACAATGTGAGGTATGTCTCAGTCGTCCCATCTAAAGAGAAACGGCCATTCATGGGCTTCTCGGAAACTGGGATCGCCTACGACAGAACTTCTCGTAAGGGGCCAAGGTTGGCGGAGGAACCTGTGCAAAGAGGTTGGTCGAGAGAGGTTGTGCGTGATCGGTTGGTTGGCCCTCTCGTGCTGTTTTCGTGGATAAGAGACTGTTCCGGTGGGAATAACGGCTGTTAGAGGCGATCTCGTAAGAAAAAAAAGGAAAAAAGGATGCTCAGAGAAACAGCATCCAAAACTGCGTGCCTGTATTCGACCTAGGTTGGGATGGTAAAAGCATGTCTGGCCCAGAAGCCCGGCCCATCCATCCTCGGTCCCAGCCTTGCATGCAGTCTCAGTCTCTCGTCTCCCGCATCACCATTGTCAGCTCCAAGTTACAAGAGACAGGGACAGCAATTGCATTCGCCGTTCCCTGCAGCCGATTCGCCCAGCAATCATTAAGCCCCCGCGATTGATAAAACTCTTTCCTCCTCGTCTTTGGGCTCTTTGTTTTCCTTTACACTTCTTGATCACCTGCTGTCCCGGGCTTCTTTCACCTCTCTCTCCCTTCAAGGACCACCAGCGGTCCCACAGCCTTGCAAACAAACGAGCAAACTCTCCCTCTGGAGATCCTCAGTCTTTTTTCCCGCTCAGTTTGCACCATCACCGTCGCCAACCATGGGCACCGAGCTCGGCCTCACCGCCGACTCCAAGCCCGAGGCGCGGCTCGACTCCGTCGGCATCTGGTGGATATGCTGGGCCGCGGTGTGGACGCTGCTCCTGCTCACGGGCACGGGCTTCCTCATTCTCAAGCGCAACACGCCGATGCTCAGGATGCGCGGCATCGGCCTCTCGCTGTCGGCCATCTTCCTGCTGCACCTGTTCTGGATCGCGGTGCAGCTTGGCTATGTCATCGGGCCGCTGTATACCGGAGACACGCAGTATTGGATCATGGGCACGTATCTGCCGCTGGGCGTCGGCCTCTTCCACGGTTCGAATTCGCGGTTCCTGCATATCGCTCAGCGGCAGAAGCAGTACCTTGATAGTAGTCATGCTCAGACGGCGATCAAGAGCAGCAACAATAAGGGCAGTCATGCCAGCTTTCTCGGCCGATTCCGCAGGCTCGACCACACGGCCAAGGTCGTCCTCCTCGTGGGCTCTGGAATGCTGTTCCAGGTGAGTTTGTGGCGGCCATGCGTTTTCTGCATGCCACGTGAGCTAACAATGCCTTGTCCGTGCCAGCTGTTCATGACAATCTTCATGTATCTCGTCTCGCGGAAGTGGCATAGCGCCTGGGGAATCCCAGGCACGGAAGTTCACGGCACTGAGATGGAGCAGAAGGTCCAGATGGGCCGCGGATGGGAGTGGTCAGTTGTTCCTAATAGGCTTCATTTTTTTTTTTTTTTTTTTTGTCCATGTATGAGCCGTTTGCGTACTGACAGTCGCTTTGACTGAACCAGGTGGCCGTCTATCATATGGCAGCTCTTCTGGGCGTGGGTTGTTGCGCCTTTCACGTTGTGGCGTGCGCGTGATATCCGGGATACTCAAGGATGGCGCACTCAGACCATTCTGTGTGCGGTTTCGGGGTAAGTTGAGGCGGTAAATGGCTAGAGACGTGTTTTTCATGTGCTGACGGCGTGTATATAGCCTCCATGCAGCTCCCATGTGGCTGGTTGCCTTGTATGTCCCAGGAATGGAAGCAATCAACCATCACTTCATTCCGCCCCAGTGGTTTGTCCCCTTCTACCGTCCTTCCTAAGGCACCATCACTCATCAAGTGCCACAGGATTGCCCTCTCCATCTGGTTGATGGAAATCTTCACCGTCTTCCTCCCCTGCTGGGAAGTCATCAGCCACCAGGCCCTCTGCCAGGAAACCCTCAACACAATCGCCCAGTGGGAGAACAACAAGACGGGCCTCGGCAAGGCCATCCGATCCATCAAGTCCAAGACGACCCTCGCCGAGTCCATCAAGTCCGGTTGGAAATCAACGCACAGCTCCGGCAAGACATCGTCCGTCGAGTCTATTCTGACGCTCAGCGCTCTTGAGCATGTGCTGCAGAGGAATCCCGAGCCGCTGCAGCAGTTTTCTGCCCTGAGGGACTTTTCGGGCGAGAATATCGCGTTTCTCACGAGCGTCGGGGACTGGAAAGCTTCGTTTCCCGCGTCGGTCCTGAACCGCAACAGCGACATATCTGAAGAAACGAGGCGAGAGCTCGTCAGAGAGCGCTTCAACCGCGCTCTTCGCATCTACACCGAATACATCAGCGCCACCGACGCCGCGTTCCCCATCAACATCTCCTCCGTGGAGCTCAAGAGGCTCGAGGCCATCTTTGAGAAGCCCGCCCGCTCCACGTACGGCGAAAGGCAAGACGTGAATGCCGCAACGCCGTTCGACTGCGGCGACGTGCCCAGGCCCGACTCCGTAAACTCATCGGATTCTGAGAAAAGCGCTGGCGACAGCGTGCAGTACTGGGGCAAGGTCCCGGATGACTTTGATCAGACCATCTTCGACGATGCTGAGAAGTCCATCAAGTACCTCGTCTTGACGAACACGTGGCCCAAATTTGTGCGGGATAGACGGAGCTCGATGGAAGCGTTTGAAAGTGCTGGAAGCATCGAGGCTGGCGGTATGTGCTTTCCGATTCCGTATAGTAATAAGCAGCAGTGACTGGTGCGGAGAGGCCGCGTTTATTCCTAATGAGGAGGCGTTTTTCGGCGGTCCGGGGAGATTTTTCGGCGAAGAATCTCGGCTCTGTTTCTTTCACTATTCATATTTGTTTGTATATGTGGCTATAAGCCATGGCGTCAGACTTAATAGCCCAGGCACCAGATACAGTGTGTATGAGGCGCAACAAGGTTATGATAGGCTTCAGGGGAGAGGAAGAGACGTGGCATCAACAAGGTTCACAGTATTCCGAGATCGCACACAATGGAATAGAGAGATGAGAACAGATATTCCCAGAGTAGAAAGTGTAAAGCAAATGGATTACATCTGCAGAGCATTTTTGAGATGATGTAGTATCGATGCTAAGGGGAAAAACCCCGTCCCTGGTTAGTGGCATCACCTGTTCCTATGACTCAGTCCTTTGCCATGTCGAAAATGTCGAAAATGTCAAGCGTACGCCTTAGTTTGACATGCCGGATACCTTAGTACAGGTTCGGAGTTGTGAAGATGCTGAATAGCTCCGAAAGACAAATCCATGTTCTTTAATCCGTAGAGTCAGTATATAAAGACTTTACAACATTCGCTCTTTCCAACGTCTATAGACGAAGCAAACAAACACAACTCACCATCAAGACAACGGTCTTTTCTTGACACAACTCCAGCCTGCAAAGTTCTGCATATCTCAACCACCACAGCGCCATCAGTTCTCTGACTCACGTCTCATTGGCACACAACTCATCTACACAACTCACCCAACATGGCGCCCATCTCACTCTCCATCCGCAAGGCCACACCCGCCGATCTCACCCCCGTCCTCGCCCTCGTCCGCTCCGCCTACCGCGGCGAAACCAGCCTCCGCGGCTGGACCACCGAAGCCGACATCCTCGACGACCAGCGCATCGACGAAGCCGGCCTCCTCAAAAAGATCAACGAGCCCTTCGGCGCGGTCCTCGTCGCCCAGGACGATGAAGCCGGCGGCGAGATCGTCGCCTGCTGCGAACTCCTCAAGCAGAGCGACACGCTCGGCTACTTTGGCCTCTTTGCGGTGAACCCGCTGCGGCAGGCGGGCGGGATTGGCAAATTTGTGTTGGCGGCTGCGGAGGCGTATGCGAAGGATACCTGGGGATTGAGGGAACTAGAGATGAGCATCATCTGGACGAGGGCTGAGTTAATTGCGTGGTATGGTCGACGGGGGTATGTGTTGACGGAGAAGAAGAAGCCGTTTCCGTATGCTGAGCTTGTTGGCGGCAAGGCGTTGCGGGATGATTTGTATTTCAGGGTAATGGTCAAGGCGCTATAAGGGTCGAGGCAAGCGGGTGTTGGAGTTGGGTAGATTGCGTCTGATTTGCTTTAGAACATGAATTGATGATATCCGACGAATCGAAGACGGTAGACGCTCCTGTTTAAGCGACGACTTCACTGAGTAATGGTTCTTGTGGTAAACATAATGAGATTCTGCCTCCGATGCGTCACACATGAAGTGCAAGGAGTGCCTCGCCATGGTAAGATTGAGAGCCCTCCGTATAAGATCGCATCGCCCAATCTTAATAGGCACCTCCGAAATGAGGCCTCTCGCAGCGCTCGTCCAATCTGTCCTTCTCATCGGCGAGATAGTCCAGGTACATAATCGCCTTTCTCTCCGCCCATTCCCTCAGGTCAAAACCCTCCTGACCCGGCTCAATAGTTTGTCCATTGACACTGAGATACGAGTTCTCATGAGATCCTTCATCACTCTGCTCAACCTTTTTAGGCCTCCATGCCTTGACAGAGACGCCATCTTGCCCAGACCCCGATGCACCATCAGCCAACGCAAGCACCTCTGGCAAAGTAACGTCGACAATCTCTCCCTCGCCGCCAAAGGTGAAGCATCGTATTCCGCATGTCTTGCAAAACAGGTAGTGCGCTGTCTTGGCGTTGCACATGTAGTCGCCCAGACTCTCCAGAGGATCAAGTGGCGATAACAGGAAGAAGTCGTCGAATTCAGACGTTGGTCGGAGATGAAGGGTCCCTATTTTGTGACAAATTGTGCAATTGCATCTGTAGATGCGTTGGACACCTCGACGCGGAGGCGGTCCCTTGTTGAGATAGGATGGAGGAGGGACTGTCAGGAAGACGACGTATCGAATCGCTCCGCAATGGCACGAGCCTTTGTAGGGTAGACGTTGAGGCTTGGAGTCTTGGTCCGGTTGGTGGCTCATCATTATCGTTGGTCTCGAAAAGATCTCTATTAAGCTTGGATGTTGAAGAGATGAAAGAGAAGAGCTGAGTGCCGTCTCGATCGTCGCCTATATATACCGATTGGCTTTGACCCGTAGGGCGTGAAGGATTCGAGGATGGATTCACGACTTCAGCTCGGCTGCTCTAGTTGAAGCGTGAATTGGGGCCACGCACAGTGGTGCGACCCCGCCGACCTGCGAATCTGGGGCATTCTAGTGTCAATCAACTGAACTCAACCCCTTCAAACTGAAGCCATAGAGAAGCAACTTCATTTGGTTGTGGGAAGACATCCAGTCAATCACCAAACCCCTGGTGTTGGAAATAGCAACCGGAGAATAAACCGTATGCATCTCACAGTTGTTCCACAGACTTTCACAACTCAACACAACTCGACAACTCGATATTCTCGTCATCACAACCCGCCCCGTTTAGGCTTAGGCCCTCTCCGCATGCTCACCACCCCAAGGAAGCCTCGCCGGCGATTACTAAAAGGAATAGACCGATTTTTGGCCGAATCTGGATGCTCTCGCCGGAGCTCGCTCTTGTTCTCTCCCATCTTTGCTCTCCCAGCCCGTGCCTCTCGCGCCGAAAGCAAAAGACAGCTGTTCAGGCTGTCCATCAGGTCACCGAGTCATAGTGGAAATACTTCCCCTGTGGCGTCCAGCTGGGCTTCTGGAACTTGATGCCTGCGGTGAAGCACCCGTGCGTCCAGTGCAAAGGTCCGTCCTCAAGCGCAAACTCACCAGACCCGCGCCCCTTATCTGCCGTCTCTAGCTGACCCGAGCCTTGCTGATAGAGAAGCACGTTAAATGTGAGAGAAGCAATTCCGCCGGTTCTTGCCCAGCCTTGGCTGTCGTGTTGCTGATATGATGCTGCCGTTGGCTGTTTGTTGTAGGTGACGAGGAACGCCCAAAGTGTCGCCGATGTCAGTCGAAGCTCTTGCCATGCACTCGTCCAACTAAAAAGACCGTCTTCCGCCATGGATCTGCCGCCAGCTTCTCCAAGGAACAGAAATGGGTCAATAGCGAAGTGAAGCATTGTACGTAGGCCGGGGCCCTGGTGGCCATTCCCCCCCAAGACCTGGCCAGCTTGAGCAGCTCGTCGCCTCTTCGGTCTTGATGTCTCGGTTGCTGACTGCAGACGCAGTTCGCTACCATTCCCAGGGAGGTGCTGCCGTGGCAAGTCAACAGAGTCCTGAACAGCACAGGGAACCCGAATCGTGGACTGCAGCTACTTCTGCCGTAACTAGTCAGTCTCCGTATCCCGTCACCTCGAGTGGCCCTTCAGGTAACTCCTCTGCGAACCACTCGCCTCATCTCAGCCATCAGCCTGAGCAGCAGACGTCAAATCTCACGCCATATGGGCCCCCTAATGCATTCGATGAGCGGCCACCCCATCAGTATAGGAGCACCTCGCTCGGCCCCCATGTCCGGCCTCGTGGCCAGGAGGGCGTTGATCATTATTCTTCCGCTGCACAGTCCACGGCAACATACCCGACAGAAGATGGTTCCGCATCATACGCTTCCTTGTACGAGCGTCATGTACCCAGCGTGATCTCATCGCAAGAGGACGGGACGTTTCGACGGCGATTCCCCCTGGAAGACCCGCGCGAGGCTTGCCTTTTTCGATATTTTGTCGAAGAAATTGCGCATTGGGTGAGTTGACGAAAGGACATGATGTGACAATCAACGGCCTGGTTGTGCTGACTCCGGGGACAGTTTGACTTGTGTGACGAAGACCGTCATTTTCAGCTTGCCGTTCCTCGGCGTGCTCATCACCACCCGCATCTTCTCAATGCGATATTCGCAGTCGCCGCCCGTCATCTCAGTCGACTCCCGCAGTACAGGACGCCAGCCGGCATTCTGTACCACGGACAGCTCATTCCCCAGCTGAGCGAGCATGACGCGGTCGAGTATATGCTCAAATGCATCCCCGCGCTTCGGAACTTTCACGAAGTCGAAGACGATGATTATAGGGACAGTATCATTGCCACGGCTGTCATCCTCCGCCAGCTGGAAGAGATTGACGAAGAGGAAGATGACGCGCCGGCAAACGACAGCGGCAACAGCCAAGGCGACAGCGGCCATTCCCCCTCTGGCAAGCAGGTCAATTTCCTCCCCATCATCAATGCTGTGTTGAGAAGCTCTGCGTCGCAAGCGCTATTCGGCCGGAGAAGTCTCATCCAAGCAGCGTACTGGATGGCCCTCCGCCAGGAAATCTACCACTCCTTCACCCGAAAACAGCCGCCGCAGCTGTTTCCTTCGGCCGACCTGTGGCATAGCGCTTCCAAGGCGAACAAGACGGTGATGCACACCGTCCAGGTGGCCAAGTGGCGATGGGAGGACGGGTCGGAACGCGAATGGCGTGAGTTGGACGATCCATATCATTGTGTATGGTTGGAGGACTGACGACGACTGTGTAGTGAGACTCATGGATCAGCAAGACTATCTCGAGCGCGAGATTCTGGTCAATTTTCGGCCCATCTTCAAGACGACGGCTGACAAAGCCAAGGGAGAGATTTTTCCTACTATCTGGTACGGGTCCAACCTGGAGGTGACGAGCATTCAGCAGAGCATCATGGCCAAGTCGGTGCTGGTCGCTGAGAATCCCTTCCTCAAGTATGTCGTCCAACCCGAGGTCCGTTTTTAAAGCTGATCAGTATTGACCGCTCAATTTCATAGAGCGCCGTCGGCATCGCGTGCGACCTGGCGAAAGGCTGAAAACGACGTCCGTCTGCTGCTGCTGGAGCTCTGCGGCATCGCCCTCTGCCATCCAGCCTCCCCTCCGGCGCTGCTGAACGCCGCCATCGGCATTCAGCTGTACGGCGACTTCTTCACGGACCGTTACGAGCGTCAGGCGCTACGCGGCGTCGTGGAAAAGTATCGAGATGCGCGAGCCTGGCCGGTGCAGAAGCTGCTGGAGATGTTTAGGGAATGATTTACGACAGGTGCTTGATTTCGAGCTGGCGGGTTGTCATCAAAAGGGCGTCGTGGTGGGTGTACGTAGGTTGCTGTACTGGCTGTATTGGTTCTGTTGTCTGCGGCTTCTGTCGATCTAGAGTCTAACAAGCAACGGCTATCCCGATGGATTCGAGAGAAATGATGAAGAAGACGAACGCCATGAACTGGTTGTCTGTGATTGTTGTCAGGTTCGCTGCCCGAAGATCAGCATCGCATTGAGGGTTCAACTGTCGAGTGCTTCAGCGGAGTTTAGTGGCTGCGTTGGGGGTTACAGCGGCCTTAGTGCTCCTGTCCCCCAAATCGAGGCGCCATCGGCCGATCGCAGCATGGATCACCTCCATCAGGTCGTGAATTGGAACCGTGAACTCGGACAAACCACCAGAGCGGATGTTCTTGATATCGAGCTTCAAGCGTTCGTGCCTTACAAGACGTGTCCTTTCATATGTGACCTTGTATCCGAGATATTGATATTGTATCGATTGACGGCCAGATCGACCTGGCTGACGACGGTATCGTGCGCGTTTATGCTGGTAAGTATCACCTCTATTCACGTTCACGCTTCCTATTATCACCACATATTCCTTTCCTTTATCAGCCGTTTCGAAACAGTCCACTGACTATCAGGTCATAGGTAAAGCAGACAAAATGTCAACGAGAAGAGTAACACGATCAGCCTTGGCCAAAGCTGCAGCCAAGCCCTCCTCTTCCTCATCACCACCCATATCCAGCACCTCGTCGACCAACCTCGTCACATCCAGATCCAAGTCCACGACATCATCACCACCCTCAAGGGCCGCCATCATATCCAAACCCAAGCCCACCTCTAAACCTCCAACCCCATCACCACTCCCATCAGCCTCGTCAGCTCAGACCATCAGCTTCTCCTCCGCCTCCGCCTTCGACGAATGGCTCCTCCAAGCCGGCTCCTCCACCCTCTCCGGCATATGGCTACGCCTCACCAAGAAATTCAGCATCTCCAGATTCCCATCAATCACGTACCACGAAGCCGTCGACATCGCCCTCTGCCACGGCTGGATCGACGGCCAGCGCAAGTCGCTCGACGAAACATTCTTCCTGCAGCGCTTCACGCCTCGTCGACCCCGCAGCCTGTGGTCGCGCCGCAACGTCCAGCGCGTCGAGATGCTGATGGCGGAGGGCCGTATGAAGCCCGCGGGCGTGGCGGCGGTAGAAGCTGCAAAGGAGGATGGGCGCTGGGAGAGGGCGTACGCGGGGCCGGCGGCAATGGAGGTTCCTGGAGACTTTGAGGACGCGTTGGCGGGCAATGAGGCTGCCAGGGCGGCGTTTCAGGGGCTGAGCAAGGCGCAGAGATATTCATTTCTGTGGCGCATCCAGACGGCTGTCAAGAGCGAGACAAGGAGGCGTAGGATTAGGGAGTTTGTCGACCTCTTGGCCGAGGGAAAGACGTTGTGATGGTAGATGCTACCTCTGTATATAAGAGGGTAACTGTAGTACGTGATAGTAATATTGTCTGTGAAGTAGGAGAAATAATTCGCAGCATTAGTAGTACATAGATGCAACGCCCTATACCTTCCTGGGTATCATCCAAACCCAAGCTGCCAAATCCTGTAACGCCGCGATCATGTTCAATCTGACATGTCCGATTCCTCTGCAATGCCGTCAATAAGATCGTCTTCAGACCTCTCGTCGTCTTCATCATCGTCCTCGTCCTCGTCATCATCTTCATCTTCATCCTCTTCGTCATCCTCTTCATCGTCGGTAGAGTCATTTCGCCTGTTCAGCGCCGAGCGATGTCTCGGCGGTGCGAGGTTAAGCCGGGTAGCTAGACTCAACCGCCTTACATCTACAACTCCCTCTTCTTCGTCTTCCTCGTCATCGTCACCATCTTCTTCAACATCGTCACTGTCGTCATCATCATCTTCTTCTTCTTCTTGGCCACCATGATTGTTTTTCCTTCCCGTTTCACCCTCCTCCTCGTCCTTCCCCTTGTGACTGTCCTCAGAGCCATTGTCATCTTCGTCATCGCTGTCAATAATCGCTGCACGTCTCCTGCGCTTTCTAGCAGCATTCGTCTCGCTAACACCTTCATCATCCGTGTCCGAACTGATTGAGAAGCTGCCACTGCGAGCGTGCCTTTTTCTAGGCACTTCGGAGGGCAGCTCGTCATCGGAGTCAGCAACAATGCGTCGTTTCCGAGAATTTTGTGTCCCCGAGACGGAAGTTGGTTCTGGCTCTGGGCTGGAAAAGGCGGCCGCGGTTCCATTGTGGGCGTTGACGACGTTGTGGCTGCCACTGATAGCGTCGCTGTCGCTGTCGCCGTCATCGTCGTTGTCTTCTCCCCCATTGCTGTCATCGTCGCCGTAGACCTGATCCCCAGACAGATTGTCCTCGTCACTATCATCGTCGGTGCCGTTTTCTATTATTGCGGAGTCATCTATTCCTTCGCTTTCATACTCGTCAGATTCGCTGTCCTCCGAAAGCCCGTCCGAATCCGAGGCAGATGATGAATCAGAGAGTTCTTCAACAGGGACGCCTCTCGAATAACTCTTTTGCCACAGCCACCGCAGCTTCTCAAGGGCTTTGTAGCCTCTTTGATCTTCGAACACGAACATGGGGAGAATCATAGCACCATGAACAAGCTGACTAAGACGTTCACGAGAGGGCAGCTCGAGTCCAGTCATGGTCGGGACGGGGAGCTGCCGGGCAAGGTCTTCATAATCGTCAGCATTTGGCCAGACATGTTCCTTTAAGAAGTAACCATTGCCCCTATCCCTGATGGCGACTGTGCGTGTGTAGACGTAATAGGAGCCTGCCCATATCTTGTCCTCGCGTCTCAGCTCGTCATGGTCGTCACAATGAACGAATAGTCGCTTGAGGTTGGAGAGTTTCTCAAGAATGTGTTCGTAGAGGCCTTCATCATCGAATACGTTACAGTTCATGGCAAGTTGAGAAACATTTTCTGCGAAGCCCTCGAAGTCGCAGTGGACGCTAGGCCATACTTCCATCCACCTGTATTGAAGGGGACTGTTGCCAGCGTTGATGTAAACAACATCTCGATCTCGATGGAAATACACCGTTCCAGGGCCGTGGGCCGCCCCTTTGGTACGAAGCCTGAGGGTATGGGGCAGAGTCTTGAGCACCACGTCACGAGCTTCTCGGCTGACGGCAACTATCTTTCGGACCTGCTGGGTTTCAACGTAGAGATCTTTATTGGGTTGGACAGTCAAGTCCGTAATGACGTCGTTCTCGGCGTTCTCATCGTCGGGATCGATCGGCCGGGGCAAGAGACCGATGTCGAAATGCAGGATGCGAGGCTGCGCCTCCTCACTCAGGACAAGCTCCCAAATTCTGATGCGTAGTTCGGGAGGAAGCTTGGAGAAGCCGTGAAAAACGCGCCCCTTGTAGGGATCCTCGTCTGCGGGATCCTGGCCATTGTAGAACTCGTCCTCGGCGGCCGAATCGTAGCTGTCGTTGTCGGTTTCCTCCGCCTCGTCAAGCAGCAGATCTGGCTTTGAGAGCCCGCGCATCTCGAGGCGAAACAAAGACCAAGAGGCCAATTGGCCCCTTGAATGAGAGGAAAAAGTCTAGAACGACGGCTCGGGCCAGTAAATGTGGTTGGCGGCGGTATGTGTGGATGGAAAGTCGGCGATCGATCTGGTTAGCGGGCAGTCTGGAGTTGATGAAGAGGAAAAGCTGAAGGCGGGTGCATGTGAAGAAGATGGGCATTCCAGACATTATTTCATTTTGCCGCCGTTACGCTCACCGCCAACGGACTGATAAGATAAGCAGGGTGTTGCGTCACGTAAGTCGGTACAGGTACTTGGCTTAGCTTTCGATTTCGAATTCGAGGATAATGGAATCGATTGACATTTTGCGCATTGCACCATCAGCGATCTATTCAGTATTGCAGCTGCCTTAGTAACTGGCATTTCACCCGAGATGCTCGTATGCACGCAAGCACACCTTCTGTTTCCTTGGAAACTGAGTAAGACAAAGCCATACCGTGAGACAAGCAGGAAGACCAGCACTGCAGGCCAGGTTGCCAAGTACCCGTACATAAGTCGACAGCCCTGCTTTTATTTCCCAGCTCAAGATCGTTGGGCGGTCAGTCGCTGCAGATGATCAAGGTGCTGCTTCTTGTGCCTCGCCTGTGACAAACTCGAGCCTTTTCTTCCTTTCAGTCCATCCAGTCACAACGTTCAGCTTTCTACAGTGACCTGCGATGGCTTATGCGAGCATTGGCTGTTTCTCGCCCTTCTCAGTTCTCGCCATAGACAGCAGGTCCAACAGCCTGCAGCCAAATTCTCGCAAAAAGAGCTGCGAAGCTGCGAGGGGCATCGTCAAATCTGTCTCACCTGCAGTAGCAGATGGCCACCTCGGTCGTTGCTCGACGCCCCCTACGGCTGGCTGGGTACATGCACGCAAGCCCCTGAATGAAATGCCGGCATCGCGTTACTCTCTTTAGGTAATTTCTGAGGTTGAGCTATTGTTCATCAAGACTGCATGTGCTCCGCCTCTATCTAAGGTATATATATCAATTCCGCCCATAGATCCGTCAATGGAGCAGCTCCAACGCCGTCGCGCCATCAAACCCCGTCCAATCTGAGGCTCAGACCAAAGTGGACTCAACCCAAGCTCATCCAAACGAAAGCGCCTGTCGCGCTGCATATAATCACCAGCGTCAAGACCACTGCTCCCGCTCTGTCTCCGGCATGAATCGGTTCCGGCTCTATCTCTCCATTGTCTCCTCCATGGCCCGCATTTGGATTTCCCTTGGAGATGCCGCCCGTCGAATTGGTGACTGGCGGTCTTGCTTCCGTGATGAGGAGACTCGAGACTGCAGCCAGGACATTCATGGCTTCGCCGGCACCGCTGGTATGGTCGACTGTCGTCGGTTCGAAGAACTTCTTGGAACTCCAGTAGAAGCCGCATCGTCGGCCTGACTCGCCTCCCGTGCACTGCTTGACAGCGGCCTCTGTTGACTTTCGCAGTATGGGCAGGATTTTGGACTGCGTGTGAGGCGCAATCTGCGTGACGACGGATAGCCAGCGGTGCACGTATCCTTTGAAGGAGAGCATGTCTGTGCTGCATGCACCTGGTCGCGGCTCGCAGGCAGCCTCAAACGCGATGCCGTCTGGGAAGAACCTCTCCAAGAGGGCATCGAGGAGCCTGTCGACGCGATATTTCCAGACTTCCGAGCCATTGGTCTGCGATATACGAGTCAGTTCATCATTTGATGGGCAAGACAAGTTGCAGTCGACATGTGCATACATACATAATTGTACATAAAGGCAGCTCCCTGGGTGAGGACAGCTGCGTTGTAGGAGAATGCGGCGGGATTGATGTCGGTGCAGTTCTTTTCGACATGTGCGCCGTCGTACACGATCCAGCTATCGTGATCGATGTATTTCACTCCCCAAAGCCAGTTCCAAGTGTCTTCGGCGTGCTTCGCATACGTGTCGTTGTTCGTATATCGGGCTAGTCGGGCTCCGAGGTTGAAGAAGCATCCATTGGCAATTGCTAGAAAGATGATCAAATCAGCAATCTAGCCCCTTCAGCTGTGCAAATTTCTGGCCTCACTGTTCTTGTAGTTGTATCCAGCATTGGAAAAGGGAATCTGCCACCTCAGTCCACCATTACAAGTCTCATCGTGGCGACTCGGATCAGCCTGAGTGTTCCAAACAGCTTGCGCCAGAGCCAGCCACTGCGGTTTATCCGCAAGGGGGTTTGGGAATTTCGTTTCTGCAGCCAACATGGCCGACATGCCCCAGAAGCCCTGATCGTCGTTTCCAAGGGAAGCCGTGTGGTTCTTGGGCATGTAGTTTTCGTTCTCGCCAACCTGGTGTAGCATGCCTTCCATCACCACTGAATTGTAGCTCGAATCGCCCGTCAAATGCCAGTAGTCCACATAAGTGCCCATCATTGCACCTCCTTCCCACCAGTAATAGTCCCCTTTGCCTTCGGTCGGCGGGCCGGGCAGGATGCCGGGGATCTGACCCGTCTTGTTTCCTTGGTAGAAGAGCATGAGGTCGTAGGCGAGGCTGCGTGCGGACTCTCGGATGTGATCTGCGATGAACGGTGAGTAAAACCATCCGCCAAGGCTCATTCCTGTCTAGAAATACCTGCATTGTCGATGCGGTAGACTGCCTCGACTTGAACGAAAAAGGCACAAACGGCGATGATGCGGAATGGCGGAAACATGGCGGGAAACGAGTGATCTACGCCAAATGCTCGGAGGTGATAGTGTCGATTTTGTCGATTATGTCTCGACCTTGAGGGGTGGTTTAAAGAGCAACAAAAAGAAATAATGTCGTTTCAAAAGCGAGAGACGAAAAAGAACACAAAATACAGTACCTTCAACGCCCTACCAGCAGACGATGACCGTACCGGCGACTCGAGATGGGTGAGGGAAGTGGGAGACGACGTCGAAGGAAAGACAAGAAAGCAAAGACGGCTGAAAAAACATCACAGAAACCAGAAATCTACGAGAAATCCTAAATCTGCGGAAGATTCTATCTCATGTACGGCGCAACGGCTGCTTAGACGCTCAGCTCCGTGCAACTCTAGGCCTGTGGGTGCGCGCAGTGGCGCTCTTGGCTTACCGGCTACATTGTCATGGACGGCATTGAAGAAGGGCTGTGCTCGAGCTTGGCTGTGGTCTAGCAGCTCTGTTTGGTCCTTGGCAAAGCTTGGAGATGGGGCGATTGATTGATGTGCTCATGAGGGTAAGAAATAGGTGAGCTTCCATTAGGTACCTGGGGATGGATGGGGGGGTACGGCTTTGCTGTTGGATGAGGCCAAAGAGACGGAAGTTATAGGATCTGCGGTCTGCAGTCTGGTGACATTGCAACAAAGGAATGGGGGAATGCAGACAGCTTTCAAGGAGAGTAGCCTCATGCATGTCGTTTGAAGGGCAAACATGGGAACACAGACCCCCTCGCTGAAACTGCAGCCCCAGCAGCGGATAGGTACAGATCAGAAGAAAACTAGTAGTCCTACCGGCGAATGGGAGCGAATAGACCTAAAGATCGAAAAGCACACTGAGAATCTCAAACGGCACATAAAAGAGCGGGACGCGTCATCGAAGCGGCATCCAATAATATGGACTTGTGACTGAGTGTGTTTGGGGCGGTTTGGGGAGAGGCGCAGCATATCTTGCAGGCTTGGCTGGAGTTTGATTAGCGGGGGAGGCTAGCTTTTAAGGTTCTTTGGGAAGCTTAAATAGGGAGATCCAGTGAGTCGGGATTTGATGGGGCGATTCGGTACTTTCTTTGGAGGAGGAGAGGGAGGGGATCAGCTGAGGGTTTTTGGTAGGCTTGGTTGCATTTGGACTATTAGGACTGCTTTGGGAGGAGAGACAGGCTTATTCAGCAATTTTGCAGGCATTTCAGAGCGCAAAAATACATTAATCTGCGCGTGAGGCGGGCTGGAGGGACTTGGCGCTGCAATGCCACTCGGCTGTGAGACGTGCGCCTATACTGCTTGTCATTGAATCCCTGATGCCGGCTTTTCTGTAGAACAATCTAGAAAATAAGGGGCAATTTGCATCATTGCAATGTAATCAATAATCGAGTTGATTGAAGACAGGCGTGATTCTGTTGACGCATACTTGGTATGTCTTCTTGCTGTTCAGGCTTTCAGCTCCCCCAGAACAAGGACCATCCCGGCTCAGGTCGACAGGACTCAACCAAAGGCTCTACACGGCGCATGTCGTCTGGTCGCCATTTATCTGTTGTATCTTTCATTAAGGTATTAGATATTATGGCAGAGTACTTACTCAAGCTGGAACAAGTTGGTAGAGTAATGCATTGTTAGAGACAGCGAAAAATCCCGGGAAGCCACTTGGTAGTTGTCTACCCGGTTGTTGTCAATGGTATATGCCTTATGTCACTATAAGTCTAATACGGCAACTATCATCACTCAGGATTGAATCATTCATCAGCAGTCATTCGTAACGACCAGTCGATACGATTGAGCCTACGAATTCGGAAAAGGTAAAGAAGGCAAGGTATCGGAGTCGTAGCTGTCAAGTGCTTACAGCTGATATTTGCAGGCCTGACTGCGGCTCACCCACCGCTTGAGAGTACATTCATCATAAAAATTAGGTACAGATGCTATTGCATTCTGGTTTACGCCGTTAAATATGGTACTATTGGACCACAAACCGTTGTGCATAGCCCTTATTCGCATTATTTTCCAGCCTTTGGACTATATGTCCTGGATTCAATTTTCGTATAGCGTCAATGAGTAGTACTCAACCGCACATGTACTCATAGCGCAGTTGGCCATACCGTGCTATAAACGGTTTCAAACTGGATTTTCTTGTAGCTCTATATGAGCATTGTCTCTTATAACCAGATGATTGATAGCATTCGATGCCGGCTGTGAGTTTGGTGGAAGTGGTTGATATCGTTGCCGGATGGATGAACGTCAAGTGAGACTCCAAGGACATCTCTGCAGCTCCACGTATTTCTTGAGATCGTTATTTGTCGGAATTATTCCATCAAGGTAGTCTTTACATATTATCCTTGAGCAGCTTTGAAGTTCAGCTTAGTTGTACATCTGGACAGAATGCCTCCTCAGGCAACAAACGGATCCAGCGGCAATAAAGAACCACATCATAGCTTTAGCAGTCGCCTAGGAAAGGGCCGGTTGTTCCATTTCTGCCCGAAATAGGAGACTCGGACCTTTTCGTTGTCAGCAACACGAATGCGCGTGGTTGCAATTTATTATACTTCCCAATTCAAAGTCCTTGTCGTGTCCGAGCTCCCCGAATGCTCCACCCACGATGCCAAAGCTAGAGTTGCCTCGACACTACCTCGACACGCCAGACACTCGTCATAGGGCAATGGTGTAGAATGCAATCCGAGGTCGGGTAGTATGTGGGCGTGTTTGCACATGGAGTTCGTCGTATCCCTAGCTGCCGTCTGCCTAAAAAGCAAAGACGGCGCCAACACGGAGGCTTTGCCTCCATAATTACGCATCGCACATGTCTGAATTCGATAGCGTGGACACTTTTGGCTAGATACGCTGCCTAGCTCTCGTGAATATCCAGTCATACGAACGCGTTTCAAAACATTCAGGTGTGCAGGTATCTTCATTTGGCCGAGGAACATAGTGGTGTTACACTGCAGGTGGCATACGCCAGCAAAGTATGGAGTACATAGGCATACGAGGAGTCTCTTGCAGGACGGCATGGGGAAACCTGGCGCTTAACACTTTGGGGTGACCTCATCAGACATGCTTCGTACAACCCAACGCATCTGTCAAGCGTTATTGGGACACATTAATGGAACGCCAAAGGTATGTTCTGCACCCATCATCAACTTCGCGTCTAATTCTGCCTGTTAAGCTGTCTCAGCCATACATGCAGACTAGTTGGATGAATATAGAACGTGAATAGGAAGAGATAGGTATGTATCCGGTTATGGAACTGCAAATGGCGGACATTATACCGTTGTGAACGGAGAGATATCTGCTTTCCGTCGGGTTTTACTCCGTACTGGTCCGTCCGCTGACCTAGATTTTGGACCCCCTGACTCTCTGCACTCCAGGAAATGCTACCATAAGCTTAATCAACTCCGCATCAGCCACAAAAGCCCTGTGCAAGGCCTTGCAGCACAGCTACAGTAAAAGCCGCTGAAAGAAAATACCTGGAGAGACATATCGTTTTGTAAGCAAGCCTCGAGCCCATCCAAGTACATCGAAATGCCGGACCGCAACCAACTGTGCCTCCTCTCCGCAAAAAGCCAGCCAATGGCCGCGCGCGCGGCAAACCAAACAAGCTTAGAAGCCCATCTGATTCGCGGGGAAAATTAAGGCAAAATGCAGAATGGACCTCCGGGTCACAGGTCCCCCCTGTATGCCGCCCCAGCAAGTTAATATACCGAGACGTCGCACTAGCTAATAGGTCCGACTCCAAACCCCCTGGCCGTCTACGGATTCGATGGAAGCAAACCCACACGCGAGAGCAAGGTCACGACACTAGCTGTAATCAAGTTTCCTTGGTGTCTGGGCAAGTCTAGTATCCCCAGAGGAACGCCTCTGCCTGCGTCTGTGTTGGCATCTCAGATGAAGCTCACCATGTCCAGCAAGCCACGGACGTCCCGATGATCCCCGTTCCCGCAGGCCATGCCAGATGTGGGGTGCAGGCGATCAAGTCGGCGATAATCCGCGAACGCTGCAACCCAGAGCCGGTGGGAGATCAAGACTGCGAACGAGGGCACATGGCTGCGGAATTGCCGATCCTCCCCGGCACGTGCTTGGCAGCCTGAGATGAAAGGGATGTGATCCAGGGATGTGATATGTGGTGGACAGCAGCAGGTGGATTGCTGTTATCCCGTCCATTTTTGAAGACCTCAGGACCTGCTGTCTTTGTGAAAACCAGCAACATGATAGTGACACGAGAATCGAATGTTCTTGTTGAATGGCTGGGATAGGTTTTTCGGAATTAGGACTATCCACGAGGTCTCCGGTGATCTAGAGAAATAAACCCAAAGCTAGCAAATCATGCTTCTCTGGGCTAACGAACTAGCAACTGCCAGTTCCTGACATGGTTCTAGAGAAGCTTCAATGCTTGCTGACAAGAAGCCGCGTCGATTGGCTGGACGGGCCGGCAACCCCTTGCTCTACATGGGGTAGCTTATACGACTCAGACTGGCACTGCATGTCATGTCATATGCCGTTTCATTATCCATGCGCTTTGATAAGACGTTCAAACTGGCAAGTCAATGCTGATCTCAACCTATCTGAGAAATCAAGTCAAGCAACGTCCCTGTAACTGACATATTTGGACAAAGCCAGCAACAGCTTTGCTCGTGGGTGGATGGTTGGTTGACAGGAAAACTCACGAGAGCGTCGCTGCCCATCTCGAAATTTGTCAGTGGGAGCTGCCAACGCCATGCAAGCCACCTCCGCACTTTTACTCCCCGACTTAGGCGCTTGCCGTTGCATACCCCAGACTTTCATGGGTTCTTCATCCTCCTTCCTTTGGCTGTCCACCCCCCCAGTCAACTCCGCGATCACGAAATGCCCCTAGCTAGGCAGAAAAAGAAACGGAGCAAAGGTGCCGCCACAGGACGAGTCAGTGTATACTGTAAAGCAGCCCACGCGGCAAATGATGGAGATCGGTTGCATCGCGGGCCAGCTTGTTGCGGCCTGCAGCCAGAAAGACGCTTGGGGATGTCCACGACGTCCATCCCCCACCGCCACCCCGGGCCCATGTTTGCAGTCTCTTCGGCCTTCTTTTCTTGTTTCGTTTCCATCTCTATCTAGCGGGACTTTTTCGAGAGCAGCCAATGCCTCTTCTGCCCACACCAGCTGTTTCGGCCCATTGTTCGGCGGGCACGCATCAGATGATGGGGTTCGGTCTTGGAGGCTCCATGAAGAGTGAGGGAGGCGGAGGCAAAGGCCAGGAAAAGACCAAGCATCCTCTTTGAGGTCGACCTCCCAGGGTTGCATCGTAGGCTCTCTAGGCTCGGACCGATTCCGGATCTGCAGAGGAAAAGCGTCTCCAAGAGCCTTTGTTTCCTGGTCATCCCCGATGAAGCTGTTCAGGAACGGGAACAGCTCTGGCCGCTGAGATGACGGGGATGCTTGGCCTTGGCGGCTGAGGAGGCGTTCGACTATCTGGGAAAGGCCTCAAAATACCGTTTTGAAACATGTCAGCGTGGAAGCAAGGATGCCCAAGAGCGAGTGCTACTTCTGGTTGCATCGAAGATAGGAGAGAGAGCCAGGGGGGCAAGGGTGATGAGCCTTTGTAGGAACTGGATAGTATCGGATTAATATATAAGGCACCGAGGATCCCCAGCCTTTACTTAGACTTGTTGCTCACCAGGTCATCAGGTCGTCTTCCAGTTCACTCCTCTCCAGCAAGCCATCCAAGAGCAACAGGCTAGTTCAGCATCTTATCAGCCATCACCATGACTCTCAAGCACTCCGCCCTCGTCGCCCTGGCTGCTGCCATCGGCGCTCAGGCCCAGGTCTTCACCGTCAACTGTGCTCCCCTGACTCAGTTCCGAGGTGACCCTATCGTGTCTCCTGGTGTCATCTCTTCTCACGTCCACGCCGTCGTCGGTGGCACTGCCTTCTCTATCAGCACGACCCCCGAGCAGGCCCGAGCTGCCCAGGCCACCACCTGCGACAAGATCCTCGACAACAGCAACTACTGGCAGCCTCAGATGTACCACCAGCGACACGACGGCCAGTTCGAGCTCGTCACCTTCCAGGGCAGTGTAAGTTCCAAGTGGTTGAGAACGACACCGAGAAAATCAATCGAGATGTGGTTGGACTAACACGGACTGCTTCTAGGCTACCTACTACATTGCTCGTGCCTGTGACTATGCTCCTGGCCGACAGAACTGCAATGGAGCTCCTCTCCCCATTGCTCCTCCTGCTGGCCTCAAGATGCTTGTCGGTGACTTGAACCGACGGTAAGCGAATACCCTGCCGGTTCAGCTGTTCACATGGGTTCTAACATCATAAACAGCACCTTCAACGCCTCCAGCTTCGAGGACCGTGCCATCTCGCACGTCTGCCTTGATACCGAGCCCGTTCCTGACACCAACGGATTCCCTACCCGCCAGTGCCAGCGAATCCGCTCCGAGACCTTCTTCCCGTCCTGCTGGGACGGAGTCAACCTCGACTCCTCCACCCACAAGGATCACGTACGTCTTTGCTCCCCAGCCTCTTTACACGCCATCTGCTGACAATTTGATAGGTCGCCTTCCCTGCTATTGGCGACTACAACACTGGTGTGTGCCCGGAGTCGCACCCCAAGGCCATCCTCTCGGTCTTCTACGAGTTCTTCTACGACACCGGCTCAGTCCAGAACTTCAACCGCTTCGTCTACGCCGACGGTGATGCCACCGGCTACAGCCTGCACGCCGACTACTTCCAGGGCTGGAAGAACCAGACCGCTCTCGAGCTCGCCATCTCGACCTGCACTGGCCCCAACGGCGTCAACGACAGTGGATGCAGCTTGAACGTCGGCCCCAACGGCCCCGGTGTCTCTGGCCCGCAGAAGCTGCAGACTCCTGCGCCCACCGAGAACATTGGTCTCAACGGCCCTATTGCCGCTCTTCCCGGCAACAACCCCATCCACTAAATCACTCGACGAACGGATGAACGACTCGAAAATTCTGATTAATGATGGCTGTGGACGCAAAGGCTCGAATCCAGGGTCCATTCGCTCAATGGGATGGCTGGAACAGCGCTTGAAATCTACAGAAGCGAGTTGGATGGATGAACGACTGATGACAAAATCGATATGAGAATGTGGCATGGCTTCTTGTAACTATCAGCATTGCCACGAGCTGTCTCTCATGCGGTGGATTTCTATCATGCACATAGTCAACGTTTACTACATACGCAATGAGAATGATGTACATATGCATTGTTTTATTTCATGAGTACCTATCTGGTGCAGTATGACGCTGTTGTGAGCTGATATGAGAGCCCTGCCCTTACATACAACGCAAGGGAGACTGGACTTGATTCAACAAATGATATCATGATAGATCTGCGCAGAGGCTTCCCTTCTGCTGATGACGGAGAACAAAATACATACCGCGAAACAGTTCATGCTAATGCAAGGGGCTGGGTGCGGCGGAGTACTATGGTCGAGTTAGGAATGTGTGAATGGGATCTACGTCGATTACGGAGTCCGCCGAGCGGTGCATTACGGTGATAAGGACTCCGTATTGCCCAAAGAACACAACAAGGAAAAGGGGGTTACATCGCGCCCTTTACCGCGCTGTACTCGTACTTGTACTGCTCCTTACATGTACGCTTCCCCTCTCCGTTCAGCTCTGCCTACAAAGGTATTGTTTCACCTGGGTACAAGTAGAACAGAGACACGGTATTCGGAATCGCAAAAAAGACATGGAGAGGGGAAGGAAAAAGGAACAAAAAGTGAAGCCGATGATGCGCTTTGGACGAACGGGGAATCGAACCCCGGACCTTTCCCAGGGAGGAAGCTGAACCGCTGCCAAGTTTGTTGGAGAGGTTGATGCTAAGGGAAAATTATACCACTAAACCATCCGCCCATTTAGACGCTTCTGATTGGCTTGGAGGGCGGCGACGATATTCTGTTGATGAATCTTTACATCGGATGGGACTGGACAGTTTGTGTAATTTATGTATGGTGAAGACGTGTGATTGAGACGAGAGAAACGGTAGAGAGGGTTACAGTTGGTCACCGTTTCCGTTTTGCAGGGTAGTCTTCCCGTTGTACCGTTCATTTGATGAGAATCCTGTTCGAGTAGTTGTACAGCGTTCAACAAATCGTTGTCCTAAGGCAGTCAGGCACATTTGTACAGGCGTCCTCCATTTAGCCTGATCTTGTCCTTGTTGGCGCTGTGCAATGATGATCCTCAACAGAGTCGATTTTGCTTCACGATCTCGCGTAACGCAAAGTATTACTACATTCGTATCCCTTTTCTCGCTGAAGCCACATGACCTCGGTTCTCGCCCCCTTTCGAGTGACACAACTATGCGGGGAAAAGGCTCGGCATTAAGATGACCAGGGCCGGTTGACCGTCGGCCGAGCAAGCTTACTGAAGGGCTGCAGCATCGTTGCCGTCGCAGCTGATCATGGGCTTGTTGAGTTCCTCGTCCTCGGCATACTAAGATGTGCTCGAGGAAAAGGATGGATTCCTGCCTGATGGGATTCTGGCTTCCATAATCTGGCGTCATAGGGGATTACATCACTGCCTCAGACATTCGCGGTCTGTACATTCCAGAGACTTACATTTGTTAAACATTTGGGAGCTTGATGAACCATCGAGCAATGCGTGGGTTCTAAACCCACCGGCCTTGCGTCAATACTTCTAGAATACTCCCTAGGTCGACCTCAGGGTTCAAACAAAGCACAAAATATGAGTACCAAACTCGAATCAACCTCCCTTTTGACCGCTACTATGTAGGGCATCCTCCCTTAATATCCCAGCAGAATGAATTAAAAGAGGCACTAACATTCATTGCAATACGGGCGATTAATTGCACTTCGTACAACGCTTTGATCATCTGCATCACATAGGGGCAGGATAGGAGTTGCGTTAGTATTACCGTTACCAGCGGCACAACCGTTCACTGCATGTCTGGGTCTATTCCTGGAATACGAGCGGCAGATGCGATCCCCACACGCTAATCGGGCACCTTACGCAGTGTAAATCGGGAGCCAGACATTGGCAACGTTGCAGGTGGACGTCGATGAGCCGTGTCCCGAGATAATTTGTGAGCTCTTTTGAGTCATTGAGGTTGATGGATGATGTGACTGCACAATATCGCATTTCCTCCGTGTCTCTGGCGAAGTGGAAAATCCCATGATTCTATCCGTGGCCTGGGTCTCAGCCGCTTGAGATCAGGCAATGGCCGGTGATGTGGAGGATTTATCCCTGCAACTCCATGCTCAATGACGCTCGTCCCGAGCTTGCCCAGCCCTGTTGCATCGCCACCGCAGAATTGATAGACAGCCTTAACATGCCAGCTCCAATACGAGATGATGCAAGGGTGCCGAGTCGCCGCCGCAAGCCGTGACCGCCTCCGTCAAGCTCCTCGGATGATCGCATCCAATGGAGTTGTCTCCCGACATTCCTGTAACCACAGGATGAGCTGGTTTTTGGGCCTCGATCGTGCTAGTAATACGAGCTGAGAGATTGAATATCTTCTCCACTTGGATTGGCCAGGTTTCCAGGTTTTCAAGGTACACAGACGGAGCTCAATCAAGTATATAAGGGGACAAGACAGGCCCGGATTCGAGCTCTCTTGCCCATCATCTTCATCCTCTTCTGGCTCCGTCTCAGCTCTATTCACACTCAATCATCTCGAAGCAATCCAACGACATATCAACATATAACCAACCGTGACTATGCAAATCACCAAGACTCTCTTCGCCACCCTCTTCGCCGCTTCCACCGCCATCGCCGCTCCCATTACCGCCGACAAGTCCATGATGGCGGCCGTTCCCGAGTGGACTATCACCGACGTGAGGCGCGTCTGCGACAAGAAGGACACCCAGTGCACCTGGACCTTTGGCGTCGACACCCACCTCGCTGCCCCGACCTCCTGCACATACGTCGTCAAGGCCGATGCCCACGCCTCTCAGGCCAGCGGCGGCCCCGTCACCTGCGGCCCTTACACCATCACATCTAGCTGGAGCGGACAGTTTGGCCCTGGCAACGGCTTTACTACGTTTGCAGTTGTGGACCAGGCCAAGAAGCTCATCACTTGGCCTGCTTATACCGATGTTCAGGTCCAGGCTGGCAAGGTGGTTTCGCCCAACCAGAGCTACGCCCCCGTGACCCTGCCATAGAGGGAAAGGAGGAGTTCTATCTACAGACCGTCAAGCCATGCTTAATGAATGGATGGGGAATTGGTGTTGGATGGACAGGAGGATATATTTACGACGGAACGTCACCAAATGTAATGTAATAATGCAATGAATCACGAGAATGCTCGCTGTTTTTGACATCCTTCTATACTGGGACCTACATTTTTCTAGAGACCGAATCGTGATTAGTCCCGATTATCTTTAAGCAGTGACATCGTAATACTTCAGTCTCAGGACAGCGTCTGTCTTCAATCCTTCAAGTCCTATTTCCCAACGTATCTGTCCCAGTGAACCCGGTTGCTGCGGCTGACAGCCCCAAACGTTAGAATAATCGGCGCCTTACCTTATTTAAAGAGTTTATCTAGATTATCGGGAATTTTCCGAGAAGCTTATCTCACCGACCTAACCTTATTTCCTCAGTTGCCTGTTCAGTTCCGAGTTAATGGGACGCCACAGGGGTTTAACCTCCTACTGGGAACCTGAACTAATACAAACATGAACGTAGCCAAATACAAGCCAAGCTTATACGAAGACTGGAGGGAATCTCACCCGGTTTTACTTGCCCTGACGGGGTTGAGTTTGAAAACTTCTGCTTGTCCTCCCAACTCTTAACATCCGGTCCGCCAAACTTGTCCACAGTGTCGTTGTGAAGCGCATCAGCACACAACGTCGATGAAAAGTACAAAGCTCTCTTCCACATCATCTGAGAGATCGAGGAACATCTCAGCCAGCATTTCCATAAGGCTAATGAGCAGTCCAAAGATCACTGTATAGCCATTATGGCAATGGTTGACAACACCAATAAGCGCGTCACCTTTGTCTTTGAAGCTGTCCTCAATCTTATTCGAGGCTAAGTACAATAGACGTCAATGTCAACTAACATAAACCTTCTTCAGCATCAAGGTTCTGGGCGAAAGCCCGTTCGGGATAGCCTCAAAACGTATCATTAGTGCACTGTTCTCAATGAGAATGTTGAGGCAGAGCGGTAACTGCTTCCAAAGGTATAAATTGCATCGATTCCTCCCCTCTACAGCCCCTGCGCTCTTCGATTCTCACATCTACTCTGTGCATCTCGCCTTTCCAACAGCTGCTTCCCACTCTGACCCCAAATCTTTGCCTCTTCTTGCACAATCACATCGATTCCGTGCAACGCTCTCACAATGGCGATTGTAGCCGAATACTTCCCACCTCTCTCCCAGCCACGGGATGGCAACCTATCCACCTCCAGACGCAACAATCTTCAAACGTTGCGTCGGCGTCAACGTGATGACGTCTCCATCGTTCGTCGTGGCGCCATTCGGCGTCCCTCCCACACCCGCCCAGTCTACGTCGTGATCAACAACATCGCGATACACACAGGGACCGGACGCCCACAAACTCCTGCTGCGGCGGATGATGCCGATGAGTCGGAACCACATGAGGCTCAGCCATCCGTCGTCGGCATTGTGGGATCTGAAATGGCAACAGATTCCCATTTGACTGTCCAGAGGCCCAAACTGGACATTGACGTGGTTGCTGAGCGACCTACCACAGCCGAGAGTCGCTCGGCTGAGCCTGAGTGTCGAGGCATGTTCGACAGACTGTCTCGGTATATATCAAGGCTTTGGTCCTGAGCGGTACATGCGTTCCGAGTAGGGGCGACGCTATTATCTGGGACTGTTTGTATTTTTTGCAACGTTTACTGAGGGGCCTGCTGGAGATGGAGTTGGATCAGATTGGAAATTTCTTGCCAGGTGGACTCATTCACTGGAGTTGTATACCCCTTGATTTGATGGGAAAATGGGAATTGATGTCCTGTTGTATAACGGAATAAAGAGAAGCAGTCCAAAACAGTGCTCAGAATAAATGATAAAGTTTGTTTAATATGATGTACATGTACGAATACACACATGTCTGATCTACCCATCCCCATATGACCTAAACAAGCTTCTCAGGATATTACCTCCCCATCGCTGGTTGTACGATGCCGATGATGTTACACAAACACGAGGAACATTGAGATAGTAGTAGCCGGCTTCTCAGCTGGTTATGTGGCTATGTGGCTACGCCTGGATCTGGACACCGACGGATAACTCGTAATTGATAGACAGACATGGATTGCATCACTATTCAGGAACAAAGATTCCGTTGCCGTCCCGCGTTGCTGCATCCGCTTTATTTCGTCGCATCCAATCGGCGTACTTGACGCAACACTGTTGCAGGATACGCTATTCCATGAAGAGGAAGCAGTGCGCAGCATGTGGAAGTGCATTGATATGCTGCAGATGATAACCCCATCAGTTGAATCTCCAGACAGGCACAAGCTAGCAAATATCCCAAGCATAGAATATTGGAAAATTGCTCGCCAGACATGACCTAAAAACATTTACCATTTGCAACGAGAAGGAACCTATTCATCTTCCAGTCGTTAGTACGAGGATTGGACATGTCCCACGTTTCTCATCCGCATTCCAGGGTGGCGCCTCTCTAACCGGTTTCCCGCAGTAAATCACCTGCCAAACTCGACCAAATGCCCCCATCCATGGCCAGGGGTCATGTTCAGCTCTCAGATAGCCCGCCGATCATGAGTGGTTGTACAGCACTAAATGCGGGGGATGGCAACCGGATGCTCTATCGAAGAGCACGGGAATTAGAGGGAGAATCTGATTGCATCGAATCATCAAGCTGAGTCAATCTGCATCTATTACGACACCTGAGTCAGTCTACTAACCTTGAACAACAAGGACCTTCCTAGTGAACTACTCTCTAATAATTTTGCATATGGAGATCTTTACGAGAGGGTTACACTGTCTCAAAGCGACGGCCTGGCCGAATATATAAGGTCCTCTCATGCCCCAGACGCCGACTGTCCGACTCAGCCAACTCACAACAAGTCTTCAGATTCTATAGCATACCATCATGAAGTTCCTGACTCCCATTGCCGTCCAGTTGGCGGCTCTGGCTTCTGTGGCCAGCGCAACCGTTCCAGGATTCGACATCTCTCATTACCAAGCCACCGTTGACTTTGCCAAAGCCTATGCTGATGGTGCACGTTTCGTGATCATCAAGGTTCATACTCAGCGCCCAATGCACGCCATGAAATAAGCATCTAATGTATTACTTAGGCTACTGAGGGCACCACCTACACTGATCCCAGCTTCAGCGATCATTATACCAAAGCCACTGCAGCTGGCTTCATCCGGGGCGGTTACCATTTTGCTCAGCCCGCCTCCTCTTCCGGTGCTGCCCAAGCCAACTACTTCCTCCAGCACGGAGGAGGCTGGTCTGCGGATGGCATCACCCTTCCTGGTATGCTTGATCTCGAGTACGCTCCTAGCGGCGACAGCTGCTACGGCTTGAGTGCGAGCGCCATGGTCAGCTGGATCAACGACTTTGTCAACACTTACCACGCCGCTACGACCCAGTATCCTCTCATTTACACCTCTACAAGTTGGTGGCAGCTGTGTACTGGAAACAATGGCTCGTTTGGCAGCAAATCGCCTCTTGTTATTGCGCGGTATTCTAGCTCTGTTGGTGCGCTGCCCAATGGATGGAGCGTTTATACGATCTGGCAGAACAGTGATGCGTCTCCCTGGGGCGGAGATTCTGATATCTTCAACGGAAATCTCTCGCAGCTGCAGAAGATTGCCCGCGGAAGTTAGATATAGGACCAGTGGACACAGCATGATGATAACGATGCGAAGCTCATCAAGGCAGAGAAGGATCATTTCTCTTCCCAGAAAAGCACAGAAAAACGATATACTATTAGCATAACAATACAAAGTATTCGTACATAAAGCAAGACGAAGCGGCGACGTAAAGTTTCTAGAAAGCAGACTAAAAGCCACCTGGATGCTGTGTCACACCTGAGATCAAATGATTAGAGACCGACCTCCTTCAAAGACAAGTCGTACAATCTCGCTGCAGCCTCCCCATCATAGGCCCATTCGGCATGCCCTGGGTCAATCATCTTCCACCCCTTCTTTAACGGCTCGCTGAAACGATTCCTCTCCAGGTATTTCCCACCTTGACCTTCCAAATCCCTGCTCACGGCAGCCCATACCGACGTCGACGCACCTTGCTCAGCGTTCATCATCGTCATGAGTGTTGCCATGGGGCCGGACTTGATGACGACGAGCCAGTCGCCGACATCCCACTTAGTGGCTGCCTGAAGTCCCGTCCGAATACCTCCAGGGTGCACACTCCATGCATGAAGCCCCGTGCGCCATACCGCCTGTTGACCTCACTCGCAGTGTAGACATTAGCCAGTTTGCTTTGGCCGTATGCAATCGAGGGAACATATTTCCGCTTTTCCCAGTTGAGGTCCCCAAAGTCCATGGGAGCGTTTCTGTGAGCCGTGGACGAAACGATGACGGCGCGAGAGCAAAATTCCGGCGTCGCTGACGCTATGAGGATCGGCCTGAGAAGCTCCAGCAGAAGGAAATGTGAGAGGTGGTTGGTTCCCCAGTGCTTTTCGTAGCCGTCCTGCGTTCTGCCAAAGGGCACGTGGCGGATACCGGCGTTCTCGATGAGGATGTTGAGGGTGCTGCTCTTGGACTTGAATTCCTCGACACAGGCGCGGACGCTGTCGAGGGATTCGAGGTCCAGCTTGAGGAGATGAACACGTCCGCCGTCAAGGATGTCACCGAGGGCTTGCTTCGCCTTTTCCAGGT
Source organism: Trichoderma citrinoviride (assembly GCF_003025115.1). NCBI lineage: Eukaryota > Fungi > Ascomycota > Sordariomycetes > Hypocreales > Hypocreaceae > Trichoderma > Trichoderma citrinoviride. The sequence continues at coordinate 43,646 of NW_020194727.1, forward strand.
TGCGAGCGGTAACAAAGAGGGTCGCGCCGGTGGCTTTCATCGCTCGCGCTGTCTCGATCCTCAGACCAGAAGAACAGCCAGTGATGAAGACGACCTTGTCGCTCATGGATCCCTCTCTTTGCTCGTCCTTGATAATTTGGAAGGCAGTAGGCCTTGCGTCGCCGGGGCCATGCTGGTCCGCATGTGCTGCTGCGTAACGGCTCGTTTCGACGGTGGTCATTCTGCAAGAGGTGCCGTTCTACAGAGATATTCTGAGTGGGCTAGTTGGTTGAAGGTATTGATTGGTGTGTGTTTACTTTGTGTTGTCTTGCAAGAAATGGCGAGACTCTCTGACTATATATCTTCAAGCTGCTCCTCAAATCGACAACTGTCCAAACTGCGCTGACGGGGCTTTACTTGTATCAGGCGCAATGGATGACATTATGCGGAAAGGCTGAAGATATAAGCATCAGACTATGAATTATCCTCTTTAGCAATACGATGGGTCTCGTGGGCCCGAATAGGAAATTGTCGCTGACGGAGGGAGATGCGGCGCCTCCCGCTAAAGCCCTCCGTTATGGGTTAATTTGTCTCACAAGCGGGAACGAACAACGTAACAAAGGGGCATCTTCGCTGTTCGGTGCTGTTAAGGATTGAGGAATCGGCTTTTAATTCCCGGTATTCCACTTTTAGGGCAGTTTGGGGACGAACGCGCTGTCAGCCTTCTTCATGACTCAAAGTCGACTTCCATAGGGAAACGTCGATACGGATCTGGGCTATATTCGTCTGCACTCAACCAGCAAAGTAGAGATTAGAAGCTTATGTAGGTATGTGAAGGGAACTGAGCACGGACACGAGAGACAAACCAGATAAGAGTCGTCAAATGGAGTTGCTATCCGCCACTTCAGCTTGGCTATCCAGCGTCTCAGGAGTGCCACGGCTCTGTGACTGTTTATGTCTGAGAAAGTGAAGCAAGTGGCTTCTTTCTGCTACCATTGCTGTATCCTACTAGCCCTGTCATAGGCTTCTATCTCGAGCCAATCGTTAAAATACCCAAGACTAGCCTTTACTCTGTATTGGTGAGATAGCGATGCTGGATAGCAAACCCATGGTTTGAACGCAGTCCCATAAGTGTACGAACAAATAACGGACGTCGTTACTATTTCTGGGACGTCCATACCAATTTTCTTGTTACAAATTCTCTATCTTCCTGCAGCCTTTGCATAGGTTTATTCCAATGGCAAAAGCAGCTTCCAACCAAGGTTGAAACATGTACATATTCTCAAGCTACCTATGTACATATCACCACACGCTACTCCATACACACCCCGGATCATCGTTGTAAAGATGAAAATGAGAGTCATGTTAGGCTATCATGCACGCATAGCAGTTTACGGCCTCGTGCTGATGCCAACATGTCCACAGATATTGGCGAGAATCTTCATATTTGGCCTCTGAAGCCTGTTGAGCACACCGCACAGAACAGACGAATTCCACGTCACATACAAAGAGCGGAGGATGTCCAATGGGATTTTGAAGAGTGATTAAGGCAGTTAAAAAAAAGAAAAAGGCATGAAAAAGGCGACACGCGACCCTCCATAACGATGGACACTGGCCAATGCCAAGGGCAAGGCTGGCTGCTGCCTAACAGTATACACTCCCTTGCATGATCCGAAGACTGAAGGATTCTCCCCACACGCAAGTCCGCATGAGGCGCGTGCAATGAGTTTGGAAGAAAGTCGCCTCTTTGAAGGGAACAGTGTTAGATGCACAAGAAGATGAGTGAGAGCAAAGGAAGCCTCGTTGCCTAAGCTCATTTATAAAAGCCCACTATGGCATCGCTGACAGAGGATGAAGTTGTGAATTCAAAACCATTCATCAAATCTTGAGCTGCTTCTCAACAGCCACGTGACTTCCAGTTGCACAAAACGTACTTCATCGTCCTGAGTTTCTCATAACTCCTTCCATCATGCCCACCACCCACCACTGCCAGTGCTGCAACAAGAACGGCTTCTGCAAAGACCACCAAATCCAGTGCAATGTCCATCCCAAAGTCTACTACTACCGCAGTGATAGCACTGGATACCCTAAGAAGTGCAAACAATGCGATCGTGCGTAAGGTTCGCGCGGTGATGGAGAGCCAGCAGGACCCGAAGCCTCAGTGTCTGGAACTGGATGCGGGCGAGGCTGCTATATTCCGATCTGTTACTCTGCTGGCTAAGGGAGGTTATAACACGATCTGGCTCGTGAGACTGCATGGTTATTTCAAGGTGAGATACGATTTGGCTGGCTTGGATGACTGATTCATGGCCCGCTGACAACGCGCAGGTTGACCAGTCAGGGTTCAATGGTCAGGGCAATTCCCACATTGCCACACGCTCTTTTGACGAATATGTCCTACGCCTTCCTTGTGAAGATGCCCTTCTCCCGCACCAAATCACCAATGACGTCGCCTTCAAGAAGTTCATTGCCACAAAGCTCCCCCATATCCCAGTCCCACACGTTTTCTTCTATGAAGCTACAGATGAACAGAGCGCCTCTTTCATAGCGGAGGAATATATCGATGCCACGCCTCTCAGCTCCAACTGGATGACTCTAACATTCGAGGAGAAAGAGTCTATGGCAAAACAGCTAGCTAAAATCACCGTCGATCTTGCGGACATTCCTTTTTCCATGATCGGTGGATTGGATCCTGACGACTTCCAATCTGCCCCTACCGTTGAGGGTGCCAAGATTTTTAAAGGGCGATTCAAGCTTCACAGCAACCAGTACTATCCCATCGGACCTTACAGAACTACCAAGGAGTATATTCTTGCCTGCTATGAACGAGAGATTGCGTATTACTCGCACGCAGATACAGACGATGTTGACCAAGATCTGTTCCAGGAGGTCTCTGTCCCGGACTTCATAAAACAGCTGCAGCAAAGGCGAGATGCTCTGGCACAAAGCGACATATTGGATGAGCCATTTACGCTTGTTCATGGGGACTTTCATGGTCGCAACATCTTGAGCAAGGGCGACCAAATCCTGGGTATCCTGGACTGGGAATTTGCGGGCTCGTACCCTATAAGTGAGACGCTGTCGGGTGGTGGCATTGACGTCGTTGATGCTGATAACGAGGAGCTGGATGAGGAAAACACCTTGTGGGATCGGAAAATCCGCGACTTTATTCGTGAGGAGGCGCACGCAAGACATTGGCAAGGTAGTAAGATTGATTTGCTGCTGGGGAACGGAAATCTGGAGCTGGGAAGGGCAAGGGTTGAGATGTTTCCTTAATCTGTGTTGGGGTTCCTCGTTCGTTTGTATATGTGCAGTTATCAGTTGGGGGTCCGGAGTGTTGGGGGCTGAGAGCCGACTAATGTTTGTTGTTCGCGTTGGTTCAGTTCTTGCAATTGCCGCCTGTTGTCTGTTCGTTTGTTGGTTCCGTGGCGGTTCTTCGAATTTCATCACGTTACGCGCCCAAGGCTGCGTAGACATCCCTGCCGATACAAGGCAAACAGCGGGTGTATTAACCAGGCTCTGAACCCAAATTTTCTTCATCTTCATGTAATATCTACTGCTCTGCGATTTTCTCAGATCGAGATTCTCGCAACATGGATGTTTGCCAGCACGAGCCGGGATCGTTTGCATCCGGGCAAACACATCAGGAAGACCCTGCTACTGAGCAGGCTTTGCCTAATGCTGTGCCTCAGCCTGATGCAGCTCCTGAAGAAGACATTGACGAGGGCAGGGCCGCCTATCGACCTGGCGGTTTCCATTCGGTATACATTGGCGATGTCTTTGACGAAAGATGGAAAGTTTTGAACAAAATCGGATATGGCCGCTACTCGACTGTGTGGCTTGTCAGGGATTTACAAGCCAGGTGAGTGCAGCATGACTTCCAATGAGGGTCATGTAGGGCTGACACTCCGGATTGTAAAGTGACGACGATGATTCCAAAAAATTTCGGGCACTCAAGATACTGAGCGCTGCGTACTACGGCCCAGGCAAAGAGACGTTTGAGATGGATATTCTTACCCATCTTCGCGATGGAGATAAGAGCCATCCGGGCTATCCCTTTGTCTGCCACCTTCTTCACGACTTTCAGCATCAAGGCCCGAATGGCACACACAAATGCTTTGTCTTTGAACTCATGGGAGAGACACTCCGCAGCTTTGGCACCTTGTTTCGTGAAAACATGATACCAGAGCCGGTCATGCGGAAGTTCATAATACAGCTTCTTGTAGCACTTGATTTCGCTCATGACCACAGCGTTGTCCATACAGGTATTAGCAGCAAATTATTTTGCTTTGCTCCCAAGGCTGACCAAGCTTCATGAACAGATATCAAGCCCGATAACATTTTTGTCAAGTTTCGTGACTACTCCATGATCGAGTCGGGCTTACTCAAGGAGCCCACTCCCCAACAAGACAGGCAAGAGACACAATACCGCCCAATCCCACGTTGTCCGCTCCATCGATTCTACGTCAACGAGGCAGACGTTACTCGCGTGATCGAGTTCGATGTGGCGCTAGGTGACTGGGGAGTTGCCAGCTGGACCGACAGACATCTCAGCGAACTACCCTTCGCTCTCCTGAGGTCCTCATCGGTGCTCATTGGGACGCATCTACTGACTGGTGGAACTTGGGCGCTGTAGTTTTGGAAGTCTACCGGGCTGTGCGAATGTTCGACGGCAGAGGCCCTCCCGACGGACGATACTACGTTAAGGAACACCTCTTTGAGATTGTTGACCTCTTCGGGCCATTCCCGAAGAGCTTTCTCGACAAAGGGAATCAAGAGCTTGTCCATGATCTGTTCGACAATGAGGGGCGTATAAAGGATCACGAGCCTTTTACCCGTCCCGGCCTCTCATCTGAGGCTTTTATGCTTGGTTTATCACAGGAACAGAGAGATGATTGCGCCTCGTTTCTCAAATTCTTGATGAAGATTGATCCTGCAGAGCGTCCGTCGACAACGGATCTTTTGCGACATCCTTGGCTGAATGCATTACCACCAGCTAAATGATATGAGGATAGGAGGGGCTTGGATTCCTTGCAGACCGCTAGCTGGGCACATGGATAGTCATATGGACTGTGTATCTTCGCAATCCGTATCTGGTGTCTGACTTGTGCTCTTGCGTCAACTGTGTACAACTATCAGAAAGCTACCTCGATGAATATATGATGTTACTATTCGCTGCTAATGCTACTCAGTGCTTGGAAGTTACTCCTGAGTAAAGTATAAACTCTTGGTTTCAGGACATACGCTGTAAGGTTGGGAGCCCAGGCTTGTGTTGTGTGAGAGCTGCATATTCATTCGTACAGCTTGTCTCTAGTGGACGAGCCTATCTCACCATCTCTCTATTGCAAATATAAGCCTTCGTAGAGTGTGTACTTGGTATCTCCCTCCGCAGTCACTCCAGCATCTCGTCAATCTCGAACAACTTCACGATCGCATCGCCGATCAGATACGCCTCAGTAGCACCGGCCTTGGCAAGGGACACATCAATATGTACAGTTCATCAGAGAACAAGACGTGGTGGAATGACAGCGGCAAAAGCCTGCCATAAGTGTATCTGGACATAAGACCTCGAATACCTCGTCAAATGCTTCCATTCACCTGCCGTCTGTGGCACAACCAACGGCGACGCTGGATTCGAGGCATTCACCCCAGGAGCCAAGGCGGCATTTGGGAATCGCGGCCTGCAGGACGTGTTGAGCATATTCGACAGCATTGCACTCAGCTTGACTGACATGATGCGGGAGGGAAGCAGATGTAGTTCGCAAGGTTAAGACGATAGGCTGTTTTGTATATCCTTGTGCGGTGGAGGTGGCACTTCTTGTTCTAACTGTGCAATTCTTGGATAGCAGGGCGCTCGTGCAGCGACCGTGGTGGCTGGATATTGGGCCAAAGCGGTGGTCCTGTCTATGAAAGGGCACGTTCATGGCGGTCTTCTATCACTCAGTTGATGAAGCTGGTGTACTCTGAACTGAGATAAAGGATGTGGAGGAGCTGGAGTAAGTTGAAACGATCAAGGTCCCGTCGGAGGAGAGGGGCATTGATTCAGATTTGTAATGAGTAAAGGCATTACAACCCTGGATAGACATGTGAATTGATGCCTGGGGGGAGAATTAGGATAGTACCTTTGAGGAAGTTTTTGAAGTGTGATGGGGGTAGCCAGCTGCTCAGGCCGCTCTTGAACCTGATGTTTACTGACAAGGCTGATACGACTTCTGCTACCCCGTATAATTGCTTAGAGCTTGCCTAACAGGCACTTACGCTAGATTCGCACCATTTCATACCCAGTTCCCCGGATCATTCGAGAAGAGTTAAAGCATCTTCCCCACACTACCCTTGCTTGAGGCACGGAACCATACGGAGAATAAGAAAAGAATCTCAACCAACAGCATATGATAGCTCATCAATCCACAATACCCTGGTCTTACGCACTAGTGTAGTCTTTTACACAGAGATGGCGCGTTCCCGAGTTACTGGGAATCTGCCATAGCAACAACGAGGATCTTGTGACCGGGAATCCTGGTATACCACCATTCAGATCCAAGTATGATCAGTACAAGGCCTTTCTAAAAGCCCATTATAAGCCAGAGTAAGTGTAGCATATATAGAATGACTAAGCTTTGATGTAATGATGCAACGATATCCTGATGTACGGCAGCCTCGTCGTCGAATGCCTCTGATAATGCGGCATTGGGCAGTCACTTCTGAAGTGCTATCTAGGATTTACACCATCAGATGGCATCAAGTAACCAGCTTCTTGAATTACGCCCAGATACATCCTAGAGCGAGGCATGCTAGCATTCAGGCGGTAGAAGTAAATATGCGAGAGCAAGTCCTCATTCCCACCCTGCCTGCGACCCTTGCGCCCTTCCACAACGGAGCCCAAGCCCCCATAACGGCAGTAACGCCAGTGCAGAGAATCATGGGCCCGTATTTGGTTGCATACCCTAATGGCTCCTCTGCGATAGCTCCCTTTGATGACACGAGAGCGCCACTAACCGGCCCGCCAAGCACATATCCCAGGCCTCGACCTCCCAACAGGAGGCCAAAGATAAGAGACGTCTCTGCAGCCCTGTCATCTCCTTTGATCTCATGCAGCATACTCGACCATGTTGAGCTGAACCCGCCGGCAAAGAAGCCGTAGAGGATGACGAAGACAACCATTGTACTCATCTGGTGGCCAAGTCCCCAAAGCAGGAAAACAGGGACGGCACTGCCGAAAGACGAAATGAGGATGACTTTCGTTGCAGAAAGCTTGTCGCCCAGCCAGCCGTGAATTAACGAACCCGGCACCGAAGCGGTGGAAAACAGTGCAAGCAGTATGGGACCTGTCACCGAAGAAAGGCCAATGGCTGAAGCATAGCTGGCGAGGTATGTGCTGGGCATGAGATAGCCGAAGGACTGGATGATGATTCCGAGCTGCATCGTCCAGAATGAAGTATGGCGGAGAAAGGCAAATGACAGCGGCCGCGCATGCGATGCGGAACTCAAGGGGATGCGTGGCTTGAGGAGGAAGAGCGTCGGTGATATCAGGATGGCTGACGCAATGGCCCAGGAGAGGATGGTGGCTCGAAGTCCAAACCGTTGCAGCAGGAGGTTGAAGATGAAAGGCATCGCGACGCCGACAGATGATTTACCTGACCACATGATGCCATAGGCAATGCCTTTCCGCTCAATGAACCACTCGTCCATATACAGGGAGATGGGACTGAAGAGAAGCCCGCATCCGATGGAATAGAGAGCCCCTTGTGTCGCGATCAGGCCTGCGATGCTGCCGACAAAGGCAGAAGCAGACAAACTCGTTACCGTGAGTGCCAGTCCCAGAGGACCGCACCAGCGCCGCAGATATGGATACTTGCTCAGTATGGTGAAGATGACGGGCATGAGGAGATACATGACGCCCATTTGCATGGACCCCACCGTGGCGATGGCCCCAGCAGAAGCATCGATGCCGTGCATGGGATCGCTGTAGTACTTCTGGAAGATGCCGAACGAGACGGAGTAACCTGCAGTATTGTGGTGAGCCGTTGATGGACCATTGACGGCGGATAGAGGCTGAAGGAATTACCCCAGATGGGAGCCTGCGCAAGAGTGCAACATGCCAGAGCAACATACGCGGCGCGACCGTGATCCGCCGGAGGGAGAGCTTGCGCATTTTGGACGGAGTTGTTTGAATCATCGTGGCCATGAGGACCTGAAGAGACGCGGTTCAGCTCATGGGTTTCGTGAGAAATTGAGTCAGCCATGGTGTAGTTGCCAGCTTGGCCACGGAAATGAGGGCATCAACCATGTGCGAGTATATTCGCCTGTGAACGCTTCGCGAAGGCGAGTTGTAAAGCTTTACTGCAATGACTCTGAAGTTATAGGAAGTGTTTGTTTGATATATCAGAAGCTCGAAGCTGTTGGTCGTCGATCCCCAGAGCCACATGCGTCACCGGTCCGACATCGCTGCGAAGGGCGCGAATTACATGCACCTACCCAGTAACTGTAGATGCTGTTCCGAGTCGTGATAAATAGCACTCGATTTCACACACAAAATACAAAACTAGGGTAAACAACAACAGAATCGCCGATAATATGAAGACAGGAACTCACAGAGCACACGATCACCTGCCCAGCTTGGAAGGCTTCCACAGCTATTGCAACGAATCCAGCGACAGTCACCGGCCTGTGTTCTGCTGTTGCTGCCCTGGGCCGGAGAAACTTTGTCTTGTCGGCCTTGGATGGTTGTGTCTTCTGTTTCGGAGGATCAATCCCCTGCTCTCCTCACCACCATGTTCTTCCGTTCGCGGCTGCAGGTGTGCTTCGTAATAGAGTGGCAGCGACTGGCTGGCCATGTCAAGAATAAGGCGTTTTATGCAAGGGTACCCAATGCCTGTCGCGATGACGGGTATCATTGTATAAGTATCATTCGAGGCCATGGCAACCCTCAATCCGACATGCCATACGGTTGGTAAGTAATATGTAGCTGCGACCGGCGCATCGCAGCTTCAGCAGAATTCACTGCGACCCAGGTAGAATGACCCCAACTATGAGTGAAAGTTACGCCCGTTGAGCAGAATCCCACAGGGGGAGATGGCTGCTCAGCTTAGCGGCACGGATATTTCTCCAACGCCCGCTGCTCCCCCTTTGATGGATTATTGTGCCCTCCATCAAGGTCCCTGGCAAGCATCAACATTGCCATATCGAGGCAGTTTGAGAAGATTCCCTGACAGCAATCCCCGGCAGACAATGATGTCAGGCAGCTTATTATAGCACCGCAGCCGTGGTGTTTTCTTACTCCGTATTCCGTGAATAGGCCCCCCCTTCCATCCCCACACCAGACCAGGCCAGGCCCAGCATTTCTCTCCCTCGGGAGCTAAGGCACGCGTCAAAGTCCTCGGCCGAAACTACTACTACTGCTTATCCTGCCGCATGTCAAGGTTCTAGATCTAGCGGTGACTGGTCCGAAGTGTTGAGTGGTTTTGCACAGGGCTAATTTAGATCTGCCTCCATATGCAACCCAGGCACGCCGCTCGCTCGCTTGACTGGGGCTGCGTAAGTTTTTCCCAAAATAGAGGGCTTGCGATCTGGCCCCCGAAGAGATGCGTCGCTAGTGATGCCATTCTCTGCTTTACATACCTGGACAGTGGTCTTCTTTCCCCAGCGTACTTGTATATACAGGCTCCGTACAGTTATCAGGGACGGCGGCCTCTCGCACCGCTCGCGGCGTTAAATCCACTGCCGTGGCCGCAGTGCGCATGTGGGAATGCCGGTCCCCTAATTCTATGCTTCAAACGACGACAGCCGAACGGGGCTGACGGCGTTAATACTGGCAGCGAGCGGCTCGAGCGAATATAATGCCATATAGAGTAGGATGAGGCGGATGCTCAGGGTAAGGGGATGTTTCAGCCTCCTTTTACATGACTGAGTCTGGAATCATTGTGGAGTGAATATCATAGCGGCGGAGGCTGTTGATCGCAGACAAGTGAATAGGAGATTCTTCTACATACTTCTACAGAATGTTCGTATATTGTGCGAATCAGTTGTAATAAATGGTACAAAAATGCATGCAAAATTCCGGATATAAATCAGTTTACGCACAGGCAGTGGCAAGTTGCAATTAGCCAGTATAATTCTAAGCAGCTAACGAATGGTCTTAGTGGACTGGTGGCCGCTGTAAGCTGATTGCAATCTAGTTGGAATGATCAACAGAGTCGGCATCTCGAGACTCAAGTAGCCGAATGAGTCGATAAACAGAGGGGAAGCTTGACTCGCGACGCCCTCAAGTTGAGATTTCGAGGCAATCGTGGTATCTGGATCGAGAACCACATAAATTTCGAAGACGCGGGAGAGCGTCGTTTGAAATTCTGATTTCAAGGGCGAAGGACGCATTTGTCGCATTTTCCCAGTATTCATGGACGGGCCATGATGAATAGACTACGGCACAGCAAGAGAGCTGCAAAGCAGCTACTTGTTCAAAGAGCTCGTCACTCATCAACGCCAACTCCCCAGATCCGGACAGCGGCCGAAGCAGCGTCTCATATGATGGAGCACTATGCGCACAAGGTTATCAAGCGTAGCCAGTACATTGACTCGAATCAGCTCCAGAAGCTCGCAGTAACGCTTGGCCGGCCAGTCCTCGATGGCCACGACATGCGCAGGACAAGTGCGCCTGCGGGCACTCCCGTGCCCCCGGCACACCACCTTGTCTATTTCACGCCATACGATGTCGAAGCCGATCTTGGTGCTGACGGGAGTGACCGGACGTTCAATGCGCCCGCTCCATTTACGAGGAGGATGTGGGCGGGTGGTCATATCAAGTTTGATAGGGGGAACCCCCTGAGAGTAGGGGACGAGGCCGAGGAACACACGAAGCTGATCAGTGCGGTTTCGAAGACGAGTCGATCTGCTGGTGAGATGGTGCTTGTCGAGGTAGAGAAAAAGCTGTACGGATCACGAGGACTGGCACTGGTCGACACACGGTCATGGGTTTTTCGACCAGTGATACAAGGACAGTCTGATGCTCAAGGGGGCGTGGCGCTTCGGAGTGTCGACGGCAACATCCTAGCTCCATCTTCGGTTTCTGATGTGATGATAAATGACAGCAGTGAGTTCTATCACTATTCCATGAGCATGTCAATGCTGGGTTTACATTGCAGCTCGCCAGCTAACCATCCCCTGACTGTAGCGTTTCCAGTACGCAGGCTGTCATGGTCCCCCGTTGGCCTGTTTCGATTTTCAGCTCTGACATTTAATGGTCATAAGATTCATTACAATGAAGACTGGACTAGGACTGCTGAGGGCCACCCTGGCGTCGTGGTACACGGGCCCCTGAACGTCATCAACTTGCTGGATTACTGGAGAGATGTTCATGGAAGGGGCACAGGGCCTGATGAAATCAGCTACAGGGCCGTGTCACCAGTCTATGCAGGAGAGGAGTATCAAATACGGACTGTGGACGTCCTCGTGGCTCCCGATGGCCAAGTGTTTGAGGTAGTGGCTGCAAAGGACGGAGTGGTGATAATGAAGGCTTCCATAATCAAAAGAGCATAAGCGTCGAGCAGTTGATTTTAGTATCGAAACTGTCCTCTGATTCAAATTTATAGACCGAAATTGATAGTGGTTTACATATAACAATTGGTATAGCCGTTTACTTCTTTTATTCACGCCTCCTTTTCATCTTGCCATCATAGTGCCATCATCGATTATATGCAGCAGAGTAGTTTCTATCACCACCAGCTTCATACCGCTCAGACCACGAATTGTGTCACGTTGACAGTGGGCCGTGTTCCAGGTAGTATCCGCTCTACCGAATCCCCATAAGCCTCAGAGCTTAGCTAAAGACAGTTTGTGGGGGCCAAGCTTTGCAGGGACGGGACACTCGGTACACGTACTCCGTCCGGTGACATGGCTAACTGAACCCGGCTACTTGAGGGATCGAGGGGCTTTACACGGCATCTATGCCGAAACACAGGCATCAAATATCGCTTTCAGAACATGGAATTTGCTATTTGTCGTTCCCGCTAATAGAAGACTTATATCTGAAATTCACGTCTTACTTTCGAGGCTAGCAACGATATCCCCGCGAGTCCACCTTCAGAGAAGCTTCAGATGAATCTATCTCGGACTACGATAGCCCGGGCGGGGGTCCTGACTCGACCACCAAAGGTCTGCTATACAGCCGCTCCTTAATGCTTCACTGAACTCATTGAAGAGATGAGAGGGATCAGGAGGTTATTGAGTGCCACGCTCAGAAACAAAGCTGACGTCCTGCAGCTCGCATCGACGAAACAGCAGTTAAGACAGCTGACTTTGCACGGCCATGACACTCAACAACTGCTCAGATCAGTGCGTTCGCGATAATGAAACCCGATTACTAAACGCTTACAAGAAGTACTTAGCACGGAATTCCGGTTCCGCGAGCAATCTTGGCGCAGACGCCTTTCGAGGCTCGTGATGCCGTAAGGGCGTTAGGTAAAAGCTGCGTGTTACGAGCCCAGGTCCTCCATGGAGACCTAGACAAGCTCCTGTTTGAGGGTGGGCTGAGAGGGGGCATGCAGACAGTCGACAGCCCCGAGCAGGGCCTTGACACGGCCGCGAGGATGCTTAATCGCCAGGCAATCTCGGAAAATACCCGCCATCGATCCTTGACTGTCAAGCAGGTCTTGGTCTCTGAAAGGCTGGCTCACGAGGAGCAGTGGTACCTGGCCATGACGATTGACCGAGAGAATTACTGTCCAATGATCATCTTTTCCAAATGTGATAACGACGGCAGCAAAGGAAATATCTCTGGGAATAACATCTCCGGAAAAGGCACCTCGTTCACGTTTGGTTTCTCTCAAGGTATCACCGAAGGGCTGGTCTCGCAGATTGCCAGACATCTCGGCATAGTAGACGCAGATGACACAAACCTCGATGACATTCTCACAAGAGCCTATAGGATCTTCAAAGAAACAGACGCCACACTGTTGGAAATCAACCCTCTAGCTCGACTAGACTCCGGCCTCTTCACCTGCCTCGACGCCCGGCTAGTCGTTGACGACGATGCGGCCCATCGGCAGCCAGATCTCTTCCGCCTGCGCGACACGAGTCAGGAGGTGCACGACGAGGTCAGGGCCGAGCAGCACAACCTGGTCTACATCAAGCTCACCGGCAACATTGGCAACATCGTCAACGGAGCAGGGCTGGCGATGGCCACAAACGATGCAATCGGGCTTCACGGCGGGGCCAGTGCTAATTTCTTAGACGCCGGGGGTCAGGCGACCAAGGAGACGATGATTCAAGCTCTCGGCATCGTGCTGGGCGACAAGCGGGTAAAAGCGATATTGATTAACATCTACGGAGGTGTGTGATTTCTATTCTTTGGAGTCTTCTTCTAATTGCCATGTTATCGGAGGGCCGAGCTGACACTGTGAATACCTCGCGACCCAGGAATCACCCGCTGCGACATGATTGCCGAATCCATCATTGGAGCCGCGCAGGAGATGACCCTGGCCGTCCCACTTGTCGTGCGCCTTCAGGGAACCAATTCGGCGCAGGGATTGAAGCTGGTGAGTGCCCTGTGTAAATGCCAAGGACAAAAGTACGGAGTCGTACCAGCAGATTGGTCCCGGAGGATATTCCCCCCCCCCCCTTGTTTCACACCGCACTTCTATTGTTCTTTATTTTTTGGTTATGACAGATGACCTGACTTATAGCGGGCAAAATAGCTGGCGGATGCAGACCTCGGGCTCCATGTCGAATCGGATTTTGGGCGTGCGGCACAGAAGGCGGTTCAGCTGGCTGGGGACTCTTCTTAGCTCTCTTCTCTCGCCGGCTGCCGTCTCTCTCCAGGGGAACGGATAGAACACCGAGAATCCACGAGTTCATGTCAGAAACTTGGCTCGCCGTGAGAGGTCCCATGTCAAGTAGTAGCGCGATTCCCGACATAATCATACATGCTACTCCGTACACATAGTCGAACGGAGAACCCCGTGCTTCGTATTGTGCAACTCATCTCAAGAGAGTCTCGTCCCAGTGCATTCATCTCCACTATGCCTAGTGGGGGAGCCAGCCGGATCGGCCGAAAAAGCTCAAGATGGTATTCCCGTTTATACTAACAAAGCAACTTGTAGCCTCTAATCCGTACCTAGCGGGTGTTCTTCGGACAGTGCGTTCAAGCATCCCATTTATTGATCCATTTCCACTATAGCATCCAAAATAGTGAACGGGCTTGAGGTGAGAGAGGAGGGGGGGGGCGAAGGGGTAAAAAGGGAAGGGTGCTGCTGACTGGCTCTATAATGCTTGCCCCCCCGCCACTGAGGCATTCAAGGTTGGGAAGAACCAAAAAAGGGACATGGAACTATGAACACGTTTGTGCTCGCCGGCATGGACTGAGTGAGGGTTTGTTTTTGGTATATTATTGCGGAGGAAGTCTTGTCTCGAGTCATCTTCTCTTTCCCCTCCTATCCATAGTAGAGCTTCTTGGTGCCGATCTTGGTGGCTTTTCTCAACTTTGAAAAAAGAAAATTCACCTTTAGCATCATCGTTTCATCATCATGGCTAGCACGGAGAAAGATCCCGCTGCGATTGAGCACGCAAAGACTCTCATCCATATCCCGTGGTGCGAGGACTACGAAAAGATGATCTCAGGGATGCTGTAAGGAAATGCCTGATTCCTCTCCTATCCACTGAAGATTCACACTGACGCTAACTATCCGTCTCTCTTGCGCAGTTACAATTCACAGGCGCCAGAGCTTATCGAAGGAAGGTTTCGTGCTCGGAGGCTTATGCACAAGTACAACAGCTACTTCCCCGACGACGCCACGAACGACACGCTGGTGGCGGAGAGAGAGAGGATCCTGAATGAGATGCTGGGCAAGATCGGAAAGAACCCCTTCATCGAGACGCCCTTCAACGTCGACTACGGATGTAACATTCAGATTGGAGACGACTTCTACGCCAACTTCAAGTATGTGTGGAAACAGAGAGGAAAAGCAGAGGCGCTTCGCTTCTGGCTCGATAACCGTTTGCTGACAATGGCTTCTTCTTCCTTCGACTCAGCCTCGTGATCCTCGACTGCGGAATGGTCACAATCGGTAACCGCGTCCTGTTCGGACCCAATGTGTCCATCTTCGGCGCCACACACGAGACGGGAGTAGCATCGCGCCGCGCCGGCATCGAATACGGCGGCAGCGTCATCATTGGTGACGACTGCTGGATCGGAGGAAACACGACCATCATGCCGGGCGTGACGATCGGCAAGGGATGCACGATAGGGGCGGGCAGCGTTGTGACGAAGTCGATTCCGGAGTTCTCCGTCGCCGTTGGTTCTCCGGCGAGAGTCATCAAGAAAGTCGATCCTGTGCCTGACTTATGATGGACGAGCAGCGAAGACGGCGAGACAGATAAAGGGTCAGAAAGGGATGGGAAGAGAAAAGGACTGGCATATACGATAGACACGACATGTTAACGAGGCAATGATTATTCCACATATAAACGCGACGAATCGATCACTTTTCCAACTTCAGCTACCAAAACTACGTCTTTCTCGACGCCGTTTCGATGTTTCTTGTATTTCAACGACTATACTGCGAAGCCATAGACACGATAAACCCGATCGACTCGAATCACGAATTACACGTACGAAACGGTCGAATCACAAAGCCTCTCTCTCAAAGGCGGGTTTAGAGGTATACACAATAGAAGGCCTAGTTTGTAATGAGAATTACCCAAAGGAACAACCTGCCACAACTCACCAACCCACTATAGAGGGAGGAAGTGCAGTCTGAGAATCCGTGCTTTCAAGGAGGTGACTTTCAAGGACAAATTCGGAATATCTCCAGTTTTCTCTCGTTACATCGGGCCGAGGCTGGCTCCGAACGGGGAAAGAAAAACGCCGGGGACACTCTTGACCTCTATATTGTTTCCAAGCCCCTTGACAGTCCAATTGCCGTGGCTCCTCGTCCCTACTTCTGCACCCGATCTGACTATCATGTATTACTACATTCGGGTAGGGTTACGGTTGTCAGAGTGCTTCAACCTCCTCCTGACCCCCTTGAAGAGAATACAGGTGCTGTGAGGGTAAGGTAAGCAGCCTCTGTGTTGTCTAACAAGCAATAATAGCAGCAGCAGTATCTGGTCGTAAATAATTCCTACGCTGGAAGCTTATCATGCTAGACGTCTAAGTCAAAGGCTTTACTAGGAAAAGACTATGATCATGGCTACCTTTACTTCCTTCTACACCTGGGTCACACCCCGTTGTGTACACCGTTGCTCACTACCTTCTTCCCGGGTGCCTCGTAGATACCTAGTTCGCTCGCCTTGATCTGCAGCGCCAGCATCCGCGAGTACGTCCGGCACAAAGCCAGACTCCCACCCATGAACCAAAAGTTGGGATGTCCGCTATATCGCCAGATCTGCAGGAGAGAACGTTTGTCAGCTCAGACGCACCCTTCCCAGAGCACTCTCGAGAGAACTTACCGAATTAATCTCGCCTTCTTCGTTCAGGTCCCAGACCTTTCCCAGCCTCGATGCTACCTTGTCTCCGAAAATGCTCCGTGCTGTGCTGTGCATTGTCTGGTAGCCTGTTGCCAAAAGGACGATATCTGCCTTGAGTTCGGAGCCATCTGCGAGAAGTAGCCCATCTGGAGTGAAGGACTTGATGCCTCCGGGGTTTACTTTGAGTTTGACCTTTCCGTCGATGATGAGCTGACTGCATCCGACGTCGATATAGTAGCCGCCTCCTTTAGTGATATACTTGCGATAGATGCCGCTTCCATCTTCCGCAAAGTCGAGCTGGAATCCGACCTTTTCCAGTCCTTCTAGGATATCCTTGTCAACTATTTTGATCTCATTGGTCTTGTACACGTTAGTCGCAAACTGAACAGGAATCGGCATGCTCTGACTATACACGTCGCAGTCTTCAGTCGGCGGCCCGCCCTCCTCGTACGTTCCCGAATGGAGCATCGCGAGGCCCTTCTTCGCCGTCATGATATGGCTGCTACCACGCTGTAGCATTGTAACGGATGCAGCGCCGCATTCGTAAAAGTTCTGGCAGAGATCGTGGGAAGATGTTCCCGAGCCAATGACCACGACGTGTTTGCTCGAGAGGTCGGCGTGCTCTGAGGCATCCTTGTGCTGGCTCCCGTGGTAGACAGATCCCTTGAAGCTTTCAATGCCATCGAAGTGAGGGATGATGGCGTCACCGGCGTTTCCTGTAGCGAGGACGACGTGCCTTGGCTTGATGGTGCGTGTTGAACCATCTGGTCGCTTCACTGTTACTGTCCAAACTTTGGCTGCATCGTCAAATGAAGAGGTTTGCAGCTCAGTGCTGCACCAGACATTGAGCTCCATCAGACTGGCATATGCTTCGAGCCAATCGGCAAGCTTGTCTTTTGGCATAAACAAGGGCCAGTGAGCGGGAAAGGGGATATATGGGAGGTGGCAGTATTGGATGGGGTCATGCGTCATGAGGGTCTATAGGTCCCGAAGTGAGTGTCTGCATAGCATCAGGCAGGGAGAGAGCCTTGTCCGATCATACCTTGTAGCGTTTGCGCCAGCTATCGCCAACACGCCCATTCTTCTCAATAATCAGTGCTGGTACTCCAAGTTGCTGCAGTCGAGCAGCAGTCGAGAGGCCAGACTGACCAGCCCCAACAATGAGCACAGCCGGATCTTCATCGAGAAATTCCCTTTGCCTCTCGCGTCGCTGCTGCCAATTGCCGCCTGAGGTATCGACATATCCTTCTGGACGAGTAAATCCAGTCTTCTCTTTGCAATCTTTGAGTTCTTGGAGAACAAAATGAATTAGATAGCATTTCCATTCATCGCTGTTATCGCCGTCCAGGACCAGTCGAAGCATGCCCTTTCCACCGCCATATCGTGACTCAAAGTCGAACATGCTTTCGACCCATTGCATGTCTGGATATGGTTTCCTGAACGCGGGCTGGAATGATCCGTAGTCACGAAGGCGAAGGTTCTTGATGCCGGCATCGTGGTTCTCTTGAAGATAGCTCAGGACATTATCACGACTCTGAAGAGTGCGAAAGTCCCAGCTCAACGCAAGCAAGTCGCGGATCCAGGCATCTTTGACAAACAATTTCTCGAGATTTTCTCGGTCGTTGCTTCTGAGAGCGTCCTCAAAGTCTCTTATCCAGCGCTCTGCAATGGTTCTAGCATGCAGCTGGGAGACATTGCCCTGTAGTTTGAACGTAGGTAATGTGATGATGTGAGCCATGTTGATACGAGGAAACTTGACAGGAGGGTCGGCCAGATACTTCAGACTCAATTGAGTGGTTATAAGATAGGGTTTTCTAGAAGTGAATTGGGAGTCGTGCTACGGCGGCGACTATTTAAGGTGAAAGGCCATGTTGGGAGACCAGCCCAAAGCAACGGCATCACGGAGACATTCCTCCATTGATGCCTCACAATATCCACGTGGACAGGCAATAGCCTATTCGCGTCCGATATCGTTTTAAGGAAACTATCGAAAAGCCACTGGATCCGGGACGGCCAACCGGAATACTGTGATCACGGACTGGAGACTATGCAGTGGTGATTGTAGCTATGTCCGCGAACTTTGGCCCTGTCGCAGTCGGACATTCAGCATGGAGTTTCGACCATTCCCACCCGACTGCTACCGTCAATACACATGGCTATCTGTAATTCGCTATTGCAACAGCGTTCTCGTAAGCCCATCACATGGATGCAGTGCCCTCACAAGCAGCTTCCAGTCTGTGAGGAGTCAGTTGATCACGGCGTCGTCCAGTACCGGTATCCCTTTGCAGGAATCTCCGCTATCGTGATCCCCAGATCTGCCCAAAAGCAGTACCTCCGCATCGGCTTCATCTACCCCACGGATCATCTCCATTCGTTCAGCATGACCGGCTGCAACTCCCCCGCACCCGAAGTCGGCTGCACATGGCCCGAAGACGGCCCTGGAGCTTGGGCTCTTATCGATCTGATGCAGGAGATGCTTGCGACTGAGACCCTGCATCTGTGAATCAACCTTAGCATCTTATTTGAACAGCAGCATGTTTATTTGGTCGAGATCATTTATTTGCTTTACGGGATGATTCATTCATTGGTCAGGTCTTTAGGCATTTTGAGACTCGCAGGAAGTTATTGATGCATATCTCAAACTAACCGCCTATAAGAAAGAAACTCATGTGTCATTACAACATACATACCATGGGCATATACCACCGCAGCTCATACCAAGATTTGCGCTTTTCACGATCACGTCAGGACTCACCGCGATGCCAGTTGCTTCAATTGCCGATTTACCTTCCCAGTTGTTAGTCTTTGTTCAACCATCACGTATAGGCTAATACTTATAGTAGCGTTATTCCGGCTTCACTTCAAGCGCCCAAGGTGTGCGTGAATTCAGTCCTTCAACCTTCATCGCACCCGATTTCCCTCCACCAACTTAATCTTATCTCACAAATCGTTCCCATATTCAAGCCATTGAATCCGACATGAATCCGGATTTCCAGTCAGTCGTTCCGATTTTACGGATATTCGACATCAAAAAGGCCGACGAATTCTACCTTGACTTCCTCGGATTCACGGTAGACTGGGATCACCGTTTCGACGACAACGCGCCATTGTATCGCCAAATCTCCAAGGGCAATCTCATTCTGCACCTCAGCGAACATCATGCAGATGGAAGCCCGGGTGTCAAAAGCCGTGTCATGATGAGGCAGGGAATCACTGGGTATCACGAGGAGCTTATCGCCAAGCAATACCGGTATATGAGGCCGGGGTTGGAGAAAGGCTACGGGGGACCGGATGCTCGGGAGCTCACAGTTATTGATCCCTTTGGCAACAATATCACTTTTTGCCAAGTCGAAAGAGACACACAGGCTGTCACCGCGGCTTAGTTCTAGCATATGCTGTTTGACTAGACGAATAGATTCGACTCTCCAACGATAGCACCCCTGTCAGTACATTCATGTCCATTCGAGAGTCATAACGCCATCTTGACTGCTTAACTTACTGATCAACCTACCCAGAAGCTTCTTCAATCTTGGCTCCGTAAGGAAAACCTCCTTTCAACTACGAGCCGCCAAGAATCTCCGTCCTCGAAAGACAACTTCCACCTCTTCCTTCTGATCATGAAGTTCCGCAGCAGTGCTCCTGACATCCTCCTCCTCAATAAGACCTAAGCTCGTAAAAGTAGAAACAAGCTCGCTGACCGAAGTCGCAGTCTTATGAGGGGGTTGATACGAGAACGAATTAGAGTCAAATCTTCTCCCTTGCACAATCTGCGATTCGAGAGATCGCATCGCATCGGCTCTCGTCCTCTTGATCACTGCGTCGAGCAACTTCTCAGTCGCCTTCATCGCACCCTCGTCAAAGACATCTGGGGCGCGCCAGTGAGGATACAAATTGTTGTGTGACTCGCGAACATGCACTCCGCTTGGGTGAGCAGTGAAGTAGTAGTTGCAGAGGCGGCACGTTGGCTTGCTGCTCCCGATATACCGCCAGTTGTTCCAAAAGTTCGCGTCCTCGGCTGCCTGCATGTACCTCAGCACGTAGTCCAGGATGAGGACTTCGGAATGAACCGTGTGCGTTTGGGAAAGGTCATTGCACTCGGTCAAGAGCTTTTCATCCAGCCCGAATTGTTGTAGCTCGGCAGCCAGGGAACGGCATCGGGCTATCCTGTCCTCGTCGGAAGACATCCTTCCAAGTATCTCGTTTGCAACAGGTCGCTTCCTGCATAGCGGATGCGGGTGAATAGGAGCCGAAGGGATGGCCGTCACTTTGAAATCGTGAAACAGTCGTTTCCAGAGCCGACTTGCACGAAAGATTGTCTCGACAGCGAGGTAGTAAGATTGCAAGCGGCCAACGAAGTGGCGGAGTTCCATCCACTTCTTGTTGCTATCGATTTGGTCATCTCGTGCTTGCTCCGAGATTGAGTCTCCGAATTTCTGAAGTTGAGCGTGATAAATGAACGAGAAAAGCGCTTCGCAAGCGGCAAAGTCTATATATTTTATTGTCATCAGTTTTATGTCTTGACGGTCACAGATTGAAGAGACTCACATCCTGGTTCGTCAAGCTCTTTGTCTTCGTGGAATTTAAGCAGTTCCGTTAACTCGGAGAGTTGTGCCCGAAAGTTTGATGCTTCTGCTGGTGTTTCGTTCAAGGTATGTAAGTAAGATTCTTAGGAGGGCCCGAACGGTGGACTTACCCGATGGTTTGTCACCATGTTTTCTATCGTAGTCTTCGATGCAAAGCTTCAAATACTCAACCGTGCTGGTAAGATAAAATCGAACACGGTTCTCGTCAAATTTGAGAATGTGCCACAGAGCTTCTTTGCGTACTGACAAGCCTCTGTCCGCCTGTCGGTGTGTCGACTTTGCTGTGATGTTCAGCAACTCTTTGACAAACACTTCAACGTCATGCAGCTTTTCTGCCTTCCGATTGTTAGATCCGATAATATAATGGACACCCTCAGGCTCTTCCAGCACGGCGATGCTCGTAACAGTAGCTCCGTTTCGCCCTCGTAGGTTGTCGCAAACCTGGGCGAGTCTGTTAACGAAGTATTTGAAGATCTGCTCCGTACTGTCGCCGCTGTCACGAATGGTGTTGGGCGCACGCTGAGTGTCAGAAAAGTTTGGCGGCCGAATCCCTCTCAACGCTACCTCGAGGAGGATGGGCTCGTAGAAGCGTCTAGAGAACTTTGCTCGCAAGGGAATCGGCTCGCCCATTTTGGATTTGGCGCCTTGAACAGCATAAGTGTCTAGTCCGTTGAGTATCTCACGGTTTGCCCTATTGCATACCTTTGGATGGTGGCATGTCGCCGATTGACTGATGATGTTGTTTCTGTTGAGGAGAATCCGGTTGTGCTGAGAACTATCTATAAATTTGGAGAGGTGGTGTTGACCACTATGCCAATTTGTAATTTTCCCCTCATATAAATTTCTTCGGCAGACTGCTCTCTTTTACCTCAATCCCGTTATTACACCACTCGGCACAGAATCCAAAGTCCTACAACGACGTGGCTCGGCAATCCAGCTGTTGCATGGCATCATTGTACGCAACCTCGAGCACCGCAAGGCGAATCGCCGTTCAGAATTCGGACGCTTCTCTGGGCCAACGCGGCGATACACGCTTTATCATTGGATGCAGTGCTACACACTTCGCTGCTCTGTCAGCCCGTGGGCCGCCCCCTGTGACTCCGTAACCTTCCTGCGTCTCAGAGACATTTGGGCGGCCTATAATCGGGGCTAGGCTGAGATGGGTCCTGGGGGAAGGCCGTCGAATGGATCGTGTTGCTCCCATTGGGTCTTTCCAGGCCTGCGGGAGGTCTATAAGCTGTGGGTGGCCTACGGATTGTGAGCGTGGAAACCTTGCAGGCGTCTAATCTTCAAGCGACGTGCAGGGTTACCATGTGTTGGCCAGCGTTTGGCCAAAGGCGCCCAAACAAGGCTCACACAGGTTCGTAGTTGGTTGATGCTTCAACATCAAGCATTGTAGAAGTCCTTCTTTTTAGATAGAAGTTGGGCAGATATGCCTCGATGCGAGGTATAATGCAAGGCGTTTTGAAAGCCATGGGGTAAAGCAAGTGATCCTGTCCTAGACAAGGTAAACAGAGGATTCACACGAGGCTGGTTGACTTCAGCACCAAAACAGCTGGCTCGACCTATCAGCACACGCCGTCCTCCCTCATCTCGCAGGCACGACTCCACCAGCAAATCGTACACAGACTCCGCTCTAGGACAGGGATTGGAATACTTATGATTGTTGACCGCCCGCGTCAACGAGGCCAGGATTCGCAGCCATCATTCCCACGCGAGCCTAGTTGACGATTCAAACCATCATCGTGTGAGGAGACCGTACGAAGCACACGCCAAGAGCCGGGCGGAGTCTACATTGATATACCTTTGTTTTGCATCTCGCCGGGGCGGCCGCACTTGAGGAGGAAGGGTTTTGCTTCTTATATCTGGTCTTGCACTGGACCACATCTGCGTGGTTGAGGATTTCGTTACGGTATATGCCGCTTTCAACTTCGATCTCGAACCCCAGTTGATGCTGACTTCAGTGTTTCTTTCCTTCTCAGCCTCGTCTTACAGTGTCTCCTCCAGTCACGATATTAGACAAGCCTTCATCCAGGGGCCCGGTGGGCATACAGTGTGCTCTTCTCAGCCGTCTGTGTAAGATCTCTGCGTACATGTAGATGGTGTGGCACTCAAAGAGCTGGAGCATTACGAAGTACAGTACAGACCTCTAAAAAACAAAGAACCACGCCAGTGGCCCCGGCTCTCCTAGTCAGTGGCACTCGAAGGGGGTGGACTACATTTACCCACTCCGTCAGTCTAAGTCGCAAAGCATCTCGGTGGTGGAAGAGGTGGATCAGAATACCGCCGTGAGTGGCAACCTCAGGCCGAATCTCGTGCATATCGATGAAACGGAATCCGATACCCACACGCCAGCATCAGCAATAGAGAATACTACAGCCGCTGCCCAAAATGGCCCCGGATGGCAGCCCGCCGTTCAAGCCCGCCGCTACCGATCCTATGATGGGCGAAGACGCACTGTCTGAAGAATTGCAGCTTCTATACAGGGATACCGAGATATCACTCGAACCCCAGCCTATCACGCAGGCTGTATGGGGAGCACAGGAATGGGCTCACGGGTCCACAATCGACCCAAGCCTGCTCAGCAGCACGGGTTATACTCATACGCCTCCAGGGGTTGGCGTACAGACGGGTCCTTTCTTGGACGTTGATGTCGAGACTCCTCCGTCTCAAGCCGGGTGCTCCCAGAAAGAGACTTAGCCTCCAGATGGAGACTCGCAAATGTTTCCACAGGCGCGAGCGAGCGATGGTTTGAACGGAGCAGAAGATCAGATGTCTCCCGTTGATCAATACTCCCCTATTTCTTCTATTACTATGTCCGATTCTTCGTCCGAGTTCAATCTCGAACATTATATCGACGGCCTAGACCGATCTGGAACTCCTGTTGCCGGTACCCTAACAGAACCCTTCCATTTGCTGGGCGTTGGCGTGGGCTCGGCACCTCCAGCTGCTGATTCTCCTGCTATGGCGACACTTCCCTTTGTTTGCGATCGAGTTGGATGTGCAAGGGCCTTTGAGAAGCAGTACCAGCTCAAGTAAGTTGGTTCCATGGCCTTTGAATCATAATAATGCCCCTTACACTCTTAGAAGCATGGGCTGTGGTTGAAGGTTTTACTGACTGTTATGCTCTATAGTCGCCATTACGGATGGCATGATAAGCCTTTGAGGTGTCCCAAGGAAGATGAAGGCTGTCCCTACCGTGCGCAGTTCAACAAGGAGATTGAGAAGCACATCTGGAGCAGACATGTCAAGTGGGCCGAGGAAACCAACCGTAAGCCCATCAGGAAGAAGTGTCAGCGCTGTGGCGTAATACTGGAGAGGCCCGACTTCGTCAAACGCCATATGGACGAAGTTCACGGTGGTATCAAGAGGAAGAGGGGTCCAGGTGGCTAGGTCTTCGATATTATGGTCGATTCCTGTTTTTTCATGATGTGTTTTTGCATTTCCTGTCTCTTTGCTAGCTATGCGATGTTCTTTCTGTGCTTTGTTTTTGATAGTTCGGTTATTCAGAGTTATACGTCGAGCAGCTTCTTCATAGTGACTCCCATAACCCCTGGATGCGGAACCACCACAGCCCCAGCATCCTCAAGTGCCTTAGCCTTGATATCCGCGGGCACATCCCTGGAGGTCAGCACCGCACCCGCATGGCCCATGGTCCTCCCCAGTGGAGCTGTCTTCCCGGCAACCATTGCTACAATTGGCTTGGGCCGAGGCGTTGATTGGCGATATTCCCGGATCAGGTCGGCTGCTCTGAGTTCCGCTTCTCCGCCAATTTCTCCAATCACAATGATGCCTTTGGTCTCATCATCCTCGAAGAAGAGTCGCAGGCCATCTGCCAAGGTAGTACCTATCAACGTGTCAGCCGACTTCTACAGGCTCATGTAGCTATACGAGACGAATATGTTGTCTCACCTGGGAGTAAATCACCCCCCATACCCAACACTGTGCTCTGTCCCAGCCCAACTGCAGTCGTTGCCCCCACAGCTTCATAGCTCAGGGTGCCCGACTTTGAGACGATGCCTATGCAGCCTCTTCGATACTGTTTGTACGGCATGATCCCCACACGACACCGCTCTGGGGCTATGATGCCTGGGCAGTTTGGCCCTACAAGACGCGTCTTGCTCTGGGTCCGAAGCATCTCGTGTACTCGTAGCATGTCGTGTACGGGAATATGCTCTGCCACGGACACGACTAGGGGAACTTCGGCCTCTATTGACTCCATAATGGCCTTGGCCGCGAATTTGGCAGGTACAAAGACAGCACTCACATGAGGACGAACCGCCTTCATGGCCTGCGAGTAGCGTTAGAAGACAAGATGGACTGATATATGCAGCTCTCACCTCATCGACGGTATTAAAGACAGGCAAATCGAGATGAGTCGAGCCCCCTTTGCCCGGTGAGATTCCGCCTACGATGCGAGTGCCATAAGCAATGGTGTCCTTGGCATTTGCCGTCGCCTGGATGTATCGTCTCCTGGTCAGTATGGCACTCGTAACGGTGAGCGGGGTCTCATATTTACGGCTTTCCCGGTGAATCCTGCGTTATGTCAGTAGGAAAGTTACAAGTCTATTTTGATATATTGGTTGATTACCTTGATATATAACAGCCGTGTTTTCATTCAGCCTCAGGTTGGAGATTGTGCTGTCATAGCCATTGGAGTATTGCGCAGTGGAGGACATGCATCGTCGCCAAACTGAGGGGCAACGAACAGCCCTAGATGATGCCATCCTGATGCGTCAGATTCTCAGATGCCAGCAGCAATAGACGATGTCAAAATTGGGGTGTCTCTGCAAATAGATATCTGGTTGGTGTAGACCGGAAGTAAGATGTGCAGCAGGTTGCTCATATGTTGATGGAAGATTAATCCGTCTTTGTTCATTGTAGCCCCGGTTTTTAACACCAACAGGCTATATGCGGTATCACCAGACAAAGACGGCTATATCGGCGGTTTACAAACTCGGTTGAGCAGGGGAATGAGGGCATTCAGCAGCAAAATCATGATCATCTCTCAGAGAGAAGAATATTGCAATTTCGTCTCGATGTAATCGATCTTAAGAAACAATGGCATGGTGCCACCTCCCTCATGAAGCTGCTATCGCATTTGCCTGTTTGCAGGGTAGCGTGTGGTGGTGAAGCTACCTGATTGGCAGTGGCTGGATGTAGCTGCCCGGAAGGCTTTGGGAACCATGAGCAGCAAGGATCAGATGATATTTCTGAATGAAGCATGCTTTTCTTGTCTTTTTTCAAAATTCTACCTGACAGAGGAAACATTGTTTTCGGTGTCGTAGGATGTAAAATTCTACAAAGCTCAGCCTCAACCAACAATGAGGTGCCGCATATAACCAAGTGTGGCTGTGATCATCCGAGAAGCACATCGAAACAGCTGCAGGTCAAGAGGCTGAAGCTTGCTTGTCTCGGAAAAGACCGACTGCGGGAAAACGCGGAAGCTGTGGCCCCCATGAGCTTCAAAGAGAGAAGCAGCCTTGATGATCATGGCGCAATACCGGTATTGCTCTGTTTGTACGAATAACGATCTTTGATGCGCGCATCTTGCATGATCACCATTCCAACAGAGCGGGCGCTACATGATCATCATGAAGTGTTCGATAGATACAGAGTGAACAGGTTACATCCTCGGCACCTGGATATTACGCTTTTCCAATTGCCCAATTGCCCCCGTCGAACAAGTTACACCGATGCGTCGCAAAGCCGGCTATGGCCTGCCTTACCGGTATCTTGTGTGCACGGAAAAGCCTATAGACCGAGTCGAGTCCTGTCCGCTTGTGCTGTATGTCGTAAGACTTGTACGAGTAATATCAGTTGAGAGGCGTGCGGAATGACTCCTTTCATCAGATGCTGCGTACGTACAAGCCTCCCCTCTCGAACCAACAAACTTGTTTGCATCAGTCCGTCACCATAGCAGAATTAGAACATGAGAGAACCCAGGCCAAGTCTCGGTCGTGCATGGCCCCCCCATGCAAAGCTCGAGGTCGCAAAGCCACGCTGTGGCTGGTTGGCAGCTCCCACACTAGAACCATCGTCTCACCCACCTTTGAAGCCTGGCCTCGTGCTCATAGCGTCATGCCGACTGACTGCGTCCTCGTGCTCTTTCGAAAGGCAGCAGGCTGCACTCTGGCTCTCCAGCATGAGCTGGAGCTGATTGAGTCAAGAGGGCTCGCAGGCCTTCAAACTTCATCATCTCCCCCCTCCATTACTCTCTCCCCATGACCTCTGTCTACTGCATAGGTATTTCCCTTGCCG
This sequence comes from Trichoderma citrinoviride, assembly GCF_003025115.1. NCBI lineage: Eukaryota > Fungi > Ascomycota > Sordariomycetes > Hypocreales > Hypocreaceae > Trichoderma > Trichoderma citrinoviride. Next base: position 70,927 of record NW_020194727.1, read on the forward strand.
TCGCTACCTAGAACAACCGAACAGACGACAGACCCTTCCAGAAACAACCATCACCGACACCGCCGTGAAATGCCAGCGCCGAAACCATGTCCCGCAGCAAGCTGCCCTTCCGATCGAGTTCCGTCAAGGCCATGGGCTCCAGCCTCTTCTCCCGAAACCGTCGCGACGATGCGCCAAAAGATCTAATGAAGCAATCCGGCGAACCCAGACGTCGCCGGGCGTCGGTGTCCGTCGACGAGCGGCGGCCGCCTTCGGAGCTCCAGCGACCACCATTATCGAAAGACGCGAGGCCGCACCGGGACGATCTTGACAAGTCGATGGTGTCGTCGTCTAGCAGACGGAGAGACTCTGCATCTCGGGCGTCTGTGTCGCCTCACTCGCGCCAGAGACCGTCTGGCTCTACTGGTGGTCACCACACTCGCCAATCCCGATCACCGCCCCGGCGTCGATATTCCTCGTCTGAAGTTCCCAGGCATCACGAGATGCCGCAGTCTCCGGTTCCCTCGCGATCGCATCGAAGCGACAGCCATGATCGTGAACGACGTGATCGGCCGGGGCATGGAGCAGCCGTCGCCGCTGGCGCACTACCGGTCTCTGCGCATAAATCTGAATTGAGCGCGGCTTCAAGGGAGGCCAGGCAGGAGGCCCGACGATATCCGCCGTCAGCGTCATCGAATAATAGGCCGCAGCCCAGTAGGAGAGGAAGCTCTCCCTACCATAGGCCCTCTGCAGCGACCGATAGGCACCGCTCAAATTCCGTAGATGGTTACAATACGAACGGCCATCTAAATCCTCAGCACAGCTCTTCCCGGCCCCCCAGTTCGCCATCACGCCGCACAAAACACGAGCGCAAAGGCTCGGACAGCTTTTTCAGCAAATTCCCAACTTCATTCGCCACATATGCCGGCATTCGCGCACTCTCAGAACACGCAGACAAGGCCAAAGAATGGGTCGAATGGTTTAACAACGTCAACGATGCCCCCGACGAGATCCGCGCCCTCACTGCCAAGATCTCAACCACGCGGGACACGATTCAGCAGATGAAGGAGTGCATCGAGGCACGGCCGGACCTGATCGAGGACGAAACCGGCCAGGTGCTCAAGTCTCACATCGAGGACGCCATTGACAGCACAAGTGAGACATTGAAGAGGATGACGAAATTGCTGGCGGGCTTCTCCGGAGCTGCCAAGCAGGACGGCACGGCTCTTGGGCGCCTGGAGGGATTCTGGCACTCGTACAACTATAAGCACGAGGGCGAGGAGCAGATCAAGGCGGCCGATGCCGAGTTGCAGCAGCAGCTATTGCAGCTGGGTACCCTCATGTCAAACATATACGCGTGAGTGCGTCTTCATCGTCTCTTGAGCTATCCATGCTAATAAACGGTAATAGTCGAGCGTTGAAGAGACCCTCACCCTCATCAACAGGCACAGCCACACCAAATGCACCATCGCCCCCTCAGCAGAAATCCAGGATACACGTAAATCCAGCACCAGAACCATTTGTTCACGCCCCAATGCAGCAACCACCAACTGCAGTACCGAATCGACCTCCTCCATCGCCAGAACTATCTCCCAAGACCAAGGAACACTTTGAACCCCCCGTGAATCCTCCAAAAGCCGCCGCAAACCCACCGACTCCTCCCCGTTCGGAGCCGTCCGTTGAGCAGCAACAGCCTGCGTCCCATACCTCTACAGATGCACCCACAGCAGAACCTGATCAGTCAAATACGCTCCCAAGTCCGAAAGATATCCTGCTAGACGCTGCGTGGGAGGGCGATGTTCGAACCGTCGCCAACTGCATGCGTCAAGCACCTCCCAACTCCTGCGATCCTCACGGGTTAACACCTCTTCATCTCGCCGTTGAGCGCGATCATATGGCCGTCGCAATGTACCTCCTCGACCACGGCGCAGACGTCCACGCTCGTGCTGACGGAGGCTGCATGCCCCTTCACCTGGCTGCCCGCTATGCATCAGCCGCAACCGTCGAGATGCTCATCGAGCGCGGAAAAGCCGATCCCAACTGCCTGACAACAGACGGAAGGACGCCCCTTCATTACGCCGCTCGATCTGCTGAGGACGGAGATGCGGAGCGGCGAGAGGTGATTCGCGCGTTGCGTGACCTGGGGGCAAATCCTACTATAAGGAACAGACGAGGAGAGTTGCCCAGAGACGTCGCTCAGAAAAGAGACTTCTGGGACGCGGCTGCGACGCTGAGCAGAGCGGAGTTGAAGTGGGAGCAGCAACAGCAGCAGAGACTGCGAGAGCAGCAATTACAACTACAGAGACAGCAGCAGCTGCTGCAGCGAGAACAGCGGGAACAACGAGAACTGCAAGAACAGCAAAATAAGCAGAACCTACAGAGGGACACGAGCGTGCGAGAGAAGGGGGCGAAAAAGGAGGGCAGCTGGCTCCAACGATACGGACTCCGCAAATAACGAATCACGAACATTGGATGATACACATAATTGAAGCGCATTCTTTTTTCCTTTTCTTTCTCATCATACGGCATGCATATGCAAGGCGCAGGTGGATATACGCTTCTTTCTAGATATTGTTCATGAATACACTATATATACCATCAACACCATGTCCCTTTCTACATCTATAACCGCTGCACGCTTTTAAAAGAACCTCCACAAAGAGTCTGCGTGCCTCGTGCTCTTGAAACGACCGTAATAGAAGCACGCCGGCCACATGATGAGCAGCAGAGAAAACCACAGGGCAAAGTACCCAAACAGGTTGGTGATGCCTTTGGTACTTCCAGGATGCATCGGGTCTTCATGCCCAGCCTCGCTGCCAAACGTTTCCTTGATGAGCGTTCCAAGAGGAGACATGACGACGTTCAGGTGGACGACGTAGAAAAAGAGCGCGGACGTGCCAAAAGACAGAAGCATGCCGAAGCGCCTTGCAATCTGTGCAGGGATGGCAGCAAATGCTCCGAGCATAAACAGGTTGCCCGCCATGGTAAAGGCCCAGAAGGCAACATCCGGGGGGTACTTGATGATGTAGAAGAACGACGCTGGCGAGGCAAGGTAAGGGTTCTCGCCCGGGCCCTGACCGTCCTGCGCGGGGGTATGAAGACAGTCCTCTGAGAGATTGCCCACACGAAGAAGCCTGGTGAGGACGAAGATGATGGAAAAGATGGCGCCTGCAGAGGCGTGACCAATGGCGATAGCAGACGTTGTCCACTTTCGAACGGTGAGGATGCGGCCGTAGAGAAGTCCGAGGATGGCAAAGGAGAGCCAGGCGATGGGGGGGAAGTTGGACATGACGTGCTCGCTCTGGACGTACCAGAACCAGATGGCGAGCAAGGGATGCTTCGAGGTTGGTACAAACTGAGCCGACGCCGAATCGTCTCCCTTTGTCTCGAGGCTGCAGTGGCCGTCATCTTCAGAAAGCCAGATGTTCCACCAGATAGTGATGACGCTGAGGATAACGAGCAGGGCATTGTGAATGTGCCACGACAACGACGCAGCCGCAGCAGCTCTCTCGCTTTCTCTGGCGGCGTGTCTTCGTCCGAGCAGCAACGGCTGGCTCACACCCCCCTCTTCATCCTCGTCATCAGCATTTCCACCGCCATACACAGTTCCTGAACGCTTATCCAGTATCAAGAGCCCTCTCTCCAGCACCTCGGCCAGCCATTCCTCCGTCCGATCCATCAGCAGCCACATCATCCCCGCCAGAACATAGTCGACCGCCAGCGAGAACAACACCACATTCAAGAACCACACCCGACCTCCCGACGCGATCCATCCAACCACCACCGTCACTGCCGTCAGAACGAGTCCTCTCATGGCGTAATACTGCATCAACCTGCCAGCCGACCATCCGAGGCGCGTACGAGATTGTGAGAGCAGTACAACTCCCATGCCGAGCAGGAATGTGAATCCGGGAGCACAAAAATGCGTCAAGGTGCGGACGATGTAAGCGGTAGTAAAGTTCCAGCGGCGAACAACAAGACCGTCCATCTCGCCATCGATATTCGTTCCATGCTGCCACGTATTCAGACCAAGAGCGACGTGGTCCATGGCCATCAGGGCCATCAGGAGGCCGCGCTGGAGATCGGGCGCAAGGAGTCGGACCGTCGGCTTCGCCAGGGGAGGAGGCGACGATGATGGCGAGGTCGCCTCAGTTTGGACGGGATTGGGATCGGTGATGGAATCATAGCGGTAGCCGTTTTCGCTGCGGGACACAGGTTCAGGAGAGGAAGCCATGATGGCGGCGGTCCAGGAACGGGCTGTCGGCAACCCGAAGCCACGGCTGGAAGATGGAGGAGAGCAGCTACAAAGGCACGTCGTAGGAGCAAAAGAAAGATGTTTTATTACAGAATTCAAAACAGAAGCAACCCCCTAACATAAACAGCGACCCAAACTCCGCTCCAGGCTCCGCTACCATCCTGACAGCTATCGCACACGAATCCAGTTATTACGTCGTACACTTGGTGCTACTAGTAACGATCCATCGCCATTGTCCGACTTCCGATCCTTTCAAAACCCGCTTACCAAACACCACTTTAACGACGAACCCCTGGGCGGCTTACCGAAATCCGCTTGGGGGGGGGGGGGGGGGGAACCTCCAACAAAAAGCCTTCTGACCCGCCCCGACGAGTCCGAGGCTAGACTGAACGGTTCTAGGAGGGGAGGACAAGCTTGAGTAAGCGCCCGCGCGGCAAGAGTCATTCGGCGGACGAATACATACTGCTGCCCGTTCTTGGTGGTCTGTTGTGTTTTGGTAGGAGGCAGGTAATACATGTAGGACGAGCAATTGACTTTGCCAATCAGGAGATGAGGCGTTGTGGGAAGAGGGAGCGGCGCGGAGAAGGGTATGGGTAAGCACTTGGTTCGTGGAGGCCGTGATTAGTTGTGATCCAGTATGATTAGGGATGAATTCCTTCTCTTGTGCTTATTTTCACACGTCGTCATTCGCTTCATCTGCATGAGATTAATAAACGGTCTGAACTACGGACAAGACCATATGTGGCACCGATACTCCGTACGTGCTAGGAATCCACCCCCTCGTACCTCGTATCCTATCTCGGCTCAGCGATCCGAATCCCTTACCCATATCGAACCAAGACATGCCACAACAGCTTCAGTTCCTGCAAAATCTCCGCCAAAGTCCCTCTATCCCTCAGCAACTGTCCGCCAGAAACTGCATCTCTCACTGCCTCCCCAACGACTTGCACATCCACAACGCCGTCAAGCGCAATCCTTGCCGCCAGAGAAGGCATCGTAGGACCCCGAAAGTCATCCGGAACGTTCTCTAAAGGCAACCGAAACCCGTGATGCACAATGACCGGAAAGCCATACGTTTCGCCCAGTGCCTTTAGAAGAAACCCAGTGTCGCCGCGGGCGAAAAACGACGGATCAACAACCAGAGCTTCCACATCGCGCGAGAGGAGAACATTACCATGGATTTGCGCCTCGATCAAGCGATCCAGGTTACGGCTCGGGAGTCTGTTGTATTTGTCTTCCACAAGAAGGGACTCGCTCAGAGCGTTGATATAGTCCACCATCTGCTTCGGCCTCACATCTTCCACCCCCAGCGCAGCATCTCTTGTGAAGCATTCTTCCAGTAAAGCGGCCAAGATCGCATCAAACTCATCAATCGTCCCTCTATCCCACGGAGCAGCCTGCGAGCCCCCAAAGGTGAATGTAGACCGTGAAGAGACCTCTGGGCGAAGCAGAAAGTAGCACGACCCGAATCTCGGTGCAGGACCGTCAGAATTACGCATGAGATCCAAGGCACCGTATTTCGGCCTCAGCGACGGATCAAAAGCATCCAGAGTATCTGAGCCACTGGAGGCAAAACCGTGATATGCACCGCTAAAGAGACCTCTCTCCCATTCATCGCGAGCACCTCCCAACTGCGTCGCAACGAGGCCGTTTGAGATGCCCGTTTCAAACTGATTCCGATAAGTGCCGTCTTCCAGAAGAGATTCAACGACTGTGCGGCCGTTGCGAGACGGGCGGTCGGGGTGGAAATGCAGTGCAACACGGGCATTCTGAGCAATCGCTTTTCGGACGTCATCCAGCTTTGCTATGGGGATGTTAGACATGCGGAAAATGTGGTTGATGTTGGCGAGAGCATCTGGCTTGAGCTGCAGGGCTTGGGCTCTGATGTTGGCGATGGCGGCTGCTTGGAAGGGATGCAGCGCCGTGGGATTCGCTGATGATGCCATATTGATCAACTGTCTGAAGTGTACGTTGACGACATATAGATGCTTGTTCGTGAATGGCGATTCATTGTGAGTCTCAATCAGCTGTCGAGTGAGTCACAGCGCCATTCGGTAGGATTCACGAGACATGGCTGCATTTTCTAACCACATATATACAAGGCACTTTTAGTGAGCCGCCATTATTTGGCACAAAAGTTATCCAATCTATTGCAAATATCCAGCACTCATCAAACAGCAAACTGTCATTACATATCACGCAGATCCCGCTTCTCTGCTCGTATCCTGAAGCCTCGCCAGCTCCAACAACAAGCGATACATGTAAACCGCCATATCCTCCTCCCTCAACGCCTTGAAGAACCAATCCCGTCCCTGCTCTGCAATCTCCCTCGCCCGCTTCTGCCCGGCTTCGGTAGACGTCAGGTAAAACACCAGCTCCGGAAGCTCCTCCAGGCTCTGGCTGACAGGGATATAATGAACCCAGGGCACAAGCCGATCGTCGTGCCACTCTCTAAGGAGCGTCTGCTTCATGGGGGCCGACTTGGATGCCAGCAGCTTGTAGTAACGTCCACTGATCCCGTTTCCATCAATATCAAAGACGAGACGCGAGCGCAGCGCCTTGTCTTTGTCTGCCCAGCCGGCGGGCTTGAAGAATCTCCTCTGGTCTCTACAATACCTCCTTTCGCACTGGAAGATTCTCGTGAATGCCACGTCAAATAGGCGGCCATTTAAAAACGACGAAGCGACGCGCTGGATGACGCCTCGAATCTCTCGCAGATAGTAATACTGCCCATGCTCAAGATTTTGCGCCAGCTTCACAAATCTTTGCCGTTGGTACGAGGACCAGTTCGCATCCGTAGCGAAGCCGCCGGTCGTGGACCCGGCCCAGTAGAGGTTATTGCGCTTCTGCTCCCAGCCAATCTCCTTTGAGTCGTCGTATGTAAACTCGCCTTCAATATATGCAGGACTCGGGAGCAAGATATCTCCCATTGTCGACGGTGAGCCGGTCGACAGAGCTGGGATAAGCCCCTCGACCAAAGAAAAGGACACGGGGCTCATGAAGAGGCCGTGCATGTTGCGGTATTCTGGATGTTCGCACAGATCCATCGCAGAAGGATGATCCGTGACGAAAGGCAGACCAAACGTCTGTATGGAAGATTGCTTTGCCTTTGCTTTGCTGCCTTCTTCCTTGGAGGCACAGAACTTTGTAATCTCGTCCCAAATCGGTCGCCGCGATAGGTCAGTGATGTTAAACTGCGGATGATTCCGAGCCTCTTCCGCTCCCCATGTCGGAAGCAAGATTCGTGGCTCGTCAAAATGATTGACGAGGAACTTGACGTCCGGAAGCGCGCCGTCCAAGCCCTGGAAGAGCCTATCAAGCAGATATTTGAGATGTCTGTCAAAGGTTCGATACGCATGAGTGCAGTCAGTCGTGGCAGATGCACCATCAACGCTGCAGAACCACATCTCACTGTTTTGCGCAAAATGAATCTGGTTCAACGTCTCAGAGACCCGTCTTCCACTGAGCTCCCAGAAAGGCGAAACCGCACGATGAATGGCGTCGAAATCGTCGATGATGGGCGAGTTATGGCGAACTGCAAACTCATACCACTCTTCGAATCCCGGAGGCGGTGCGGCATCATATCGACGCCGGTATGCCTCAACAGCCTCTGCGTATGAGCCAGACTGCCTCTGGAGCAGACTCTTAAAGTTCGCCTTGCCGCTGCGCACAAGGGTCTCGACGGGGTGCTCTTTCTGAGGGCCAAATGCCTTTGCCGACTGTTGCGCATCCCGGATCAACCAGATGTTTAGCAAAAGGGGTATCAACGATGCAAGGCCAAACGCCCATAGCGCGAGCCTCAATTTGGCTTGTCTCGGCAAGAGAGCAATCAGTTGGCCAAGACTAATGATGGAAACCAGGACGTAAGCGATAGCCTGGAAGTCGGTTGACTCGTTCATTGGATTGTTTGTAAACGAAATGCTGAAGGTGCTGATCAGGGGAGCAGCAACCCAAGAAGCATCTCGGGCCTGGGCAGTGATGGTTTAGCAAAATGAAGACTTCACTCTAAGTTCCATTTGCGTGGGCGAGGGAAGACTTACGACCTGGATGACAAAGTACCAAGACAACGCTTTCAGAAGACCAATAAGGAATGTACTGGTCAGGACAGTCGCAGTCAATCCGAAAAAGATTGTGTCTATTCCCCATATGCACAGCAGGAGGATGACGACGCGCGCAGAAAGCGGACGAATGGCATTGTCGAAGCTGATGGACGGGAGATGTGTAGATGTCTCAACCCTTGGTAAAAGAGTAGTATACACAATGAAAAGAAAACACGTCGGGATGATACAGAGCAGAAATGCTCGAATACTCCAGTCGGAGAAGGTTAGGACGCAGAAAGAACCAGCCAGGATGGGACCCCAGTATGTGTTCACCAGGGGAGTCACCAACTCGGGAGGTTTGGAACCCGAATCGGACCCGCGGTATCTCTTGACTGTGAGTAACAAAGGGGTCAATGCAGGCTGTCAATACAATTAGCACAGGCCCAGTCATTCAAAGATCTTCGTGAATCAATCTCACAATGAATTGGATCAGGCCAGCCTCAGTCTTGAAGAACGTATAGATGGCAATATTCGCAGCATAACCCCACAGCATGGCCGTCGTCGAAGACGTCGTCCTGGACTTGCCAGCGACTACAGGCCTCGACAGCGACCTGTTCGGCTGTGGCTTATTTAGGGATCTGATGACAACCGGTAGCACCGCCCAGCAGACCACCTCCGAGTACATTTCCGACTCTGGCGAAGACAGCCAGTGCGCAACCGTCGCGAAGAGCAGCGCCGCACCGGCGAATCCAGCAACGGGCCCGGCATCGTCAACCCTGGGCAGCCACATGATGGAGTCCGATGCGTTTGCTGCTTCACTCCGGCCGTCCGTTCATCAGCAGGTTTTTGTCGCAGCTTCCAACGAGCGACGGGTGATGGAAGATGGGCAAACGAGGGCATGGTTAGGGGGGTTGGTGCCTGCAGGGGTCTAAGCCTCCCTTGAAAATGCCCCGGCCCTCGTATTTATTAGCACCGTGTTGTGCTTGTGGCTGAACGCATCGCGTCACGCTTATTTGTTAGCGGATCTCAAGGTATTCAGCGGGGAGGATTCGAGTGTCGACAGCCTCTGCGGCGCAAACCTTACCTTGAGGCTTAAATCAAGGGAGATGATGCCGAAGGTCGACTTGCTTCACGACAGGCAGGGGTCAAGGAAAAGTGATGGCACGTAAGCAGCCAAAACTGGACGGCTCTTTCGACATGACAGCGTTCAATGGTTCAACAAATCAACCTCCTGTGGGGAAGCAAATGCTATGAAGTCAACAGCATCAACGCTTAGTTGTACAAGCGCAGCCGCACAATAGCAGTGATAGTACATGTCCCTCAGCCACCGCCTGAGCATCATCGTCAGCATCATTTGCAAAACAGCTCAATAGTTCGAATCACTTACCACAGCCAGCTCCCCCTCCGCATCCCCCTCCACCTCCGCCGCCTCCCCCTCCCGCACCATTTCCAGCACCGCTCGATCCGCATCTCTAGACGACTGGTTAGATCTGCGAAGCTACGCCATTATGCAGGAAACAATTCCAAGGGCTGTCACGTACCCCTCCGTAGCCATTATTGCATCCTCCAGCACCGCCGCAGGAACCAGCAGCTATGCCTCCGTTGCCGCAAGATCCTCCAGCACAGTTCGCCCACGCTCCTGCACCGTTGGTAACGGTCGACGGATCCCAGCCGTAGTACATTCCCGGAGCAAACCACGGCGGGAAAGGGTACGGACCATACACTGACGGACATGGCGTCAGTCCTCTCCATATCGCCAAGGAGGTGGGAGGAAGCAGCAGGCAATGACTTACTGGTATATCGAGCACCCCAATTGTTAAAATACTCGTCCCTCGGCGGCATCGGCCGACCCTTTTTCTCCGCCCGCTTGGCCGCTTTCTTATACTCTTGTTCAAACCACTGGCGCTGGCGGGCACGCGCACGTGCAGTGACCTTTTTCCGGCCTGCTGTTTCAATCGTCTTGACGGCGTTGTGGAAAGATATGTGAGCCGACTTGTCTGGTGGACACGTTTCGGCTGCCTCAGACTTGTGAAAGGCTTCTGATAGCTTTTCGGTTGATGAAAGGCCGAGGAGTCTGCCTATAGGCGATATTTGTGAAGAGCGAATCGCTGACAAGATGTCCGGACATTTAGCATTCCCCGTGATTGTCATCATGAGGAAGAGAGGGGAGAGAAACAACTGACTTTCACAATACCAGCATGTGCACTCGCTGTATACGGCCCCAAACATGTCTTGATACGTCTTCGTCGTCCACTCAAAGCACCGACTGAGCTTATCCTCATCAATCTTATCATCGTGATCGATAAAACGCCCCGTCTTCGAAACCGTATAGTAATAATAATGTGAAGGCGTAAGCTGATGCGTATGCCACGCCAAATCGACATCCAGCGTCGGCACAACCACCTTGCCCGGATGCTTCTGCATAATCTGCACAAAGAGGTCGTATTTGACGATGAGCCGCGTCATAGTATCCCTCGCCGTTGGGCTATGCAGCCAGTCGATATTCACCATCTTCTCAATAAAAACGCCCTGCCGCATCACCGCTGCGCAGAGATCGAGCGCAAAAGGAGAGAAGTTCTGCCAGTACCGGCTCATCATCTTGCGGATTGTGATGCCGGCCCAAGGGTGTATTTGGTTGCGTCCAAAAAGGCCTCTGTCTGAATCGACGTTGCGGATTCTCTTGACATTGGTCAGAACGTCCTGTATCATTTCCCTGACTGCATGCATGTTGAGGCGAGGAGGGGCTTTCTCTTTCTCCTGTGCCTCCTTTTTGTTCTTCTTCTTCTTCTTCTTCTTTTCTTTCGACTTCACTTTGTCGCTCTTCTCTGATGGCTGAAGCGGCGGTTTAATCAGCTCAAGTACTGAGCTCCGTAACTCCAGCTTGATCATGCGATTGGGGAACGTTCTGAAATATCTTTCGCCAGCACTGCCTTCTGGTACAAGTTCAGGACAGCCAGAACCGGGGTCAAGAACTGTTCCCGGCATCGGCACGGACTGAGATAGGAGAAGTGAGGAGTCGGACACGAATTTCGACACTGATAGAAGCTCTTTGTAGTTTTCATTTCCGCATGAAGGGCACCTATGGTTAAATTTGCCGTCGCCGTATCCGTTGCCGATGAGGCCTGTGAATCTGAGGGGGTAAATAGGGAGTGCGACTGCGTAGTTGGGCCTGTGCTTACTCAATGTCTGTCATGTCTTTCTTCATCCCACATGTCGTCCACGGAACCTCGTTTTTACTTGGACAGAAAGGGCATTTGAGTATTTTGGACATGTCGTCGTCTTGATTCCGCCAGCGGTGCCCTGTTTTGGCAACCCACTGGATCTTCGCTTGATCAGACACATTATAGTTGAAGTCCGCATCAATGGCCCGGTGTATCAACTCCCACGGCATGCCGGCTGGCCAGAATGAGGCCAGTCCATACCGCATGGCGTCTTCAAGGAAAGCCCGCGGATTGAGCATATGCGTGTGAAGGACCATCAAAACGTCTGCAAGAAACATGCATCAGTATACTCAACGTGAAGCTCTGAATCGAAATCTCACCTAAAGGCGGCAGCATCTTTGCTTTCCATCTCAGCTTGTGACCGTTGGGGAACCTCTTATACTTGGGATTCTCAGGCGCTGCCATATCCTGCTCCGTCAGCATCTCCGTCTCAACAAGGGAATTCCACCACGCCTCGTATCGATCAACGGCACGCGCGACAAACAGCGCCCATCTCTTCTCGCGCAACCTGCTATGACCAGCTTTCGTCACAGTGGCCGAGTTTGTCTTTTCGAGCATCCGAATCGTTGGCCAGTCGGCTTCCACGCGAAGATCCTCCAATGCCCATTTGCCGCGGCTATCCCAGAGATTCCACAATCCGTCGGTGTAGCCAATCTCCTCCTTCATCGACTGAATGGCATGCAGGAGCTTGAGGTGGGCGAGACACGTATCCTCCCAGATGCCGTAGCTGAGGTTGATATGCTCATTCGACGGCCTGTAGAAGGAAAGGGTAGTAAATTGAGCATTGATATCTTCCGATCTCTCGGCATTGGCAGCGTCATCTGGAAGTTCCGGAACATCGGGAGCGGTCTGGGTCAAATAATAGACAGGGAGCGAGTCCGAGTACATGTAATCGCCATCAGACGGCTGCGGCTGCGTCTGCGGCGGGCCAATCTTCATATTTGCGATTTATTTTCCACTCCACCTCAATGCTATACTGCTGTACTCGGGGTGTGCGGTGAACCGTCTATGGTAGAGGAGACACGATGCCGCGGAGTCAATGGGAATTTATGTCTGCGGCCTGTCAATTGGGATATGATGATAAAGAGCAGCGTCGAATAGGGCGAGCGACAGCTGATGTTATCTGCTAAACTTCAAACGGCACCTAAACCCGGCCCTCATCATCCGCCGGCCTGCATGTGCATGTGCGGAACAACTGAGTAATTGGCTGAGAAATCAGGGATCTCTCGAGACCTCCAATAAAGATTCATTCATCTATCCAATTATCTATGTTCAGCCAGCTTTTGTTCAGCCCAACGAGGCAATAGTCTGTTCTTTAGCCAATCTTGTCCCATCACGGGGTCCAATTCGCAGCAGCACTCCCTGTAATGACATCGGAGGGCGCCTGAACAACCCCCAGCAGGGGAATCCGAGATTCCTAGCCTTCGACGTTTACGGTTGCAGTTTGACAGCAGAGTTACAGATAAGCTAAAGGCTCAATCCTGGCTCCTCCGCATTGGAATTAAGTGCTGATAGGGATCGGACGATTGTGCCGATTCTAGCGTTGCACGAACGCCCGCATCATCATTCTAGAAGCATTACAGCGCGATGGACTGGATGTCATGACAATGATCATGGGGCTGTTCTATATCAAGCCTCTCCAATGGATGACGTTGATTGAGATAGCGTCCAGCAATGAGAATGATTTGGAATCGTGGATCGAGACCTATTTTCTCTTGGCCAGGGCATCCGTCTGCGCCCTTCAAGCTGTCTATGAAATATGTCCGGCGTGGGCATGATGTTAAAGTTCGCTTGACTTCCAAAAGTAGACTAGGAATGGCTATTGTTCTATTATCACGCCGATTAGAACTTGATCTATCTTGTTTTTAGATAAAGAAATGAGATTTCTCTATTTGCGTCACTGGGATGCCTAACACAAGGCTGATTTACCGGATCTACGGCACGCAAATGGGAAGGAAAATGCCTTGGCTGAATGGGGCATTCTCTGCAACGACTACGTAGGCGATGCCTACATTAGGATCCTTTCCAATCCGTATTCCACTGGCGATGGACTTTCGGGGCAACGCACTTTTCGGTCACCGGAGCAGGAAGCATTGAGCCTCTGATCTTGAACAACCCACAGCAAGCAGTAGGAAGATCTCAGCAATTGGCGGCTATATGCCAGAAATTGCCAGGACGGAGTGCTTGCCACAAACTAGGCACTCTCTAATCAAGCCAGGCATAGTCGTATTCATCATGGGGCTAATACCTACCTATCATCATGAAAATGATAACCAGTGTCCCAAGTCCATGACCCGTCATATGGGCTCACCCTCGGGCGGTACTCTTGATACGAGTTCCACGATGTTGTACATCCGGCGAGGTGAGACGTCGTCGTCGTCCCTCCCTTCTTGTTTGCCTTCTTTTTCCCTGCCTTGGGCTTCCGGAAATCTTCCCGCGCCTTGTCTGCCCACCTCTTAAACTCCGCCGGCTTCAACAAGATCTGCAGCACAACCTCTCTAGCAGCTAAGACATCCTCCAAATTGTCATGGATTCCCCCTTCAACGCGTATCTCGATTCCGAGGAAAGCCTTGCACAACTCCTGGAGTCCCCACCTCCGGCCCGGCTTCTTCCCGATCCAATTGTTGAAGACGGCCTCCGCGGCGAGCATTGCGGAGTCCACGACGCGCGTGTGGACGAGGCGGAGAGCCTCGAAATCGTAGCATACGGTTTGCCCGATCAGAATTGTTGTCTCATCGATATGTCTCCACAGCTCCTGTCGAGCAGCTTCCCAGCCGCTAAGAGCCTTTTGCTCCATTATCGCCCCGTATAACTTCGAAACATCTATGCCGTGGATGTCCTCTCTCCAGTTCTTAATTGGTCGTGTGGGGATGACCAAGTTATTCACCAACGTCTCACCCGTTAGGAAATCGATTGCGCAGACACTGATCAACTCATCCGATCCGTCCATGGCCTCTGCCATCTCGCAGTCAATCACAACAGCACGCCTCTTTTTGATGGCAGGCTGCCACATCGGTGTCTGGCGAAAGTCTGCGAGACTTGGCCTTGGTTTTCTGGGCTTGGTCGCTGGTCCCTTTGCAAGGTCCACCGTGTATCCTTCGTTAACAAGGCTCCCCACGGAATGGCAACGAGCTGAGAGCTTCTTGAAAACAGCTTCCTGCTCATTTCTTTCAAGCCGAGTGTACGTGACCCTCCCGAATCGCAGCTGCACTACAGGTGGTGCATTGTTGAAGAGCTGACTGCTCTGTCCAGTTGATGCATTTGGAATGCTTGGCACAGGCTTTGCTGCCTCCTTGCAGTTGACGTGGATGGATGAGTTCATGTGCGCTTTTTGATCGCCTTCAGTCTTGAACCATCGGGAACATTTCCGGCAACAGTGATTCACATCGTGGCCAGTGCTCAGAGCATGTTCGAACATTTTGGGCCGGGTCCCAAAGAGCTGTGAGCAGGCGCTGCACTGAAACGGTGCCATCGTGTGTCGTTAACAAAGAATATCTCGACTCGATCGTCTCCAGAGAATAGGGTATATCGCGAGATAAAAGACCAGCAGATCGGAGCATAAATTCTGCTACCCGCCGTGGCATAAGATGCAAACCAGCGCGGCCAATTACTGCGCATCCGCGTCAATACTCGTAGGACTGAGGCATGCAGATAGGCGCGCAGCCGTGGAGGCAGAGTGTTTCAAGCACTTGATCGTTGGGGGCTTGTCCAATGTTCGTCGACCACGTACGAAGCACCTCCTCATCGACGCTGTTGGCTGGTGGCTGCACTTGGCATCCGCTCGTCTCAAGTGGTGCAAATTGGCCTGCTGTGAGGTCGTATGTGGGAGGCCTAATGTGGGAGGCCTACAAAACAAGAGACCGCTTATGCAGCCCCCAGCCTCGTGCCCAACAGGATATGAGCAAGGCTTTTTTCATGCTACGCTTCTGTCATGTTATACGCAGTAACCCGCCAAACGAGGGTAGTATAATCATCACCATGGACTGATCGTAAAATATTACAGAGTAACCAGTGACATGCTGCAAGACTGACTATGTAATAAGCAAGTCGAACCATATATGTTTGTGGGCACACCTTTCTAGTCAGCCTTGACGAATTGCCAAAGCGTGGTTCCATGCTGTGTCAAGAGCACATTATCAGAGTCCGACAATACAGAAACCTTCTTCAGCGTGTGCCACCAGTGAGGCATCAACAGCTCGTAACCTCCCTCCGGGTGCTTTCTCACTGTCATGAGCTCCCACGCTTCGAGATGCCACGCGTCTGCGCGCAGCACACCTCGGTCATTATGGCCAATGTATCTGCCGGTATCTGTATTGACAAAGCCAAAATACCCATTCTTTTCCACGCACAGCCACGTGTATTGCTTGTTAACGTCCTGGTTGATATCGTAGACGTAGACGTCACCACCATGGTGAGTGCAAATCACCCGATCGGTTTCGTTCATAAAGATGTGGTACTTATTACCGGGCCAAGGAACCGCATAGCGACGACCATCCCATGGTTCTCCCAAGATGGTTGGTTCAGATGTTTCTGGCGTAAATTGGGTGCAAGTGGTGGACGAGTCGTCTGTTTTCTCCGTCATGATGCCCAACAGTTTCTGGAGCAACTCTCGGTTTGAGGGGCAGAGGTATGTTTGAAGCCCCGCGAGCCTGTTTGTACTGAGGAGAGCGATGCTTAACAGTTTGCTGAGAAACATTGGCCTCCTCGGTATGCGAGCTTGCGGAACGTATGATTCCCCTCCCAGATGTGCACTGACCAAGGGCAGTTATGTCAGTTATGTTGAATGTTACTGTCACAGAGCGGAACTGACACGTATCGAAGTGTATTGTAGGGTCAACGGTTTGCTAGCCACCTGGTTGGCAAGTCATAGAGGAAAGGGATGGCGTGAGAGGAAACGGGTTAATATAGGCGGCTCTTTGTGTGCCGTGAGCTGGACATGTGACTACATTTGTGTACTTCCTCACAGTTACAATCGCGGTGCCATCATGCATGCAGCCGACTGAGTGCCCACGATGCTTGTTGGTCCAAGTCTATTACCTGCCAGGTAATACTCAACGGGTCTCAGCAATTTATTCATCGAATTCGTGTGCAGACTTCAAAGACTGTTGTTGGCCGGGGCGGCCGGCTGCGGGGTTGTCCATCAGGTCTCAGCCGCCATGCGGACAAATCCTATATGGCGGAATGTTATGGACCCAGCAGGCAGTGGCATGTTTGGGAAGACTTCGTTAAACTGACCCAATATCGTTGCCACCTGAGGTGGTGTACGGAGTAACAATGGATAGGTTGCAGGCGCTCGCTAAATATGCTTAAGAAACCTGGAATCCTGAGGAGTTCTGGGGCTGACATCGGCTTGCGGTGACTGCTTCACAACGTCTGCAAAATGAGATAAAGTCCAGATTTGTCTGACGTTATGCTCTTGACTGTCATGATTCCATTTACAGGGCTCTCTCACAGAGAGGATGATGTAAGCGAAGCTGTGTGCATGTGTGAAGCAGATGTCTACTCTACCGTCAGGAGTATATAAGCATAGGAATTTTTCCTAGAAGCAGCAGAGGTGTATAACCCGAATAAATATTGATAGTAGCAATATGTTTCACGCACCCAAACCATCGATCTGGCGTGGAATACCGACTTCCCTCTGCATTTCCAACATTGCCTCCATGAACTCGTTTGGATTGCCTTTTAAGGTGACTTTCCCCAGACCATGCGGCATATCAAGGTAAGTGACTCCATCCATAACATAACAACTGATATGCTCACTGAAGCTCTGTTTAAGCAACGTATGGCAAATGGTCGCTTTCTTCAAGATGGTATCGGGCAAAGCTGATTGACATCTGAAGACTTTCATAGCTGCCTGCCTGATATCTTTCCAATGAGTTAAATGCATTGGTGCGTCGTTAAGCTGTGATGCAACGATGTGAAGTATCTCATGGGATAGAGTCGGGTAGTGTTGAAGATATACTAATATTTCCACTTGTTCGTCTCCAGGCGACAACTTAAGTCGTGACGCGAGGACATGAAGTACTTCAGGTATTAGCGAAGCTTGGTTTACAAGCACATGAATGGCTCGTTGTCTGGTATGCCGGTCTTCATTGGATAGACTCTGCAATACAGCTTTGACAATCCTCTGGGGCAAGTCTGGCTTGCTCTCCAATGCTTTCAGAGCAGCTCTCCTGACAAAACCGTCAGGGTCTGCTAACCGTGCCGCTATCGCATCGAGGATATCTTCGGACAATGATCGATCACAAAGCGCCTTGGCTGCTGCCAAACGAACATCCTCATCATCATGTTCTAACTGTGCCGCGAGAGCTTTCACCACCCCTTGAGGCAAGGTTGACTGACCCGTGAGCGTGAGAGCTGCTTGCTCTCGAACAGCTGCATCTCGGTCTTGCAACTTCTCCGCGATCTCACTGACAATCTCTGCAGATAGATACGGCTGTTTTCTGAGTGCTGATAGAGCATCACATCGCATCGTCATAGGCTGGTAAGGATCCTTGAACTGACGTACTATAGCACTGAGAATATCATTTGGCAGTTCTGAAGGCCCAGAGAGCGCTTTTAGCACTTTGCATTTGATACCCGTGTCTTCATCTGTCAGGAGTGGTCCTGCAGCCCGGAGAAGATCAAGAGGCAGGGTTTGGGTTCCTTGAAGACAAGAAAGTGCCAGCACATTGAGTGCCGCTCTCGTGATACGCTTGCTTTGAGGTTCGAGCTGTGCTGCTACCACTTCGAGGGCATCTGTCGGTATTTTGTATTGTCCCGAGAATAGACTGAGTATCTTCAGTTTGATAGCCTCGTCATGATTCCGAAGTAGCCCTGACATGGATGAGATAACATCGCCAGTTAAATGGTGTGCCACAGCGAGAAGGCGAAATGCGACTGATTGAATATGGATATTTTCGTCCGTAATCCAATGGACTGCGGTACGCAATATACCCTCTTGCAGATTTGATGAGGGTTCGAGTATGTCCTTGTCGATGACAATTTGTAATATGTCGTCTCGGATTGCCACCAATGTCGCCACAGCTTTCATCACATTTTCCGATATGGTGGACGTTCCATTAAGCGCTTTCAATGCTGCAGCTTGGGTCCCCTTATCGTGGACCTGTAATTGTGCTACAAGGTCTTTGAGGATGTCTTCCGGCAGCGTTTTCTGGCTCCGAAGTACCTTTAATACGCTATCTTGAATGAAAAAATCTTTGTCTCCAAGATGTGCTACCACGAGCTTGATGGCATCTTGGGGCAAGGCCTCTCGGTCATTCAGCACAGACAACGCATCGAGTCGAATGTTTTTATGCCGGTCTTCAAGGCGTGCAGCTACAGCCTGGATGACGTATCCAGGAAAATCATCATCGTACAAGAGCGACTGTAATGTGTGTCGTCGAATAACAGCATCTGAATGGTCCAGCTGGGCCACTGTAATGGCAATGGCATATTCAAGCGGTAAACCGCTGAGAGTAAACAACGCCCTTCGTTGAAAAGTCGGATGCCCATTCTTCACCCGTGATGCTATAATATCACGGATTTTTTCAGACAAAGTCCCTTGTGCGCGGAGTGCATCTACCGCATATTCTTGGGTCCTGAAGTTACCATCATCGATGCACCTGATCAGAGCGTTGAGTGTTCGGATTGGTAAATCATGATGTGAAGATAGTATGCGAAGAACGGGATGTATCCACGTAGAGTCAATGTCCTCAGACTCAATCCAGCTGGTCATCAGATCGATTGTGCTCCGTGGCAGTCTGGGTCTCGTTTCCAAACCATACAACACCGCTCGCTTGGCGTCCTCAGATGCTCTTTCCAGGATATTGTTTAAGCACTTTTCGGGAAACTCGACTTCTCTGACTAAATGCACTTGGCGCCCGAATAATTGCAGGTAGCCTTCGTCAATACTAGCCAGTTTGCATTCGAATTTCAGCCACTGCGAGAGTTGATGCTCCAACCTTTTTCGAAGAAGAGCGAAGGATTCGATGCCATCTGAAGATGGTACTTCGCTCAAACAGTGCATGATCAATCGTTGATGTACTGGGCCAAGGAGATCTCGCGGCTGGTCCTCGATCAGGCGGAAGAAGCGGCACAATTCATCCTCGTCTTTGCCAGCGTGGAGTAAGCCGGTGACGAAGCGCCAAAAGATGTCATATCGTGCATTGTACTTCTCTCTTCGAAGGAAGCTTTCCGCATCGAGCTCTTTCATACTTCCCTTCTCTTGCGTGCCAAGTTCCAGCGCACAAAGAGGTTCTCTAGATGACCATTGGTGGACAAAGTAACGAGCAGCAAAGTACTCCTGAAAGGTCAAATGGATAAAGTGGTAGCTTCTATCCTTGATCCTTGTCGAAGTGTCAGATGAGCGCAGAAAAGAAAGCCGACTGAGGGTCTCGTCGAGTGGAAGCACAAGTGCATGTGCCTTTCTAGAAGACCTCCAAGCTCTACAGACCTTTTCCCGGTGTGTAGAAGTGTAGTCTAACACGTCGCTGTGCATCCCGGCAAAGGCAAGGCATTCCAGAAGGTGGACTTCAGACTCGACTTTGTCCTCAATCTCAGTACAGTGAGAAGAGTCGGCCTCATCTTGGGTCATCCGCTCCAATCTCACGGCATCTTTTCTCCACAGCTTCTGCTCAATTGCTTGGTATATCTCCGTCATGGTTTCTGGCGACGTTCCGGAGTCGAAGTCACTCCAAGTGTAACAGAGTGCATCTAGCTGAACCGGAATGCGTACAAGGCCTTGGAGTAACCAATGTTGCTGAAGAAAAACTTTGACCTCGTTGATTTTCGGCTCTATTCCGGGGTCGGCGTTGAGGTAAGCTTCCACCTGCTCCTCGTAGAATCCGATCGTCTCTAATTCCAGATCCATACCAGGTAGAGATTTGCCAGACGGCCGAGAAGTAATAATGACGTTTGGCTGCTTCAAGAGGTGGTCCCGTAGGAAAAGAGCCATGGGGCTTTCGCCGACCATAAGCTGTGGTACCTCGTCTAGCCCGTCGAGAAGGAAGAGTGTCTTGCTGCTCTTAGTCGCTAACGCCTTGGCCAGTTCTCGAGCAAGCTTCGGCTTGCTCTCTGGCAGAGAGAAATACTCATCGCTGAACAGGCATTCATAGTTGTATCCCGGTCTTTTCCTTTCATCTAGCTTGAGATTCCGCAGAGGCACCCAAAGTATACGATCGAAAATCTTGTTCCATTGGGTCCATGTGCATCGCTGAAATTCATGGATGATCTTTTTGCACAAGGTAGTCTTTCCGACCCCCGCGCGTCCTCGGATAAGGATTCTTCTTGGTTGCATGGGATTACCGTCGCGTCCCTTGCGCTCGTTGAAAATTGTTGACAGCTCGATCTGACTTGTATCATCCGGCGCCTCAAGCATCTGTCGGGCGAAAACTGAAAATGGAGACGACTGAGTTTCTTTCAACTTCTGCGTACTTTCTCCAGGACGCTCCACGATGACGAGATTGATATAGCACTGATCCATCGGCAGTAGCTGACCAGAGAGGCGTTGAATCCGAAGCCTGTCCGCCGTGTAATGTTTGTCTCGAATCCAGGCGTCTGCCTGCTGCAGCGGTCCATTTCGAACCATCTGGAGAAGCGCATCAAGCCTTCCGGTGACAGTCTCGTAGTCGGCATCGTGAGGCCCGCAAAATTTGTTCATCATTACATGCCGTCTTTCAAGTGGCAAGGGATCCGAGTCAATGTCCAGAGTAGCTGAGCTACGATCAACCAGCTGTCACGGGTTAGCACTCACGATCCTTGGAGAAGCAATACATCAAGAAGCGTTCATAGTACATACAAGCTTCGACTGGCCAAGCCACAGCAGAAGAGCCGCCGGCAAGACCTTGCTCTGAAGGATTGTCATACGTGTTTCGTAAAAAGTGTGTGCTTTGCAAGGGTGATCCGTATCCTGGCATAGCCGAGTGAATGTGCGAACAAGCTGTTCAAGCTCATACGTCGATCCTTTCACGCTGTCAAGCAACTGGGCCACGGATCGATTTCGGAGCGAGGCCCATGTTTTCAACATTGGCTCTACCCAGGCGGCTATATCTTGGAAGGAGGTGCCTCTGAATGGAGTAGCGAGGAAGACGATGCCGCGTGTGGCCTTTCGGATGGCGTAGTAGTCGCTTTCAGGCCTATCAGCCATGACCAGAGCCTTCATCAAGATGATGCCACCGAGGCACGAGGCGATGAAAAGAATCGGCCGATCTCGACCTTTAGCATCTGCTGCCAGGGAAAATCTCATGTCGAGGATTCCGGCGAGCAAGCGCCGCGCAAACTCCCCGACTGTCCATGGGACCGAGTCTGAGTCCTGAAGCAGGTCCGCCGGCCAGTCGCAAGTGAAGATGCGAACCCGCTTCAATTTGGCTGGTAGCATGTTCGGATCCGACAGCCAGTTGACACTAGGCTCGTTGCTGTCTTTGGCTCTCCAGGTCCACGTGTCGGGTGACTTAGTGTCCAGGCCATGGATGGCAATGATGTCGACATTTGGTTCGTCGTCGCCTATGTCGACGCTGTTGACCTGTTTCAGGCGAACGCCTCGCAGCGGCTGAGCCATCTCGCCAATAATGCTCGGAGAGCGATGCCTCGTTTCTATGATAATGCAGGAGCGACAGTCGTAGGTTGAAGTGTCGTGTATACTGGACGACAGAGTGCCTCTGCCTTGATGTGGCAAATAGAGCACGAAAACGAGAATTGGGCAGACACGGGAGCTGAGGCTGAGCCACGAAAAGAGATCAATGCCCAAGGCTCTCTCCAATGGCTGCCCTCCCTTCTTTGCATCTACCATGAATATTCAGGCTGCAGGCGTCTGACCAGTAAAAAGCTGGCACTTCATCTCAGCTACAGACGACCTGCATCAGAGCTCGGCGCTTAACAGGCTTGATGAGGGCAGAGGCACAGACTAATCGAGTGTTGGCCTGAAGCCGGCCATGTAGAATTAAAAGTCTCCTGTTCCTATTCATACCTACCTACCTGCGTAGGTATAAAGTCAATCTATCCTAGGAACTGGCAGGTTTCTCTCCGTACGTACCTGGGTATGGTTAGGTAGCGACATGGGATGTGCAGATGAGGAGCTTTCGCTTCTATATGCCATCAAGGTATTGTGAAATGATTCTCGAATTGAACTTGCGCCGGTGGGTGCGGTAAATGCCCTTTATACCAGACTCACACGGATTTATGAGCCTCCTCTTACGCCGTCATTCTCAACCCATATCACTCGGCCTCCTCAGCAAGCTCCTCCACCCCCAAAACATCCATCGCAAAACCCGCCAAACCCGTGGCCACTCTCATCGTCCTCTCACGCGCATCCCTCGTCCCAGCAACTGCCGCAGACTCCGAAATGTGCGGCCCCTGCCCCTTCGGCCCGGGCCGCCAGCGGAACGCGGCGCTCCGACTCGGCATCGCGTAGCTGATGTCGCCCTAGCCGTACTCGCCTGCGTCTTCCCCCGCGCCTTGACGTCTTGCTCTCAGTCCCCAGATACGAGCTGCTGTCTCAGCGCCGAGACGTCGTTGTATCCCGCAATCCGCGCGTTCAGGGTATTGATGCTGAGCCACGGATTTGCCGCTGCATTAGCCTGTCGGCCGAAGCACCCGACCTTGGACTACACACATAATGTTGCCCGCATCAAAGCCGTACCCGGAGTGATGCCCAGATGCGAATGGAGGCCCACGTCGACCTTGTGTTCTGCATGAGCCCCAGCAATGAGAAGCTTGATCTCAGATCCGAAGCAGAATACAGCGGGTGCGGAAGAGGTTAATCTTTCCAGCAACTCCGTGCTTCATAGCCCGCGCCGCATTGACAGCCTTGACGACAGACGTAGTGGCAATGCGATCAAGTCCGCATGCACGGCAAACGCCCGGGAGAGAATGTGTCCCCAAATGAAAGAAGCAGTCGTTGGGATCACTAATTCCCTCATCCTACAGGAGCCTGAGTGACGCAAGCATTGCGCTCACTCACCGATATCAGCATCGAACGACACGACAGGGCCGCGTCGCCCCGAGTCAGAAGCCCGGCTGTGTCCCGTTCGTAGGCAGCTGATGAGATGGCTCAGCCACGCTGGCATCTTATGAAGCCTATTGAGGCATCGTGAGCGATGGTCTTGCTGAATCCGCGTTGGTGAGTGTCGTGGACCGTCGTGTTCATTGGCCAGAATATTCGGCAAGGCTGTCTACCGTCTGGCCGATGTCGCCGAGATATCGCGGGGAGTCCACGTCAACAAGGCATCCGTCATGAGGCTTGTATCACATCTTTATACAGCTTGTGATGAGAACGAAGCCATTACTTCTTCGTTAAACAGCACCATGACGCGAGGCTTTCAGGGAGCAGCTATACAGCACCCTATGCCCATCCCGCACCGTAGGCTATGAAGTAACCATTCTGAAAGGTCGCTTGATCGCGTCCTGAACGTTTCCCCATCCCTCTGTCCAGATGTCGGGTAACCCAAGAATCGACCAAGACGCCCCAGCACGGCCCCTGTCCTGTCCAAATCCCACCTATCAGAACCAGTCATCCTCGTCGGGGAGGGGATACGAGAGCTAGACATGTAAGGCATCAGCCTCCATCACGTGAATCAGCCTCCATTGGACGCCGATTTGGCCAGTTTGAGAGCCAGTTATTTTCTATGCTGGAGGCGCCTCTCTCTCGCGAAAGGTGCCAGAAGCCATAATTGCGCGTTATTTGCGATTCCCGCCGTAAGCAAAGAACAAATTCCCAAAAAGAGGACAGAGAGAGACATTGCAAAGCGCGGCTTCTCTAAGCTGAAGGGCCTCGACACCGCGCAGAACATTCTTGAGAGCGTCAATTGCTGCCTAGGAGGAAGCTCTGGTTGAAGACATTCCGTTGCAGTTGCGACGACGGCGTGATGCATCGTTTGCGGTCGCCGCTAAACAAAAGTTCGATTCAGCCTCTTGAGCCGCGATAGCACGAAGGAGACTCACTCACCCATCTCAACAAACCCCCCTACCCTTTGTTCTTTATCAACTCTTCTCCTCCTTTACCTCCTCCTCCCCGTATCTTCTTCATCTTCATATCTCTCCATCAAGTGAATCAACCGCTCGATAGGCACCTCCACTATGCCTCAGCCGCAGCACAGCAGAAGTCCCAATCCTTCGGATGATTCGTCCGTCGACTTACACGACTCGCCGTCGTCGGAACAAGCCTCGTCAACTGCCGTGGTCCGCAAGCCCAGCAAGCCGCTTAGTCGGCGGGGCCACTTCAAGTCGCGGCTGGGATGCTTCAACTGCAAAAGGAGGCGAGTCAAGTGCAACGAGGTCCGCCCGTTCTGCTCGCCGTGCTGCCGCCTCGGTCTAAACTGCAGCTATCCGACGCCGGCTCCCTCATCAACGCCGTCATCATCATTCTTCTCTTCATCCTCGTCGTCTTCCTCCTCCTCGCTTCCTCCGCGTGCTGCCCTCTCCAGTATCGCGCTGGAAGACTTGCGCTTCTATCACCAATTCCTCCTCGCGGCCTTCCCCACGCTGCCGCTAAAGGCCAAGGATGTGTGGATGGACGCGGCCGCAATGTCACACCAGGTGAGATTACATCCGCCTCCGATGCGAAATCGCGCCTCGTTCAGCCCTATGTCGTCTTGCATGCACGGCTGACACCAAAGGGCGTGTGTACGTGTTACCGGCTTAGTATGACTATCTCGCACATGCTGTCTTGGGCCTCGGAGCCTCCCATCTGTCTCAGCACGGCAATGTCGACTACACGTCGCAGGCGCTGCAGCATCGCATCACTGCCATGAAGCTCGTCAACCAACAGCTCGATCATCCTCCGACAAAGCCCGCGGATGCAGATGCGCTGATGGCGGCGGTGATATGCCTCGTGGCCCAGTCCTCTCTTATGCCGGACAGCATGATCGACTACATCACGACAACGCGAGGCGGCAACTTGGTCGCTTCGACCATCATTACCAATTACGAGATGTCCATCTTCAAGTATTTCACGCCGCTGGAGCACGACCGGTCCTTGGAGAGGCTCATCTGCGAACAGCCGCGGAACTATGAAGTCATCCAAGGGTTCGCGGCCTCTGCTCTTCAACTGAGGCCCTTGTGCCAGACGCTCAACGAGGTGGCATATTGTGATTGCATGGTTAGATGTGTTAACAATCTGCGCACATCGTGTCTAGCCGGTACGACGAGAAGCCTCATAATTTATCATGCCGTTACTGACAAGCCATACGCAGCCTGGAGAGAGTTTGTCACATTGTTCGTTATGCCAACCACCTTTAACAACCAAGACTTCATGGCCTTTGTGGGTAGCGAAAACTACACGGGCCATCTTCTCATCATCCACATGTTTCTCCTCGATTACGTGCTTGGCAATGCCTGTCTCGCCAAGTCTGAAGAGCCAGAATACCCTGGCAGAAAATTCGTCATCATCAAGTGGACAAAGGATCTGGCCGAGAGGCTTCCCCCGTCATACAAAAAATATACACAGTGGCCATTGGAGTACTGCAAAATTCTTGCCGAGCGCGACGCACGATATCTACTAAGTCCTTGATCGTGAGGCTCCTTGTTTCGAGAGACTGTCCTTCACTGTACTGATCAAGAGTAACTGGCCGATTGGAGCATATTAACTGGAGGGAGACGCATCTCATCCAGTACAGAAGCATGTCGAGTACCCCTATGTGAACCTACCTCCACCTTAGGTAGCTACCGAAGCATAGACCCTGCTACGGGTGGGCGACTGTCAGGCGCGGAATAGGGAATTGCGGTCGTCTTTGGTGTGGTCGGCAATATTTATCCACATAGCCGAAGAGTGGCTGCATCTGGTTGCGCAGGAGTTAGATCTTGTCGTGAGAGAGGGCTGCCGCAAAGACAAATTTCGGCCCGAGTCACGGACTTCGACAGTCACGCCAGACGACGTGCGGAAAACGCAATCGGACGCAAGAGGTGCGGACTGACTTCTGGTCTTGCCCTCAAACCTGTCGCTCTTGCCCTCAAGTCAATGGGTAAATATCAGGAAAACACGTTAGGACGGCATCAATTCTGATTCTCCTCTCGCCATCGCTCTCCCCTGTCAGAAGCAACAGCGACAGCAACGGCGACAACAATAACAACAATAACAGAAACGACAACGACAACGATGACGATGACGATGACGATGCCAACGATGCCGACGATGACAATGACGGTCATCTTGGCTGGGGCGCCCGGTAGGCTCCCCCTGTGGCTCCAGTAGGTCGCCTCGATCGCGACTATCTTGGGCGGGCTCACGATGTTCTTTGCCGAGTGCTTCGCCCTGGCCATGCTTGTGGCCCCCGCCAGCCGACACGCGATCACCGCGGCGACGACGTCGAACTGCCCGGGGTCCGGTCCCTGATCTCGGCCCTGGCCCCGACCACGAGCCCCGCCTCCGGCTCCGCTCCCGGTCCGGCCGCGGGCTCCGACGAGCGGTGGCGGCAGCAGACGTCTGCACAGAAGAAGCAGCTCTAGTCATATTGGCACTGGCAGCAGCAGTGGCACAAGAAGCAGCCGTTGTCGCAATGGCAGGAGCACTGTGGTGCTGTTTGGGGTAAGATTGTCCAGCCAGACCAGAACTGGTCGGCTCAGCTGGAGCCTGGGCCATGGAAACCGTGGGCCCAACGCTTTGCAAACCAAATACAGCCCAGGCAGGGCCCAGCAAGCACCATCGTCAAAGACGAAGTCGAAGCAGCTCTGCCGCCTTACAAATCACAGGCAGGCATGGCGATACTTCATCCACTATGACGGGTGCTGAGGTGGTCTAAAGCATTGAGCTCATCGCTCAATCAGAGACTACTCGCTCTCGTACACAGCAATGCTCGCGCACGAAGGACTTCCCGAATTAGCCAGACAACCTCCCCGCTACACAAGGACCAAGTCGTGCCAGGACCTGACGTTACCACCCCCCATCTTACGTTACCCATTTCTCGGTACTGTCTCTGTAGAAGGGTCGCTTGTATCGAGAGTGTGACGAACAAACGAGTTTGCCTAGGATTGCATGTTGCCTTGGATGAGCGCCGAAACCGCTTCTCGACAGTGCATACACTCCCGACTCGAACCACCGCCACGACCTACGTATGTGTGGCCTTGTTTGACCACATTACCAGCGACGGACCTCATGACCATTGCCGCTCCTGGCCAAACACTCTCTGTCACTGGGGCGTAAAGATGCGCTCGCTCGGACGGCGCTGCGTTGCTCAAGCAGCAGCACTACCAGCACGAGCACCATCACTGGCGTCGTTGTCGTCGACGACGCCGCGCCTCTCTCAGCCTAACTCATCGGGAATATGGGGGAGGGAGGTTATGTGACTTGAGAGGCCGAAGAGTACTAAGTTATCTATATCCCATGCGTGGACACGGTTTTCGGACTGGAGCGGCTTTCCTGTACAGCAACCTGGCTCTCCAGCATCCCAATTTTGTTTGGAATACCTCATACCACTAAGTATTGGCCTGTGTGTAAATGCGGCCTCAATCTATTACTTTGCTGAATCATTCGGCAGAGATTTGCTGGGTTCTCCTTACACCCTTCATCCTATACGCGCCCACATAGATACGCGGCACCCGTAGCATAGGTACTTGCA
This sequence comes from Trichoderma citrinoviride, assembly GCF_003025115.1. Lineage (NCBI taxonomy): Eukaryota > Fungi > Ascomycota > Sordariomycetes > Hypocreales > Hypocreaceae > Trichoderma > Trichoderma citrinoviride. The sequence continues at coordinate 98,951 of NW_020194727.1, forward strand.
TAAGTCAGTCCAGAGAGGAACGGCGAGAAGTTCTTGAGATTCCCAAAGGTTCGGCTGCTGTACCTGGTCCCAAACATGTCTGTCACCCGCATATGCCTGTCTTTGCTTGTGCTTACGACTCGCACGTCAACATCCACGCCTTCGCCCGCTTCCTTGAAGCTCTCCCAGAGCGATCAACGCAAGGAGATGCCGCACAAGAAACCACTTCTCGCGCTTTGTTTGCAAATTGAGACTGGGGTCGTGGAGAGACCTGCGCTCCAAAGTCCATGTAGGTACTTGGGCAAAGAAGTGTCACGTGCGCTGCGATACGAGTACGTCGTGGTAGATGATCATGCGGTCGCAGAAGGTGAGAGGCTGCTGACTAAGGTAAAGAAAGTAAACAAACAAAGGGGTCTCAATACTTCAAATGTTAACAAAGGCACAACCAACGCGACCCCAGGGGAATGTTTGTTTATGTTTCCTATCTTTTCGCTTTGAGTTCAGCTGAGCCACACGGTCATCACGGCAAAAAAGAAAAAGAATGCAGTCCATCATCTCCGCTTTACCTCTCTTCACCCCAAGCAAGCGGGCCAGAGCCTCACCACGGGTTTCACTTGGAACCTCTCCCAGCATTGCAGGCCCAGACTCACCGCGGCTGAAAAAGACTACTCCTGGGTCGACAAAACGACGGTCGCTTGCCAGGAGATTGACGAGCGACGAGACTCTGCAGAAGGAGTATGAAGACAGTGGTGAAGCTTACCAGGCGAATGACACAGTGGGAGACTCGGTGCAGCTGGAACAACATGAGGTGGTGTCGGCATCGACGCCTCGCGCGGCAACCAGCGCGATGAATGTGGTAGCAACATCCTCGGCAAGGCCGCCAATGCGGACTGGACGCATCTCAGAGATTCTGTGTCGGGCTGACATAGGAACGGAGGAGACTGAGGAGCCGCAACTGGACGAAGAGGCTGGGGCAGCCGATAAAGCGGTGGGCGTGGTGCAAGATGAGGGAGAGTGGGGAGAAGAGGAAGAAGGAGAGGAAGAAGTATACGGCTTTGAAGGCTTCGTCGGATATCGCTGGGTCGGTCACTCCATCGAGATCCAGGTGAAATGGGACAGCGGCGAAACCACCTGGGAGCCCGAGGCGAATCTGCACCACGATTGCCCCGAGGCCCTCTTTGAGTACTGGCGCACACATCGGGGCCGGCTCAAGAACCCGGCAGACCCGGAGATGTACGAGGTCTTTTCCATTCTCAAGCACAACAAGATCCGGAGCAAACTGCTGGTCGAGTGGACTGGGTTTGAGCGTTCAGAGGCAACATGGGTGCCGCGCAAAATCGTCGAGGAGACGGCAAAGGATGTCGTTGATGCCTACTTTGATGGCGCCAAGACGAAGAGTAGGAAGAAGTGATCTGGCATGATGAGGCAGGGGGTATGTTGCTACGCCTTATATGTATATATATATATATCCAACATGCATGTGAGTGCAGCAATTATACGGGGCAACGGAAGCTTGAAGAGGAATGAAGACGGATATCTTACTGTGCTATCAGCGACTGCCGTGAAGCAAAAGGCCTGGGGTAGATGCCAATGACGTTACCGCTCAATGATGAGGGGAGGTAGTTACTAGGCATATCTAGGGTCCCGTGAGAGTTTACTTTGGCAACCTCTATTCGAGTCCCTCGTTAGTTTTATGTATTAGGTATTACACATTAGTTTGACCGCGCCTTCGCATTTCACAGACCCTTTCATGCCTTCTCCCAGGTCATATATGCCAGAGTATACCTACGTCTCTTGAGCATATGCTCTACGGACTGTCGCTGTGTCAAAGGCAACTCCAACTACACTAATGCACCACCGCACAGCTTCCTGTCGGTGTTTCATTCTCATCCAAGGCAGTGGATGATGATTTTGATACGTGCAAGGGGACTTCTTTCTGAAACTCATCATTTCCCCCTTTCTGGCTGCACTTGGTTCTACCTGGGTATGCTGTGTACGCTGGGCAACGATGGATCTAATCCCAAAGGGAAGCCATTGGTTACATCCGGACGCTCCAGTAGCCAGAGTGGCGCCAATTGACTTTGCCAGTACGACCTAACATATCTAAATATTAGGTAGCTGAGGGATAGACAGTATATCAATTCAGCTGAACGAAAAAAAAAAAGGATACGGGACAGCTCTACAGGGCTTCATCCTCCAAAAAGAATGTCGACGGAATCCGACAGGGTCTGGCCGGGGATTGAACCCGGGACCTCTCGCAAACAAGCTGTAGGGTTGTCCCTAAGCGAGAATCATACCACTAGACCACCAGACCAATGGGAAGATGTTGATGTCTGTCTGGTGGACGGTAACAAGCTCATCAAGATTTCGCCCTGGCGGTTGTGAAGTTGAAAAAAATATGAGAAAAAGTTTGAGATAGGCAGGAAAAAGAAGGGTCTGGCCGGGGATTGAACCCGGGACCTCTCGCAGAATCAACTTTGGGTTTTCCCTAAGCGAGAATCATACCACTAGACCACCAGACCAGTCACGTGATGGGTTGAAGGTTGTCTTTCCTTGTTGGCATTATGAAGCCATCATGACCATGATGAAAGGGGCTTCCTGGTGTGGAAGCTCCTATGCTTGCATACCTAGTCCAATGGGTTGTACGGACTGTACGGCACACTCGTCCAGTTATTCTGACGCTTGAAAGGAAGCTGTCGTCTCTGGCGCGCCTCGCTCTCGAGCCTCATCATGTCCGGCCCGGCCCGGGTTCAGTCTGCAAAAGATTATTCGGGTACGATCACACCAAGGCTTCCCTGAAGACCATTGACGCTGCTATGGACGCTGATTGTTATCCCATTGTGTGGATAGTGAAGTGACAAAGTCATCACTATAAAGCTTGGGGCATCTTTTCCCGCCTCGGGGCGATTGAGGATGGCTAGAGGAGAAGAGAATTGAGCTTGTCGAAAGTCTTCCGGAGCATCTGGTGCTCGCTGCGTCTTGACGTCCAACAAACATATGGCAACAGTAACAGTAGGAACAGAGCACCGACAGCATTGAGACGTACAACAGAATCCTCGTATCTACTTGCTTGCTTGCTGACACACTTATGAATACCCCATACTATGCTGTATTTGCTAGTTATAGGCTTGCAAGGGACGTATTAGACTGCCAAGCGACAAGCCGGAACGGTGATGGAATGTCCCGTACTTGGAACGTTGTGGTATCGAACTGACAAGCTGCCCTTGCAGCCGTACCGCCTACACCAGGTTCGCGCCGGATAATTGTTGGTCGGTGGGCAAAAACGCAGAGTGTACATCAGGAGTCAGTTTGGACGAAAGAGTGCACTATCCAAGGTACCTAGGCCTGGTCGACATCTATCCAGCATCCATCTAGTGCACAAACCTAAAGTCTAGACGCTTCATCCCTTCATCCGTGGTATTCAGCGAATAGTCCTCCTGCTCCTCCTTCGTCATGGCGTTCCACTGCCTCTCCCTGATTTTGTTCCGCCAGATGTAAAACACCTTGACCGCGTAAAAGAGAACAATGTTGAAGCAGTTGATAGCCAGCAAAATCTTGTTGCCTCGTCTGTACAGAGGCTGATCGTCGTCGCGGTAGATGTTGGACGAGATGATGTTGCCGCTCTGCACAAACATGTTGTACAGAGCCGCGCTGACGGCTCTCGTACGGACTGCGTTGCTGTTCTTTGCGTTCCAGCTGACGACAATGGCGTGGCAGTACGGGTAACTGAGTAGGCCCGTCAAAAGCGCATATCGTATCCATGGTGAAGATTCTGCGTCAAGAGTCACCAGAGCGACGAGCCACGGGAAGATCCAGATGTTGGAAATGGACGAGATAATTGCGCGTTCCTTGAAGCGTTCAGAGACCCAGGATATAATGATGAGGTTGACTGCAAAGAGGAATTGGGACGGGATGGTGAGCAGGTTGGCCTTGAACACGGAGAAGCCGATGTTGCGGAGGATGTACGACAGGTATGTGCTCGGAGGGGCGGGCGGGATGTAGACGAGGAGGCCGAGGAGGTAGAGCGGCCACTGCTCCCAGTCTTTGAGGACCTTTAAGAGGAGGACGGGGCCGACGGCTTGTCTGCGGCATCGTGAGCTTCTGTACCTTAAGCCCGTGTTTCGCATCGCTGAGTACTTACCGGTTGTTCATGTCTCCTTTGCTGGGATCATCACGCAAGAGCCGGTTGACCATGATGGACTCCTCACGCTCGGTGAACCAGCCGTCTTTGCCGCGGAACCAATTTCGGGTTTGGCACGGTCCGGGGGGCATGAGAACCCACGAGAATGTGCCAATGATGAGGGTCAGGATACCTTCGATGAGGAATCTGGATCAGGTGTTAGAGAGGGAGTTACTGTCAAAATCGAGGTTTGAATTGCTTACAGCCATCGCCAGCCGCCCCAGCCTGCAATGCCTCTCATCTGAAGGACGCCAGAGGCGATCAGTGAGCCCACAATGTTGACCGTACTCAGGGCAGTCCAGAACCAGGCCAATCTGACGGGAAGTTCGTTCGACTTGTAAAAGTAGGTGAGCCAGAGCACGATGTCGCTGCTTCGTGTTAGCTATTCGTCATTCTTCCACGTCGTATGGGAGCACGTACGGAATGAAGCCGCCCATGAAGAGGCCAAGAAGAGCTTTAATGGCAAAAAAGGACGATCTGTTATGGATGAAAGCCTGGCTGCCCGCAATGAGGGACCAGCTCATCATGATGAATGGGATCCAGACGTCGGCGCCGACTCGCTTGCTTATCAGGCCGCTGGGCAGCTCGGCGGCGAGGAATGTAACGAGGAAGATCTGGATGGAGCGGTAGTTAGTATGCCTGATCAGTTTAACTAAATGAAGACAATGGGTGTCTCACCGTTTGTCCGTAGTTGAAGTCGTTTGTGTTCATGCCAACCTCCGGAAGCTGGTGGGTGTTAGTTGAAGCTCTTGATACGTGAGATGGGCATTGATATTTTCCCTACCATGTTGTCTGAGATGGCGCGATTGATATTCCGTCGATGAAGGTCGAGAGCGCAAAACATGATCCAAGCCCACAGCATGATCCTCAGGTCAATCTTTCTCAATATTAGCAACCAATTACAACGAGGCATCCGAGTATCACGTAGTAGCAAGATACCTTTCTGACCAGTCTCCTCTCCTCCTCTGCCGTCCACGTAAACTCGGGATCAAACCTGTGCCGGTTTTCATAGTTTGCCTTCTCATACACGCCGCGCCAGTGCGCAGCCATGGCCGGGTCAGCAAAGGGATGGTCCTTGGTCGACCCAAACGCCTCATCTTTACGTTCCGGAACTTCGCCTGTTACCGACGACTCCTGGGACGTGAAGACGGCTTTCTCGTCGGCAATTCCTTCCTTGCCATCCTGTGGCGCTGGCACCACGCTGTGCGACATTGTGGCGAGATCAACTTGCTGCTGAGCTGACGTCGTATCACAAGAAGCCCTGGCTCAAGTTCCCAGTCTGTCCCAAAGCAGCGGGCGTTCGCCTCTTATATATTGGCGACGAGCCGGCATACGTTACCGCGTTGTCGGGGCATCTATTACACCATCAGACGCTGCAGATAGGCCGAGGCCTTGGAATGGGTGGTTGACCTTTCTGCAGCTACGTCGTTTTGCAGAAGATTGCGATGCTCGGGGTGTCGCGATGATTGAGAGCAATCACATCATTGCTGGGATCAACGGCTTTGTCACGGACTGGATGAGCTGCCATTGGCTCTCTTGGCTCGATGGCGAGTTGCGTGACGACGATGCTTGTGTAGATACAGAGTAGTCTAGCCATAACCTTGCCCGAGGTTGCATGCAGGGGATATCATATCAAAGCGGGAGTCGCTTTATCATCAGCCCCAACCACGACACACCTATACATACATACATGATTATCATAACCTAATGCCTGATAGGAAGTACGTAGGTCCTCAAAGTTCTGTTATGAAAAAGATTCCCCACGATAATCCCGCTTTTCTGGGGGTTGCCTCGACGATAACGTTGTGTGAGACTAAACCGGGGCCCTCGCGATGGCGTTAGATGTTTGCATTGTGAGGAATCGAGCAGCGAGCCTTGCGATTGGGCCGCGACAATGGGATGCCACACTTTCGGGTTAGACAAGCTCGGTAATTGCATTTAAAGGTGCGGCAACGATTAACATTATAAAGACGGTTGACCAGATTGATTCCTTATAGTCCGATGGCTATTTCGGTAGGCGTAGGCTTTTTACGAGCTGATCGTACGCGACGAACTAAATATGGCGTGAACATCTGGAGCCATGGTGTTGCTGCTAGTAGTCGCTCCTCAGCGGCCCCGCCATAGGGAAGCATATTGACTTCACGGAAACTTCCACTTGCATCGAATTGCATGTCCAACAAAGAATTTTTCGCACAATACTGGATTGGCAATTATAAGCCTCAATTTGACAAACAAATGCCTGGTCAATAAGATACATTGTTGAGTGCATTCCCCTTTCCCCTGATCTCGATGATCTACAAAGTTCAAATACAGGTACCATTCGCACAGAGAGTTAGTGAATCCACAAGCCACCAATTATTCAAACTTTTGTAAAAGAGCAACTATCCCGGGTGCCACAACTGAATTGGGCAAACGGCGCCTGGAGGGTGAGCCAGCGATCCGGAGTCAGCACTTTATCATGGTCTTGCCGGACTACTTCTATGCATATCAGAATTTTGCAGCTTTAGGCGTAATCAGTGAATGCCTTATTAGGAGAGCCCATTGTCATACATAAAAGGTCCACCCTGTAATCCCTCTTATAGGTAGTTCCTAAAGCAACAAGCTAGCCTGGTACTGTCTTATCATAAGTTGTCTCCTCAGGCGAGCTACCGTCTAAAAAACCACATGGACATACTTCTTAGACAGATTCAGTTGGAGAAGGGAGAAGAATAAAAAAGGAAAAAGGAAATAAAGGAGAAAAAGGCAAAAATATATTACAAAAGATTAGGCCCTTCCAAATGCTGTTCCCAGCCACAAGTATAGAGTACCCTGCCCTCCCTAGGTTGTTCCCCTCCCCGAAGCCCACGGCACCCAGTAACCAGCGCCACCAGCATGACCACTGTCGGGAAGACAACATCATTGATGTTTAAACAAGCTACTCATTCATTTTACCGTATCCGCTTAATTGAGCTGTTTACCTTAGGAACCCGGGGGTATTGCCTTGCAAAGTCCGGAATGGCTTACAATAATGTTGCTATTGTCGGAGTCTGTGGCTATATATTGTCACCCCCTCGTCACCTATATCTCTACTAGTAATGTCATATGCTAGTGGTAGTATCGACAAGATCATTCTCACAGCATTATTCACTCTCGGCGGATTCTACCAAATCCGTCCTCCAATCTGCTTTTTAGGGGCCAAAATGCTGTTATTTTTGCCCTGGGAGCCCCTGGGTTCGCGGAGCAGAAGAGAACCGTTGTCAAGGCTATTGGCGCGTTGCTCTCTGAATCTTCTTCGAGTAGCCAGGATGCTGCAGTTCTTTAATTGGTGCCACCTTTCGGCCAGAAATGGAAACTAATCAAGTACTTGAAGACTAAGTCGTATGCTGAATTTGTTGGATGGGTATTGCTACCTTCCTCCTCTTTGACTGGGTAAGTGAAATTTCACGAACTTGGACGTTTTTGATGTTAAGGGAAGAGACAAGGGATCCTTCTGCTTCCACTTGTGTATAAAGCTTATTGGTCTATTACTCCATGTAGGGTCGATGTAAGTGGTAGGTTCTCTTGACCAAGGAGAGGCGCTTTAGCTTCGACTGCAATGGCATATAGAAGCTCAAGCATAGTCACCAATGTATTATAAGACTTGTATCCAAAATATTGATCTGCTTTGATCCGAGCAGAGGGTGTGCCCAGGGTGTGCGGTGTGTGTACGGCGGATGTGTATGGTTGGTTGGCTACAGAGGCCAAGTATGTACTGCGCCACGTCACGGCTTGGACGAACGCTGTAATCGAGGCTGAGACGGCAGTGCCCTGGGAAAAACGCTTCGTGTAGCTTAACTTCGTGTAGAGAGCGATGAATGTAAGGCCTGCAGAGCCGTAAGGCGAATTTATAGGACATGGTCCACGTTGTGAGGTCGGCTAGACAAGTCATTGGCCCCAACTCCTCACCGAAACCCATTGCCGCTCCCAGCGTCGGAGACACAGAGCTTGGTATCCACGCATACTGTATACCTTCTTCACCCTACTTTACCTGTGATATCAGGTCTGTCAAAGTCTAGAAACCACCAGGCTGCGTATTGCTACGAGAATCAGGGATAATGGCAGTTTTAAGGACAGCTGCGACACCAAAGAGTTACCTAGCCGCCGCATGTCGGCTCTAAGACCGCGTGATCGGATATTCTACCGATATATAGACCTCGACATGATCTAGACGAGACCGATTCATTGTCCACGATATGCTGGATAACCCCATGGGAGCCTACTTCGGCGAGGATGGCTTAACTTGAGTGCCACGCATTTGGCGGCACTTGCATGCGATACGACAGGGGTTTGTAGCACAGCCACCGAGGCAGCCTGGCAAGGCGTTGTTTCTTGTCGGTTTCAGAGCCCCGTCGTGCCTATTTGTAGGTAGCTCAGCGCCCTGCCAGTCCTGCACTCATCCAACGATTCAAAGTACATACAGTCTGTTATGTGCGCTTTGGCATCCTTTCATCGCAGATCAATTTGCACTTCTTACATCCATGTGTGCAATTGGGTAGAAAGTTGATCCCACCAATATTAACTCTCAATTACCAGCTGCAACCATCGTCGAAATAAACAAATCGGTCCCATGGAGGCATTAGCCGCTATAGGATTGGGCAGTAATGCGGTACAATTCGTCGACTTCTTGTCAAAGCTCATCTCAACTGGTGCCGAGATAGCAGGGTCGGCCCATGGCGCCTCTCAAGATACTTTGGAGCTCCAAAAGATATACGAGAGACTGAGCGAATTTAGCATTGGGTTGAGCGAGGTGACGAGCCAACAAGGATCCGACAGTCATGATGTGAGAGCGTTACGTAGCTCAGTGGTCGATATGACGGACGCCGGCCAGCAAGTTGAACTTCGGTCGCATTACACCGTTCTGAAGGAGCTCTGTGCGGACTGCCACACTCTATGCCAAACCCTTCTGGAGACTCTGGGGAAGCTTCGTATCGATGGGACATCTTTCCGTCCAGTGAAGGGGCTCAAAGTTGCATTGAGGACTGTGTGGAGTAGCAAGAAGGTTAAGGACTTGGAAGTGAGGATAAACCGGTATCAGAAGATGATATACTTCCATTTTCTGCCCATAGTCAGGTACGTCTGCATTTCTTTGAGTACGTTGTTTCTGCTGATTGATGTGTATGACCCATATTTCAGTCATCAGCAGTCTTCCACGCTTCATGCTGTGAACAAACTTCGGGACCAAAGTATTGCAATGAAACTAGATCAATCGACAAGATTCGACAATCTCGCTAGTCGCCTAAAAACGATTGAAAAGCAAATCCCTTCGGCTGCAGAACGGGAAGCCCTCCTTCGCACGGATGTTGAATCATCATCTGACACCACTAGCACAGCATACCTCATAAAGCAGGCAGCCCATGAAAGGGGCATTCAAGACGGCAGCCTTTTGATTCTGGATTCCGATGAGATAGAAAGCCTAGTAGCGGGAGTATCGAGCCTAGACTTGACTGAGCGGGAACTGGCAACCATTGCGAAGGAACAAGCCTGTCTCAAGAGCTTGAATTTCTCGGCTCGACCGCGACGCCACGACGATATCCCAATGGCACACGACACGACGTTTCAATGGATACTGGATCCTTCAAAAGACGGACAGAGGGATGATTCTAATGAAAGAGTACTCCTCCTCAATTGGCTGAGGCACGGAAATGGGATATTCTGGGTGTCCGGCAAAGCAGGATCCGGCAAGTCAACTCTGATGAGATTTATCGCCGACCACGAACGCACAAGGAGATGGCTTGAAGAATGGGCAGAGTCGAATAAACTCGCTATCGCAACTCACTTTTTCTGGACTGCTGGCACGCCTATTCAGAAATCCCAGCAGGGTCTGCTCCGAGCGCTCCTGTACGACATTTTTCGCGCGTGCCCCGAGCAAATGGCCAAAGTTATCCCACAGCGATGGTCAAGAACCGGGCCGCTGGATTCTGCTCACAGCAAGGAATGGAGCAACCGAGAACTCCTCGAGACTCTGCGAGTTCTAGGCCGGCACCGCTCTTCAACCAGATACTGCATGTTCATCGACGGACTCGACGAATTCGACGGCGACCACTTTGAGATGTGTCAGGTGCTCAGAGAGTTGTCTAAATCGGCAAATTTCAAGTTTTGTCTTTCAAGTCGACCTTGGAACGTTTTCGAAGATGCTTTTGGCATCAACAGTTCTCAGAAGCTATACATTCACAACCTCACGCGGCAAGATATCTTGGCGTATACTCAGAGCCGGCTGCTTGAACACCCGCGATGGAACGAGCGACACTTTGCAAGATGGGATATGGAGTCAATCGTCAATCAGGTCACTGAACGAGCGCATGGCGTATTCCTGTGGGTTTTCCTCGTGACCCGATCACTGAGAGACGGGTTGATTAATGGGGACACCATGAGGGACTTGCAGAGGAGACTCGACAGCCTTCCGACCGAGCTCGAGCCCTTCTTCAAACACATGCTAGAGGTGATTGACCCTCTTTATCACGAACCCATGGCGCGGACACTGCGAATAGCGATAAATGCAAGGCAGGCACTGCAGCTTGAGTTTTACCATATGCTCGAATACGAGGAGGAGGACAAAGATTTTGCTCTGAATAGGTCGACGGATTCCCACACCGCCGACCAGCTTGATGCCACTCTTGACCAGTGCCGCCGTCGGATGAATGCGAGGTGCGGTGGCTTGTTAGAAATCAAGCAGAACAGGGTCGAATTCCTCCATCGAACTGTCCGCGATTTTCTCCTCACCAAGGAGATGAGCGACTATATATGTCAAAAAAGCGGCCAGGAATTCAAGGTGAACCTCTCGACTCTCAAGGGTTTCGTTTTCCTCTTCAGATGCTGGATGCGAACTGCAGAATGGGTCGACCTAGCTGACGACGAACCGTACTGGCGACAAGGCCTTAAATATGCAAACGATGCCCTCGAAGAGTGTCAAGAGTCAGCATTGATGCACCTTGATGCTGTCGAAGGACTGTACCAGGGCGCTTTGGGCCGTAGCGCCGCCGACTTTGTAAATGTTTCAGCTGATTTCATCTTTCGTTCTGAGATTCTCACCGCCGGTGTTGATACATATGTCCTTGTCAAACTCGACGAAGACCCGGACTTCTTCGATAACCCATTCGAGTGGCCATTATACACTGCCGTTGTCCCGCTCGAGTGGTCACAAGGGCATATCAACATCATTGCTAAGTTTCTTGAGCGCGGACACGACCCTAATGATGGAGAGAAGGAATCTGCGTGGTGTCTCTTCCTGCGACAAGCCTGCGGACTTGAAGGCGGCCGAAATTTCGCGAAAGCGATCAGCAATTCAATGTTTTCAAGGTTCCTCAGGCACGGTGCAAAGAAGAATGTCCGTGTACGTCTGGATGAGACAAGCTTTTCGACCTACGAAGTTAAGCGCCAATACCCTGTCACGATTTTCGTCACGGCTCTGTTTAACAACACTGCTAGCCATATATATCATCACCAATGTCTTGAAACTCTGGAAGAGTTTTGGGACCCAAGCTCAAAAGATCACAAGTTGCAGTTAGAGGAAACGCTCAGCAGGCTTCAAGTCGAATTGCCGAGGCTGGACGGCCAGACAACAGGACTGACAAGACTGAGATTTCTCGCGCGTGTCACGCAGAAGGTCTTGGAAAGGGCTAAAGTAGAGAGCTTGGCCATGGATCACCTCGCGCCTCACTTGTCAGCAGTGTTCCAAAGCACCGGAGCTCAAGCACTGGTTGCTGTGGCATCAGGCAATGAGCTGAGGTTGCCGAGAAGACATATCACGATGCAGTCCACTGAAGCGGCGGATGGCTGGTGAGACTTCATCGTCTCCACGCGAACCGAGCCTGCGTAACCCGGGCAAATATGGCTAGGAATTACTTGAGATCCCCTGATGTTAGTATAAGCAGTTTGACCTGCCCTCAGGATAGATCTGACTGCGGGGGTGGCCATTCCACTATCCCCGTATGTGGTTGACAAACCACTGCAACAGCTTTCATGAAGCCCCCACGAGGTCACCCGACAAATAGGTACATGTTATCAATGTGAAGAGAGGCAAAAATATAAAAACATACAACAGCCGGTGTTCGCTGGTGGTCACCCACCCAACTACTAATCTGCCGGTTAGTGGCTTATCTATGGGGGAGCAGACGGGACCCCGAGCTCTCCACTACCTATGGTCGTATGTGCTTAGTCATGTAGCAATTCAGCCTATATGAGGCAGGGGTTAGCAGCAGAGCGCAGGGTTTACCCGGAGAGATGATATTCTTACAACTACTCATTCTTCTATGTATATTTACTGAATGAGCCTCTTAATCTCCTCTGGCTTGCGGATTGCTTTCTTTAGTGTATTTGGCGGAGAACCTACCAGCATCCCCCGAGGGTGCAACGTATGACCATGTCGTCAACAATCATAATGACTACCTACCTATTGAGAGACTTTTCACGTCCCTTGAAGCTGAAGGTCCGGCAAACATGGTCCTGACACGATTCCATGGCGAACCGAGCATGCACTATTAAACGAAGATGCGAAGGAGAAAGGGCCTTTGTAGACGATGCAACGTCTACGTCTACCTACTCTACTCTACCTATATCACTTCTGAACTGGAAGCAGAATAACAAACAAAAGTGAAAGTAGAAGTTTGCTGGTGAAGCACAACAGTTTCGGTGAATTCCAAACATCCAAACATATCATTTTCAACACAAAGGCTGATTTTGAAGTAAACCATAGTAGGATTCGAGCTAACAGCTAATCAACTATGGCGATCCATCTCTCTGCTCATCTCCACATTCTGCATCCTCCTATCCAATATCCATGACTGGAGTGCTTATGACTGGCCAACAGTAAACTGTCCACTTCAGGCTCAGTTAGACTTGTTCTTGGACTGCTTGGCTCCGGTCTTCTTGGCAGCAGCAGCCTCCTTCGCGGCGATCTGGGCCTCGGTGTGATGGGGTGCGCGCTTGTCAGCCCATGAACCGAATTCGTCATCCTCCGGAACAACATCAGCCTCACGAGCCTGGTGCTTCTTTCCACCTTGCTTGGCAGCAGCAGCCTCTTTGGCAGCGATCTGAGCTTCGGTGTGGTGGGGTGCGCGCTTATCAGCCCATGAACCAAACTCGTCGTCTTCGGGAACAACATCAGCCTCACGAGCCTGATGCTTCTTTCCACCCTTAGCAGCAGCGGCCTCTTTGGCAGCAATTTGGGCCTCAGTGTGATGGGGAGCCCTCTTGTCGGCCCATGAGCCGAACTCGTCATCAGGAGGAATCACATCAGCCTCCCGGGCTTGATGCTTCTTTCCACCTTGCTTGGCGGCAGCAGCCTCCTTCGCGGCAATCTGAGCTTCGGTGTGATGGGGTGCGCGCTTGTCAGCCCACGATCCAAACTCATCATCCGGAGGAATCACATCAGCCTCGCGAGCTTGATGCTTCTTTCCACCCTTCTTGGCAGCAGCAGCCTCCTTAGCAGCAATCTGTGCCTCGGTATGGTGGGGATCGCGGGCCTGATGCTTCTTTCCACCTTGCTTTGCAGCAGCGGCCTCTTTGGCAGCAATCTGGGCCTCGGTATGATGCGGTGCCCTCTTGTCGGCCCATGAGCCGAATTCGTCATCCGGAGGAATCACATCAGCCTCCCGGGCTTGATGCTTCTTTCCACCCTTCTTGGCAGCAGCAGCCTCCTTGGCGGCAATCTGGGCCTCGGTATGGTGGCGAGCGTCAAGTTCCGCAATGATGGAGCGTACGAATTTGGAGGCTAAAGCTGCACCGGAACCCTAGTTCATCTGGTTAGCCTGAGGCGTTTCATATCCTGAATCAAGTTCACTTACAACGTATCGACGCTCCACGTCTGTTGTCGAGCCAGGCACTGAGAGGCCGGCAGCGATGGGGGCCAAGCCAAGGAGGCCGAAAACAAAGGCATTGGTGATTGAAGAGGGACGCATGGTGGAAAGAGTTGGATGTTTGGTATTGAGAGGGAAATGTAGGAGAAAAGGAAAGAAGAAAGAACTGCAAAAAAGACAGATGAAGAAAAATAAAAGACCGGCCGGCAGTCGAAAGTGTGAAAAGAAAGAAGATGAGATGGAAGATGAGATGAGATGATGGATGAGAGCCAGGAAAAGGGACTGAGAAGGACGTGAACTACAGAGTTGTTTTATAGTTCTCTAGAATACTCGGCCTGTCGGCGGAGATTCGAGAACAGGCGAATCGCTCTGCAACGAGAACTTCTGTCCAGGAATGTTGTTGAAACGAAAAATGCATTCGCTATTCAGCTGGAATCCTAAGCGAGCGCCAATTGAAACTGACGATCAATCTCGCGTTGAGGCTCCTGTGGTGTTCTAGGCTGTAGCAGCATTCTATGGCCATACCCCAGTTCTGAGTCCCCTGTCGATTTGGCGCGACTGCTAGGAACATGAAGTTACAGACGTGCATCACAACAGGCAATGAAACGGCTGTAGTTCCAGACGGCTGCAAAACATGGCCAGTATTCGAATCTAGCGGTTTGGGAATCGGTTCATCTTTTCTGCAAAAAATGATTAGCTGATTCAATATGAGACGAGCTAGATTTATGTTCCGTCTTTATGACCTCGGCAACGTTCACGCCTGTTTCGCCCGTCTCTACTACATGTTAACCTGCTGCCCACTTTTCATCACGTTTCTCTTCTCATCCAAGAAAAAGAATTTCAAAGTTCATTATCCTACGCAGAACCAAAGTTCTTTCAGACCGAAAATCGCATGCGATTTCATTCATACCATTCTCGTTTGCACAACCATGGCTTTCCAATATCGACCTGTGGAAGTATCTTTGCCTGGCGAGAACCCCAGTCGTCTGTCATCTGATTCTACTTCGACTCTGCGAGCCATCGATGATCTAGACTATCTTTCGCGCGATTCGGAACTGTTTTTGAAGGCTTCCGGCCGTGAATCAGCGTCTGGATGGATCAGGTCAAAATGGCTCTGGGTTGTGCACGCAGCTTTGCTTCTTACTTCGTGTGGAATGCTCGTTAGCACAGCGATGTTGCGATCATCAACCCTCCATGCCGTTCGGCAGACTTCAGCCTGGTGTAAGTAGTGATGCATGCTGCATTGCACATCAAGACAAGATAGCTAACTGGCATATGCAGCACCCGCCGACACCGCTGTGCAATACAAGCAAGTCAGATATAACATCACATCAAAGGGCAATCCCTTCGTTGGCGCTGGACCCGAGGTTGACAGAGTCTGGAGGGAGATTTCCTACGATAGTGAGTTTCGCGGCCAAATTGCTGAGTGGTCACCAGCTCTAACAACTGCATGAAAGTGGGCGACCAGTGGTTATCAAAGTCCGACCTCTCCAAGTTGGATATGCCAGAAACTTCCCTCAAGGTCAACCATCCAACTACCGGAGAGGAAGGGTACAGAGTCGGCATGGAAGTCTTTCACCACCTGCACTGCCTGAACCTCTTGCGACGGGTCACCTATAAAGAGTATTACGAACCGCTTGGTGGAGAGTTCAGTCACGGTCCAGAAGCCCTTCAAGCACACACCGGTAAGCGCATCTCTCACACGTCCAGACATGGCCTCAGCTCACACGTGTATAGATCATTGCATCGAAGTGCTTCGACTCAACATTCAGTGTAACGCGGACATTGGTCTTTTCACTTTCTACATGGTTCCAGACGATCCGCTCGCCTGGCCGCAACTGAACTCGAAGCACGTTTGTCGAGATTTTGAGGGAGTGCGCCAGTGGGCGTTGGACCATTCTGTTGGGAACATGGAGGTGTTGGAGCACTAAATGCAGCGTTTGGCCTTGTTTGCGATGTGCTGTGTAAGATAGTCTTGGTTACGCTTATACCAATATGCACTTTTCGCCTTAGATATCTATTTTTATTATTACCATTATCATTACCATTACTTTCAAGCTTGGATACTTTGTATTGAATGGTTTTCACCTCTGTTTGCATATAGTTAGCTGTGATCATGCAACCTTGTAGAATTCGTGTAGATGGGTGCTTTGGTAGTGATGTCTACACTAGCCGCCGCTGGTGGTGCTGCGTCCAGGGAGTCGTCACTTTAGTAGCCCCTTGGTACTGCTGGCTCGAAATCATACCTAGGGGTCTCTCCTCCGACCTAGCGTGTGGCGTGATAACATGTTCGAATCAATTATAACGCATAGTAATGGTAGAACTATCCCCATGTTTCTGCAAAGAAAAAGATTTCGAGTCTTGTAATTCCGAAGCGGAAATCATCTGCCGACCCCCGGCAACCCTGACACAACGCGGGTACCAGCATATCTCCGACTCCTGTTTCGCCTAGCCGCCCAAACACTCGTCGCATAACTCCCTAGTTTGACCAATCTCATCGCTTCGTAAAGATTAGGAGAAATATGTGTTTCAGGGAATAGGTCTTGAGGAGAGGTTTCTTGTCGCATCAAACAGCACAAGTTTCGATGATTGATCGTAATAAGAGGAGGCCATTGTTGAACTGTTTGGAACTCGGTTTTGTCCAGTGGATGGTTGTTTCTTCCTTTTTTTGACATCCTCAACCGTCCATCTCCTGCTGGTACAGAGAGAAACATTTCTATTTCATTCACTTTGCGCTGGCGTTTTCTTCTTCACTTTCTATACATTTACGCAACTTAATAATTCATCGTCAACATGGCTTTCGCCGGGAAATACTTCAAACTCAAACGAAATGACGAACCTCAAGAGGGCCAAGACGTCGACCTAGAAGATAATGCATCGGACACAACAAAGATCTCTTCGAATGCTGACGTCTTCGACAAGACGGCTTTTCTGTCTTTACGAGACGACGCAGACGAATCAGCATCTTCCTTCGCGCATCGACTGATAGAAAGAGCCAAGATGTCCTCCAACTTCTGGACGTGGCTACGATGGGGGGTAGTTGTCGGCTTACAGACGATCATCATCCTGTTGCTCTGTCTGAAGCAAGGTGGTAGCACGAACTTAGGCAACGATCTTCAGGGAATAGGTCCAGGAGGCCAGTTTGTCGAGACGGGTGGTGACATTAATGGCCTGTACAAGACACGTGAGAGCCAACTCTATCCCGCCTTCATTATCTGGGACCTCTTTACTAACCATTAGACAGTTTCGCATACGTACACATATCTCAAGCCTGAAGAGGATAAATTCATCCCGAACATGACGTCGAACGAGAATCGAATGGAGATCCGGAGAAATTGGGATATGTTGATGCCACGTACGTAGCCACTGCCATGCTGTCAATCTTATGAGAGGGTATAATACTAACCGTTACTGTACTGTAGTGGGAAGCGGAAGTGTTCTTATCCCCGACTACAAAGATCATCCATTACTTGGCAATCCCATCACCGACGACCCCATTCGTTCCGGCCCGTTATTCGAGGCATCATGGACGCATGCGCTGCACTGCGTAAGTCAATGCTGCCAACACCAGTCGCTCCTGGAAGTCGTTTTATAAGCTGACCATGTTGAACGATTTCTAGTTATACTACAGCGTGGATAGCTATCACCAGTTGATACTGAATGGGCCTAGTGAAGAAGACAACCCGAGGCATGCAGCCCATTGTTTTGAGTATCTTCGAAACAGCATCCTATGCAATCTCGACATGACTTTAGAAGGGTCCATGTCAACGCCGGACGATAAGGAGAGAGGGCAGCCTCATGTTTGCCGCAATCGGGAAGAGGCCATCTCCTGGATTGAAGCCCGAAGGATGGATGATGCGCAGGACATTGTTGGTCCATAGTCACATGTCTGCCAATAATATTCGCAATATACATGAACACGCAACAAACACGATTGTGGGGCTAAACCAAGCAAAAAAGAATGTAAAAAGAAAACATACAACAGCCGGTGTTCGCCAATGGTCACCCACTTGACTACTAATCTGCCGGTTAGTGGCTTGTCTATGGGGGAGCAGACGAGACCCCGAATATTCCGCTACCTGTGGTCGTATGTGCTCAACTGTGTGACAGATTGCTTTATAGATAAAATCACAGGAGATTTTCGTAATATCGTTTCCTTATTCTCTCCTAAATACCTCTCTCAATTTTTCCTGGCTTGCAGACTGCATCTCTTGAGCTTTTTCTCAAGAGGAGAGCTACCAGGATCGGATAAAGTATGGGATACGACTATGTCATGACCTCCGACCAGATCGTGCTCCAATATGCCAACTGCTCCTTTCTCCAATCATCCTTCTCAATCCAGCTGGCACCAGCCCTGAAAACGATATTCTGTGGCTGGGAGGCGTCGTATCTGGGCCAGACCGGCTTACCCTGAAGACCGTGATTATTCGGATTCTGATCGTGGATAAACGAAACCCAAGACCGCGACACATAGTTGGCCAATTCCGAAAGAATGGGATACGGCCCGATCCAGTTGACGTTCTTGTCCGGGTTATCGAAAACATGGACAATCTCACTGTAGTGCGTGACAAATACGGGGGCGGTGATGGTGACGTCGACTTCTTTCATATCCCACGGCGGCTGGTCGAAGCGGTACGTGTAGATCGGGTGCTTTCTGCGTTGGCTATGGCTCACGGCATAGGCACGACGGCCAGCGTGGATGTTCAAGTCGCCAGTGATGGCGGCGCCGCGCTTGTACTGGACGCCCTGGTCTGCAAACCGCTCGGGTCCAGTGCCAAAGGGACAGCCCTGGATGGGATCATCGGGGTAGAGACGAAGGACGTTGGAGACAATCTCTTCGCTGAGACCATTCGCAAGATGGGCGACGAGAGACGCAATGTCGCTGTCGTTGTTCAAGGTCCCCCTAGGCGTAAAGAACTCGGCAGTGCCCTCATCCGTGTTGGATCCCATGATGAGGGCGACATCCGCGATCTGGCCTTTTGCAATGGAGACGGATGGAGGCTGGGTTACAAACTTGCCGTCAATGTATGGCTTGAACTGAAAGCCATTAATGGCACTGAAGAACTTTGGGTAAGGGACGGTGCGGAGGCAGGCCAGGGAGTCTGCGGCGGTGTTGCAGCCAACCGTTGTGGTAATGTTATCATACCACCCTTGGTAAGTTAGGTTCAGTGTTTCGACCGTGTTCACTTTTTAAAATGTCAGCGAATCATCGATATCATCTCCCTGTATCCAGACTAGATGCTAAAGAAGACTTACTCGTAGCACCAAGCAAGCTCGAGCTCTCCAAGATGGCACTCCTGAAGAGGCCGTTATTCTTTCCCCCAAACGCCACCAGATGGTATCCAGCCGAGGAGCCTCCCGCGCTCTCGCCCGCAATTGTGACCTTTGTGGGATCGCCGCCGAACGCGCGGATGTTCTCAGACACCCATTCCATCGCCAGCCGCTGGTCAAACAGGGCAATATTGCCGACGCCGGCTGCCGCAACCTCTTTGGAGGCCAGCAAGCCAAAAGCTCCTGTGCGATAGTTGGGCACGACGGCAATGATGGGCTTCTTCATCTCCATCGAGTTGCGCACTATAAAGGACGTGTTATAGCGCGGGTCAGCCGATCCGCCGGCTTTGAAGCCGCCGCCGTAGATCCAGAAGAAGACGGGTAGGTTGTCTCCGGGCTTGACGTTGGCAGGTCTCACAATGTCAAGGGTCAGACAGTTCTCGCTCATGGTTAAGCCGTCGGCGAAGCCCTGGGCAAAGGGCTTGTCAAAGCCGGGGCATGAGTCTGACCGCACGGTGGCATTGCGAGTGCCAGCCCATGACTGATTGTACGGCACGGGGTAGCGCAGCCGCAGGTCTCCCAGCGGAGGGATTGCAAAGGGGATGCCGTAAAAGGCCTCCTGGTTGAAGGATTCGAGAGTGAGGCCGGTATAAGTCCCGTTCACAGTGTGAGCCGAGGGTGCGCTCGGGCGATGGACAACTGAGGCACCGGCAAGAGGCAAGCTGCCCAGGCAAAGGAGAGCCAAAGAGTACACACCTGTCAACTGGTGGCCAAACATCTTATCTTCTTATAAAGGCTGTGAAAGCATTATATGGATTGCCTTGGATGTCCGCTTGCGTTGGGCGTGTAAGCCACTGAGACATAGTCTTATATAGTCACACGATGCTTGCTTCAAAGAGCACCTCTTTCGCGGGGAGTTACCCCTGCTATACACCTGTCTTCCCAAAATCCGGGGTACATTTCCGGCCGCTCTGATTCATATCAAAAGCCATGACGATCAAGACACCAGCCAAGCTCTCCCCGGACTGCCCCGGATTCTCCCCCGGGAGGCGTCTTCTCCACACGTTTACCCCACGCTTGTCAGCTCAGATGCACGATCCAGCTTGAACTCCCCGGCCTCTCCCCGGGAGGCGTCCCGACTTCTCGCACCTTCTTTCATGACCTTAAAGCATTACTTCAAGATCCGCACGAGTCATTGCCTTATCTAGTAGTCTGAAAGCGCTTTCCGGGGCTCACTGGTTGTTCATATACTGTGGTCCGTTTGGTGAGGCTCGGGACTGGGAGGCCTAGCTTGTGATAGAATCGAGGTTTTACAACGGAAATACCATCGCCATGAGGTCAACCCACGTGGCATTGGCTCGCGGATCTGAGCCATGTCTACAATGGCCGCTTGAACGCTTAAAGGCTCCAATTTCTCCCCGGGGACCAATCTGTGAGATGCGATTCGGCTGACCGAACTGAGGCCAGTAATGAGCCGTCTTCCAGAGACGACAGCTCAATCTGATTACCAACAGAGGCTCTGCCAACTGGTCATCGACGTGAAAGAATCAGTGAAACCCTCAGAAACCACGCCAATGGGTCATGCAGTTGCACTGAAGCTCATGCTTAAAACCGCTACAACATCCAGAACATTAATCATGGATGAGGTGTCCAAGCGGCTGATGAAGGACCCCGCGCAGTTCATTTAATTAAGCGACCAAGAGTCGACTCTGGCAATTGTCAAAGGTTGAAAGCATATATGTGGTTATGTAGAAGAATCCAGCTTAAACTTGAGCACCTACATGGCTATATAAGAATTGAGTGCTGGAGGCTATAAAACGTCATGGTGGCGGTCATATTGCTGGAATTTTCGAAAGTCTCTACCAGCCTGAGGGCAATGGCTAAAGTAGCATAACGTAGGACAATAGTAGAACTACTTTTAACAGAAGAGTGAGCAATCTCTGGTATTTCCCAAAATTCGCGGCCAAGGGAGGCAGGCCCAGAGTATGGACATACTCGGATGATGATGCGACGTTGAGAGGTGCCTGTTGAATGGTGTGAAGGAGATGATGTTCAACTCCGAGGATGGAGACTCTGCTGCACACATGCACGCAGCTGCCTTATTAGGCCGGTGCATCAGCGGGGCATCGCGGCATTTCCAAGGCCCGTGCGCACACGGAGCTGCTCTCCCGCTGCCCCGCTATCTAATCGCTTATCTAATCGACAGCCGAAGTCGCTCGAGATGGAGGGGAGGTAAAAGAGACGGGAAAACTCCTCGGAGTCATATTCGCGACCAGTCCTCTTCATCAGTCAGATATCCCAAGTCCAAGCAATCGGGAATTCATCGCCGCCATGCCGTCCAGATCAGACATCACCTAGTAAGAAACCTTTTACAGCTCGTTCATATGTCTTTCCTGGCCTGTCTTGGAAGCAACAATGTCTTCGTATTGCTGACTCGTGATTGTGATAGTTTCGGTGCTGGGCCAGCTTTGCTGCCCACTGACGTCCTCGAGGAAGCTGCCGCGGCGCTTCTCAATTACAATGACACTGGCCTTGGAGGTATGGAGCTCCCGAAGGCCGTTCCCCTTCCTTCCACCAGGAAGCTCCAGGACGCATTCTGAAGTGACCTTTCGTCGGCTGTCTCTGACGAATGACGCTGACATCTGGTTTCTCCGTATGTAGTTGCCGAACATTCGCATCGATCGCAGATTGCGGCGACCATAATCAATGAGGCCAAGGCCGATCTGGTCTCGTACCTGGACATACCAGACGACTACGAAATCCTGTTTATGCAGGGAGGAGGCTCCGGACAATTTGCCAGCATGGCATACAACTTTGTTGGCAACTGGGTCACTCGCAAACAGAAGGAAGTGCAGGGTTCGGAAAGCGATGAGAGCGCAGTCCCGAAGCTCAAGTCGGCCGTGGAGAATCTCAAGATTGACTACATAATCACTGGCGGCTGGTCACAGAAAGCAGCGGCCGAAGCCGAGCGACTTTTTGGCCCGGAACATGTCAACATCGTGGCTGATGGCCGTAAAGAGAACGACGGCAAGTTTGGAACGATCCCGAGCGAGGATACCTGGAAACTCTCTCGCGATCATGCCATGGTTTTTCTATGCGACAATGAGACAGTCCACGGCGTCGAGTTCCCTGGATTCCCCAAGTGTCTCGAGCCGGGGCCTGACGGACCAATCGTTGTCGCTGATATGAGCTCCAATATCCTTTCGAGGAAAATCCCGGTATCCAAGTACGCAGCCATCTTCTTCGGCGCCCAAAAGAACCTCGGATCGACTGGTATCACCGTCGTCATCATCCAGAAACGCTTCCTCCAACAGCCTTCTGCAGCCTTGATGAGACAGCTCTCACTACCAGTCCCGCCTCGCATCCTCGAATTCGAAACTATTGCCAAAAACAACAGTCTTTATAACACATTGAGCATTTTCGAGTAAGTACATATTCCCAAAATACGTCTTCTTATAAGTTTAAACAAATTAATCGCTTCTTCCATAGTATATTTATCGCGGGTCGGGTGTTGAAGCGCCTGTTACAACAACATCCCGACAAGGTCCAAGGACAGCAGGTCCTCTCCGACAAGAAGGCTCAACTCATCTATGAAGCCCTCGAGGCCTATCCCGACATTTACCAGATCATCCCCGACAAGACAGTACGGTCACGTATGAACATCTGCTTCAGAATCAAGGGTGGCGATGCCGTCGAGGAAACATTCCTCAAGGACGCTGCTGCCTTGGGGCTGACTGGGCTGAAGGGCCACCGCGAGCTCAAAGGCATCCGAGCTTCCAATTACAACTCGATTTCTCTCGAGGGTGCGGAGAAGCTTGCCAAATTCATCCGCGATTTCGCATCACGGTAGTGGGACGCCGTTTGGTAGATTGAGTATCTCCACTGCCGAGTTTGGGCTTTGGGCATAAGGTTTGTGGTACGAACTTAGTTACCTAGTAGTTTGTAGGGCAGCTCAAACGGGTTGTTATTGATGTTCAACGTTGCCTATCCACTCAACATACTGTTGTCCCGCTAGTCCTTTGCTTCGGCGTTAGTTTTGGCTTCAAGACGTAATGTCCAGGCAGTTCCTCATGGATGAGGTTCCCAAGGTGGTCATGGTGCTGGAGTTTTCGTATGTTCTACGAGCCTAGCCGCAATGGATTAGGTAGTAGAAGAAAGCATGTAGGGGCTCTCTAGTAGACAAGACAGAAGCTGCTGGCGTTTGAAGGAAAATGTGCAGTTTGAGGCTGGCTGTAAGAGAGGAGAATATGCGAAGACTTAGCGCAACTTTGAAGTCGAAACCATACAACACAAAGTGCTCAAAATGTTAATATTCAGATGTGTATCGTAGAATCTTAGTCTGGCCTCTTTACTTGATTCCCCTGCCAAGTAATCGAGAATATTATGGCTTCGGAAGAGGCGTCGATGGCATCCGCTTCCTCAACACCCTCCCGGTTCTCGAGGTTGGGTGGCTTGTCTGAAAGCACGATTACGAAAAGTATGCTGTTTGGTTTTTTCCTTACCTAGTCTTGCACAATATGAAATATGTTTCTTGAAGCGTTCAGGGTTCCTGCTATAGCCATAACTCCAGACGATCTAACTGCTTCATCGCTTGCTGTACTCCAGTCTTCTTTTCAACGAGAAACTTCATTCCTTCAACCTCATGGTCTGGCCAATTATTAGAATAATGGATCTCCCGAACAAGCTTCAGAATACCATTCCATAGGAGGATTATCAGGGTATACCGATGCAAGTGAAGGGCGATTTGCCTGAGAGCAGCAGTCGGAGGTGTGGTATAATCCCTACAACTGCCACAAGATAAGGTCTTGACCATGGTCTTCATCCAAGCTGAATCAGAACGCTGGTGCCTAACGAACATATCACTGTGCGACCTAAATACATGAGTTTCTCGCCTTGGCTTGATTGGGACCTAAGCTCTGTTACCTGAAAACATTCGTAACAGGCGTTGTAAGCGCCGCCGTGGTGGCTGTAGCTACGACGCAGATGGGCCATCCCGCGATTTTTATGAAGATAAAGCTCGTTTTAGATCAAGAGGTGGCGTACAAACGGCTTTTAGCTCTTCATTGTGATCAAACTCTGGCGAAGCTTCACGATTGACAGCTCAGAATTGCTCAGCCATGGTCGGGGAGCCTTATTGCACATGGCTTCATCATGCCAAAGGAAATACAAGATTTCTGAATTTGATAACAAACAATAAAGAGGATTGTATCTTGATGGTCAGACCAAATGCAATTTGACAAGGGAACTCAAGGCTTCCACTTTGTCTTCTTCTTATATCGTCCTGTGGAGTGACATGATAGCATCTCGTTAAGCTTCTGACAACGTTGCTTTCTGTAGGTCCATCACTATCACAACAGAGATCATCGATCGAAACGGTAGTTTTTGATACTCAAGACCTTGCTGGGCCCTGGTATCACAATTTTTAGTCATTTCAAAAACTGATTGTCAGGAGCTACGAAAGGTATACGCTTCCAGAGCCCATTGGGAGCTGTAGTCGGACACGAAGATTCGCCGACCAAAGGAAAAGACCATCTACATGGAGCCACTCAGCCCAGTCAAACGGCCTCAGGTGATACCCTCGAAAAACTTGATTTATTCATCTTACACATGAAAACCCAATACTCCGATGGCTTACATTCAGAATCCTAGGCTAAAGCCATATCATTTACATCCAATGGAAAAGGCGTGATCGACCAGACCGTTAAGCCTCTGACCATTGTTGCATTCCACCCTCCGAGCTCAAATCGTAAGGTCGGGCACACCACCTTTGCCAGACAATTAATATGAGCTGTCAACTGGCAATCGCACAGTACGATGAACAAACTTTGGCAGACCATAGTCCGTAGAGTAGAAGGAAAGCACGGATTCACAGAGCGCTCCAGGCAGCCACCATCATCATATGAGAGAGAGCAGGCGCAGCGTCCATTCCAACGGTCGAGGCATAGCTGACGATGTTCTGGGCTTTTGGCTACGATTCCTCCAGGATGGAAAGGATTGACAAGTCAAAATTCTTCTCAAGTTATTGAGGACGTACGTGAGTTTCCATGGCCCGACTTGAATGCAGTTCTCGTATTTTGGCGCTAGAATGTCGCACAACATACCTTGGCGGAAAAATCGTCGAGGCTCAGACTCGGAGCGTGCGGCTGACTTTTACTTGCAGCTGACGGCTTTGAGGCTGCTAGCTAGTAAATAAGCCAGCTAAATTTGGCTTGCTGTAAGATCCGCTTACGGAATTGCACGATGGAAAAGATGCTCTCTAGCTCGCCGTCATTTAGGTCTTGCTATTAGCCTCGGAATGATCTATTGCCGGAGATGATGGTAATCTAGAGAGACTCCATAGAGCCTCACGCACTTTTGGAGCTGCTTGGAGGAAACTGGATAGCACAGCGTATGCTATTCGAGACTCACAGGAATACGAAATAAGCTGCATGTGATGCTGGATACCGCGTGGACGGAGCGGGACGCCGGGATGTCGGGTCTCCGGGACTAAAATGACATCCTGACGACATCCGCACGGCTCCGGAACGAACATGTTCAGCCTTGGTAAGGTGGGCTTTGGAAGCGTCGGGAAGATGACGTCTCTGGGGTAAGCGAACGCTGTGGCGTCCAAAGCCACAGCTAGCTCGAGGATGAAGGATGGGAAACAATTTGGAGATGGAGTCAGCCCAGACTCAGCTTATAGCACTTACAAGCTTGCCGCAACGAGTAACAGGAATCATAACACCAAAAAAGACAACTCCGAAGTCTGGTGCAATATAGTGCTGGGTTACACAATTATGACAGTGGGCAAAAGTCAATATTATTTATAGTATTTTCTTTTAATAATAGATATTCATGTGAAGAA
Organism: Trichoderma citrinoviride; assembly: GCF_003025115.1. NCBI lineage: Eukaryota > Fungi > Ascomycota > Sordariomycetes > Hypocreales > Hypocreaceae > Trichoderma > Trichoderma citrinoviride. The sequence continues at coordinate 125,037 of NW_020194727.1, forward strand.
GTGATCTATATAAGCAGCTTTTCATCTCGCTTTCCAACGATTCTTCTACAGCATCAACAACTACTACAGCAGCACTACAACAAACATCAAACCATCACACTTTTTAGCTCAAAATCCATCCAACAACTTCATCTTCGCCAAAATGCGCTTCGCTATCGCCTCGTCTCTCTCCCTCCTTGCCCTGACGGCCTCTGCCGCTCCCAGCCCTCGCGATGTCGGCACCGTCCAAGTCCAGTTTGCCAACGATCAGACTGGAGCAAACGGCAATGCCCGAATCCCTCTTGACGGCCGTCCCGTAGAACTCGGACAGGCTTACGGACACACCAACCTGGAGAAGGATGGCACCCTCTTCGTCACCAGCCTCCAGTTCACCGCCGACTTCCAGAACGTGGAGTGCATCGTCCTGAGGGACTTCACTACCAAGGTTGCCGACATTTCCGACCCGCACCAGGACTTCCAGACCTTCTCCCAGAAGCCCGTGGACTGGCAGAACCGCTTCACTATCAGCTGCAAGAAGCATTCTTAAGCGCGATTAAAGCTGCCTAGGGGACACTTAGAGTATGGAGGGACCTTGGAGGGACATGGGGGATACTTTGAGGCATCTTTGGTTTGATTTTGAATCTTAATGTCAGGGATGGAACGAACAGCGATCGGCCTAGCACAATTGGCCTTACAGTAACTGTTTAATACATCTTTGTAGAATATGAAGATGTGTCAGCAATATACAGACATTACTTTCATTCTTACGAGGTCGAAGAGTCCCAGTGTTCCTTTGTGAGCTGCTTGAACTCTAGTATGACTCTGACTAAGGGACTCTATGCATGCTGAGTACCTTTAGATCGAACCCAATTCCTAGGTAGGTAAGCCAGGTAGTCGTAGGGCTGTCCGTTAACTCGAATGCGGCTGGATGTAATCACCTCAGCAATTTCCACTTGCACTTAGTCATACTAAAGGTACAACACTACAGGCATTTAATGCTCGAGGATCAAACTCAAGGCAACGGAGTATTGCAATTCGGAGAGCAGTCCAGTTGCTACCTAGTTGGAGACAGTTTGCTGTACGCCACCTTGCCCTCCCCATCCTTCCACAGCAACAACCTGATAATTCATAGTGCCCAGATTCATCCCCAGCGATCTCCACGCATTGAAATGGTTCGCAACAGTGACCGTACCACTCGACCTCTTGGAGTTCCGGATCGAGATGTACTGCTGAAATGTTGCCGTACCGACGATGGAAGGCTCGTTGACGCGCGTGTTCTCCCAGATCGTGTAGCTCGATCCGTCGCTGGTGACGCTGCCTTTCACCGTGCCGCCGGTGGTGAAGCCGAAGTTGTCTTCTACGACGTAGTACTCGACAAGGGGGTTGGTGCTCCAGCCGTAGACGGAGAGCAGGCCAACGCCGCTACCGACACCAAAGTTGCCGCTGAAGTTGATGGGGCTATAACAAGTACAATATCAGTATGGCAATGGACTGAATGAGTATCGGGCGGTCCTTACGCAGAGCCACCGGGGTTCCAGCCCACGCCCACGACAAAGTCATTCGGGTAGGACCAGTTGACAGCAAAGCCCGTGTTTGAGTGCGTGTAAACAACGTCTCCGCCGGTGGTGTAGTCTTGGTTGTAGTTTATGGTGGCACGGCGGACAGCATTGTGTCCTCCCAGAACAAAGTTGCTGGGTCCACGTTCAGTGAGGTTTGCGTTGAGGGATTCGTCCAAGGGGGCGGCCAGGGTGGTGGCGATGCCAACCAAGGCGACCACGAGAGAGGAAAAGCTGACCATCACGAAGGCCTTGAAGCATAAGAAGCAATGAGATTGTCTTGATGACAGTGTAATTAAAAGATTGGACAGCTTGATTTTATATACAGTTCGCACCAACGGATGGTTTTGAGACATCAACGCATTGAGTGACGTTGAAACGAAGCTCAAGCATCTTTCTCGTGGAGTTTTGCCTAAAGACGGTAGACGCCAGGTCTTCGGCACGCAAGTGCCGAACATGATTAACGCCCATCCATTTGAATATGACTATTGTCGAGATATTGGGAACTGATGCATCCCGCTAATACTGTTCCATCGACGTCAAGCGGATCTGGGGTGCATCCGGCTAAGTATACGATTTAGCCTGCTGATTATGTAGTCTATTTTCGGAGCTGCGGAGCGACATAGACAGAGGCGGCTGTATGAAAGGCTTCAGAACAAAGGCATTTTTTTAACATCATGTGAATACTATTAGGCATATGATCAAGGTTATGCGCCGTATGTTGCGGGGGTCTCGGTCTCGAACATGCGTGTGGAATGGTCTCTTACTCCATGTTGTGTATAACCATGGCATACAAAGAGAATTGTCAGCTTACTCAAACAGATAGAGCATAAAGATCAGATTGCGATGGGAGTCTAAGCAGCCCTCTTCTGCAAGGTTCACTTTTTTACATCCTATAAGTCATTTGTATACACTGATATCTCATGAGATTTGTATCTGTAGTCGTCACTCAGATGAATAGTTTCACAACAGCAAAGTCGTGTGACCCGTAATAATCAAGAGGAGTTGTAATCGACGGCAGCCTCGGGCAGAAGAACGTACGACGATTTGTATATTTTCTATTGCTTTTTTAGCCTGTGAAGTAAGGTGCTTATGACCCAGTCAACCTACATGTAAGCTTAACCTGGTCTTTTACCCCTCAACCCGACTCCTGCCATGCCGAAGAAGCGTCTTGGGATTACAAAGCTCACTCTCTCGTTTACTGACGCACTGAGCTGAAGCCAACCGTATGACGCTTGCTATCACAAGATTGTGTTGCCTAAATGCAAAGACATTAGCCGGATTTCATGCAGAACTGAGCTTGTAAGCTCCCATTATATGTTGGACCTCTTGCTCTTACAACTTGGCCTGACGTTCAACAGCGACTTCACATCTCAAAGCAGCATGATCTTATAAACTCCTCGATTCTGCTTGACTGAGAGCTAGACGCAGCTCAATTTACACAAAAATTCACGTTGTTAGCCATTTACTGGCCGGATTTTCTCTTTCGATCTGGTACTAGATCGGGGTTGAACGTAATATCAGTTGGCCATGTGCATAACTTCTGGCCCATAAACTTCGTAGTGCTGGGGCACAAGGCAAATTGGAGGGTAAGAAGAGCTTTTCTTCAATATCCAAGCATTTTATTTGCCTGTCGCATCGCCGTCTTTGAACAGAATCACGTATTTCCACACAAAGAGTTGCCTTGTGCTCCACAGAGAAGATATGAGACTACAGGAGGGAAGTTGGCAAGACTGTGAAGGCTTCAGTATCTATCATACCCTATGCCCAACGCTCTTCACAGTGATATTCGAAAGCCATAAAAAAATGAAATGACTGAGTACCCTTTCAAGGTTTGACCGCTATTGAAAGTGCATGCTACGTGAATCATATGGGAATGCAACACCTACCTTCTGCATAAATGAAAACTGCAGCCAAGTAGCTCAAAACAATGAACCGAGTCCCATTAAAGCCCCAACGAATTGAAAGTAAAGGAGGGGGGGGGGGGGTGAATAACAATCGAGTGGTGGATGTTGAGTATGAGTCGTCACAAGTCTTCTACGTACCACATTTCGGTGTGCATCTATGAGAGAGCAGATACGATTACCATGAGAAGCGCGATGATACTAATGTCTACCAACAAATGGGTGTTAAGAGTCATGTATAAACGCTCTTTAAACCTCCAAAACCACCACGACTCTCGATCCGAGCCATTCACCCCCTCCGAAGGAACATTCAGGATCTATCTTCCAGCACCTCCGTCATCACGCTCTCCCAGCCCTACCCTAGAAAAGCTTCCCCAGAAAAGGCATCACCATCTCCACCCCCAAGGCCACCCAAAAGACCTAGCCCAAAACCAGTGGGACCCTTGAATTCCCCAAACCCCGGCCACACACGTGGCCTCACGCATTTCATCTCATTTGACGTCTCCCCCCTCCCCTACCCTACCCTTTCCCCGGAAAAGAGCCACGATCGGATCGCCCATTGCTTTTCTTTTTGTGTCTCATCCGCAACGTGCGCCAAGAGCTGATCTGGAAATTATCGTCCAGACCCAAGGGGCGCTGCCAAAATCGACGATAAGGGGCGATAGCTGCATTAGAGTTATCGATCAGAAATCGTGGGGTGGCAATGGTTATCTTGGTCATTCGATAGCTGTGGAGCTCGCGGAAGCAGATTGCCAATCACATACAGCAACTTTGCACAAAGAGGAAGTACAAAGGCACAAGGAGGATGCAAGGCAACTTCGTAGTCGTCAAGTGCGTAACAGCCAGTATGAACCCGTGGTATCTGAATTATTGTAGGCGGTTATATACCCTAACCTTCGGTCGTCCAAGCATAGCGACAAAACATTGCAATCAAGCATAACATCATAACAACGAAAAAGTTTCCCATATCCGTGAAATCACTGTGCTAAATCATGTGGAGCTGTAATCGGTCTCCGGTAGATTCACGCACTTCATACATGCCGATATGGCCGTCCAGGTCACCGACATTCAAGAATTTTCCGTCGGCAGAGAAAGAGAGCTCCGAAACGCGGGAGAGGTCGTCAAACTGTTCAAAGCCAGGCCGAGGAGTGTAGTCGATGGCCAAAGCCTCTGGGTCGGGCCAGCTCCAGACTTCCTTGCCCGTCATGACATCCAGAATGACGATGCTGCCTCGAGCGCCAATGTCGGTTCCGGTCGCGTGGCAATAGGCTACAAACCGGCAATCAGGCGACAGGCAGGACGTCGTGTTAGGAATGCCAAAGGTTCGCGTCGAGTTGGCCGCAAGATCCCAGACCAGAACATATCGGTACGGGACGGTGACGGGAGCGAGGTTGTAGCCAGATCCGCCATTGGTAGCGGGCACAGCGCGGAAAGTAGCAGGGATCCAGATGGACACGACGGCGCTTCCATAAGTGACCATGTCGCACGGTATGGCCGTGTCCAATTCCTTGTGCTGCCATGGCCTGGCTACGCGATAGGGCTTGTTCGAGCCGCCCTCGGTAGTGTCCCATGCGACGAGAAGCGTCTCCTTCTCGGGCGGCGGGTGGCCTTGACGTGGAGGGCGCGGTCCAGCTGCAAGGGCGAGGAGAGGGCTTGTCTTGGAGAGGGCAAGCTCCGGGTACTGGGGGACGAATGGCAGATCAACCTTGTTGAGGTCAATGGTTCGCGACTTGACAAAGGGCTTCTTCTCAGGCGTCGCCCTGTACACGTCAATCAGCCCCTTCTCGCCAGAGTAAATGGCAAGGGAGCTGAGGGCGCCGTCGTAGGATTCGATCTGGGCTGAGGTCCAACGATCAGCATCGTCAATCGTCTGAAGACACTTCTTCTTGGCCCAGTTCCAGATCTCAATGTATCTACCAAAGCGTGTGGCAATGGCAATGAGATTTGTCGGCTCGGAGAGGATGGCGTGGCTGCGAATGAGATATTCGCGGGAGCGGGACTGCGCGGCGGTGTAGGAGGAAAACTTGATGATTTGCTGAACAGTACCCCCCGCCGTGGACCAGACCTTGATGATGTTGTTTCCATGCTTGGTCGCCATGGTGGCAAGGCTAGACGACATATCGAGGTAGTGGACAGGGCCATTCTTCTTGTCATCTGATTGAAGAAGCTTCCAGAAGACGACTTCAGCGGGACGAGACGACTTGCGCGGCGGAGGAAGAAGTTCAGAGGGATCCGGAGGCCTGTAGAAATTGGCAGGGACCCTGCTGCGACGAGGGGGCGGTGAGAAGCTGACAGTGGTGGCATCAGGCGTGGATGTGGTCGCGGAGATTTGAGAGGAGCGATGAGTGCTGATGGATGATCGATCTGAGGAGTCGCGGGAGGGCACGCGGTGAGTTGTGGACTTGGGGGTGGGAAGAGGCGGTAGGGGCTTGGATGGAGCGGGATAGAGGCTGTAGCCTGGCTGGTAGTAGTTGGATGAGGCGTTGGATGATTTGCGTTGCGAATTCACCGACTCGCGTCGAATGCTTTGGGCCTGATCTCTGGACGGTGGCCGACGGGGGAGGGATCCTCTCGAGTCTCTCTGCATGGGCATGTGATATTCGTCGACCACATCATCACTCTCCTCCAGCCATTGGGCGACGGCCTGGCCCTTGGACGGCGGAGGCACCGCGAAGTCGCGAGACGACGCATGGTAGCGAGGTTCTGTGTTCATGTTGTCTGCGTTTCCTTCGACGGCTGTGTCTGGTTCAAAGGATGATGGGGCATTGTGCCGCGGAGAGATGGGTGTATCATCAGTGTTAATGCGACGCAGGGTGTCTCTGTTTATAACGAAAAAGGCGAACCCTGAATTAGCCTCATGGATCCCTCGGGTTCAAATGGGCACTGTAGGCTACGGCCTTTGGCTTCGCCCAGAATGGTCGAGCCCCCGGATTCGACTCCAAAACTAACGAAAGGGGGGGTTGAAGCAGACTCACGCTATCCGATCCAGATCTGTAGCAAATGGCGGAGACTCCATGATGGCTGGGGAATTGCTTCAGCCAGTGGAACCTGATAATAGCGGATAAACAGACCGAGGTGGTGTAGAGGAGAGAATGTGGCCGTTTCCCCGCGGGGTCAGAAAAACAGGAGATATACGAAGATGTACGAAGGAGCGTGTGAGAACTGATTCGACGAGTTGGTCGACAGGGAGTCGGGAGAAAAGCCTTGTCGCTTGTCGAGTTGGGTGGAAGGGGGAGGATGGAGGAGCTGAGAGGAGGAGAAGCGACGGTGGTGATGGCCGACAAGGGTAGATTCCCAAGCGCGCAAACCGGGACAAGCAGCTGGGCCAAAGGTCACCTCTTGGTGTTCTCGAATGCAAGCCGTTTGCGTCCCAGGAAGTTTTCAAAGTTGAAAATAAAATAAGAAGAAAGCTTCCCGGGTCGGTGGCTAGGCCAGCTGCGGACTGGGAGATCCGATAGCTTGGGGGAAAAAACCGGACCGAGAACGCATCCTCCGCCTGAGGGCGTTGGTAGCGTCGTGTGCGAGAACTTGGGACACACGATGCCCTTCGTACTTGGATAGAAACGGAGGCGTGATGGAGACGCTACGGGATCCATGTCCAATTTGTAGGAGCACTAGCATTGTCGTGCCTCGTGAATACCAGCAGAGTACCTCTGTACCTGAAAGTGGCAGCCTGTTGGCGAGCTCCAAAGTGTGGTCTCACGCACTAAAACTCGTGGTCCTGGGGAAGAGATTTTGACCCTCAGACCCTCCGGTCGGGGCCCCAATTTCGCTGGATCAAGACGCCACAGCGCCACTGGTTGCAACCATGGCCCAATTGGCCGGTGGAAGGGTTGCCTACCTTTTTGATAGGTGCGAGCTGAGCTTTTGCGGGACTATCTCGGACCCCCCTGAAGGGTCTCTGGACCATGGCGGCTTGCTGATCCGAGCCCTGTCTGCATATCGTGTGTGCGACTTTTTACCCGATGAGGGATTCACGTCCATGCGGTATGCCTCATTTGCGCAGTGCCAACCGTCCCAGTGCAGGCTGCGAGCAGCACTTGGTCGCCCTGGTACAGTACATGTAATGCGTGCCTTGATGCGAGTGCTTGTCCGGGGTGCTGGTGTAAGAGAGGTATGCCAATAGGATTAGCTGCTGCTTCATCCACGGCCAAACTTGTAGTCTCCGAGTCCTTGATATCCGCATCCATGCAGATGCAGAACCCGGTAATTCGTATGCCATGGACGCACCGCATGTTGCAGCGCGCTGCTGCATGTCCTTCTGCGAACTGCTTGACGTTTCAGGGTCTGTCCAGTTGTCGACGTTGACCCCGGAAGGGCGGGAGTCCGTCCGGCGCAAAAAGCGCACGCATCGACATGAAGCATTCTATCCTCAAAGCAACCAAGTTTGCTATGCAAAAGACACTGGCGAAGACGATAAGACACAGAGAGAACGGGAAAAGAGACGCAGGTACAGGGGGCAGCGTGGCTGAACGTGTCTCTCCGCACCCAGAAAGTCAGACATGCGACTGCGGGGTGCGATTCCGAGAGGGACGGGCCAAGCATTAGCGATTCAGCCAACCAACCAGGATGGCGAATCAGCTGCTTGTCCGGGGGTCACTGGCGCCGCTCCCCCAGTCGTCTGGTCCAACGGGAAGACGAATGGCTGGGGACGGTGTTCCAAGTGGCGATGCAATTGTGCAAGGCTATCAAAGCAGAGGCCAGTAGCAGGTCCTCGTCATCGTGTCAGACGGCGGATTCGCGACGGCGTTGCTTTGAAAGCTATGGACGGCAGGAAGGGAGGGACAGGGCGAGGGTCGCGATTTGCCGGTGAAGGCTCTGCTGCTTGAATTTCGTCACGGCGACGATGTCACGACGCGCGCGTCTTCATATTCCTTCGTCCTCCTCCGCCCCTGTGGTTAGCCATCGTCATTACGGGCAGGACCACGACTTCACGTGGCTGCTGCTAGCACTCGTATGTACTAGCTCACCACAGCAGTGGGCAGACGAGACGACAGCCGAAGGACATCCATGGGGAACAGCGTGATGATCCCTGCTCGTCGTTTGTTGATGCCTGGTCAATGGTCTTGTGCGTGTGCTTTTCCGAACATAGCCGACCGTCAGCCCTGCGGTGAGAGAGTGCAGAATTTCGGTAACGTGACCTGTATTTCGCTGGTGAGCGGCTCGAGTCAGGGCAGGCCACCTGGCCAGTGGTCGGGCGAAGGTACCAGTTCCGTGACGCTGGGGATGCAAGAGTATGGGGGAACCAGGTATCCTGTACAAGGCTACGATGGACGGAGGACATACTTGCTTTATGGAATTAAGCAATTGATTCCACTAGGCGTCAGGCAGTGGAGACGAAAAGCAATCAATTACAAGATAGCTTCGCATGGCCCAGAAGGGACGCAGCATTTCTGGGCGGAATTCCTCGGTCTAAACAGAGAATGAAAGAGATTTCCATGTAAATTGACAATGGCCCTTCATTTCTCTCCTGGCCGCACTATTACGTATCTGCCGCGTGTGGTGGCTTTCGGCACCGCAGCGTGGCGCTCTAGCGGCAGCAGATTCACATGCTTAACTCAACTCGATCGCTATACGCGCAGCTATGCAGCAACCGGGACTAGGCCCCTTGTCCCCCCAAGCTCAACCTTGAAGTCAGGCCATCGCCATCAGAAAGGCAGCGGAATCCGACTGAACCCATGCAGGGCTCCTCGTCGCTTGCCTGCAAAACCCCTGCACCGCTCGCAGCTCCCCCGCCAGTCCGTCCTTGGCAGCTCGATGCTGCAGAAACTAGAGCTGCAAGAGCGGATTACTAGCACTAGCTGCTGATTCGAGGTGGCAGCAGAAACGGAGCTGCGTGTCTTCGCCTAGCAAGAGGCTTCGATTCCGTCGTGATGGGTGGGCGACCTGCAACTGGATCGGCTCGGCCAGGCGACCTGTCAGACGCGATGCTGCACGGCGAGAGGCGTGGTGGCTGCTGCTTGCGGGAGGTGGCATCATCACCGTCATCACCTTGATCACAATCACCATCACCGCTTACTGCTTGGACTGGCTGATATGTGTCTTCTGCTACGGGCCTCTCTCTCCTACAATGTCCACGTCGTGCCACTCAGCGGTTGTGCCTGCGTACTGTCCTGTGTTACTTGGACACACATCTGAGGCGGAAATTGGATCAATATCTTGGGTGACGACGCCCCGCAGCCACCACCAATGCCAGGCTCGCATCGACTGCTGCGTCAATTTGCGTCGGACGTCGGTTCTCGCTGGACTCACCAATGGCAGCCTTATACCTCCCTCCTGGTCCGAGTCAAGTGTGTCTCGACCAGACTCTTCAACCGTCTCCGGGCTGTCACTGACGATCAACGAGAGGTGCCGTCGGTTTTACTCCAGAATCCTACCAAAGTGGACAGAGGGAAAACCAAGAGTGAGTGGGCCAACTCTATAGCTGCATCCCGCTTCGTCAACCCCAGGCACCCCAAACGCTATCGAGTGTCCACCCACCCAACCCGCGGGAGATGACTCTGGACTGCGGAGAGAGACGACGGCGTCCACGGGCGAGAGGGAGCAACAGTGCGAAGTGTGCCGCGTTTCGGGGCTGGATGGGATGACAATCCAGTCACCAACCTCGGAGTACGCGACACGGGATAGGAAGGCAAAAACATCAATAGAGAGCAAGCCTTTGATGCAGTCAACAATTGGGACGCCATATCATCAGCCTTGCTGCTCGAGAGCATCTGCGAAGCATCACGGAGTAATACCAGCACACTACCCCTCCACCCACCCACCCATCCTCTATCCCATCCTCTCCTGAGCTTCTCCGTCAAGCGATCGCCCGGAGGCTGAATTCTCCAGGTGTGCAACCCAATGTCAAGTGCGAGTTGGCGCTAAAGATGCTTGAGTTGCTGCACTACAACACAACAGTGTGGTCGGCTTCAAACAGCCAGCCTTTCATCTCTTCATTTTGACGGCGACATGGTGCTTGTCACCGCCGCCGCCCAACAGACCAAACGGCCAACTCAACGTTCATTGTTCCGTCCGCCCAACTCTGCGGTCTCAACCGGGTTGGCCATGCTTGCGATATTGACAACACAGGCAAATTTCTCCGTGGAAAGCACAGTCCACGCCGCCCGGGAGGGATCCCACGTTTCACTGTTTCATTCCATTCTTCTAGATGCTTAGGCGTGAGATGGTCCAACCCGGAGTTGGAATAGGGACGAGGAAATAGGGGACATGTTGCAGCAATTTGCGCTAGAATGCCTGCATCGTCAGCACCAGCCGCGGCGATGTCCCTGGCTCTCGACTCGGCCCGCGCTGCAAAGCGCTAGACCCAGGAGATTGGGATTCGAGCTGACAAAAGAAGTGCTGTCATACGTGATAAATGAGCATCTTGCTCCCGTAAATTGGGTGAAAATTTTGCCATCCGTAAGCTGATTCATTGTTCACCGCGTCTCTGTTTTCTGCAGGACTCTCATCAACGGCCGTCGAGCTGTGCTCATGGTAGTTGCTGACGGGACGGACCGATCGGGCAACTCTGGCTGCGGCCCCCCGAATATGACTCTACCTTTGCTTTGGCTGTGGCTCATGTCGAGCACATAGTGCTATCAACGTCTCTGGACGGCAGAGGTCTCCTGGTCAGCAGCAGAATAAGGTGGACAAGGCTGCGTGAAGCTGTCCGGAGCCGGAGCGACAGCCGCAAATTGCTGCTAATTATAGCGACAGCCGCCCATCTACTACGGAGCACAATGAATGTGAGATCCATTATCGGGAAGAAAACACCACAGCACAGATTTCACGATAATCTTCGACATCGCAAGTTCAGGTCGAATCGCTGTAATTGTAGTTGGCTGATAAGCATCTACCTACTTGAGCAGAATCTTGCGCAGGTATATGCAATCGTAAAGCTCACGTGCTCAGAGAGTCGTATTGTACATGCAGCTTCCCCTCACCACGCCGTGCTCAATGACAGATTCTATCGAATCAAGAGCCATTCTCCAAGAATAAAGGCCACAATGTCTAAGACAGTATCTGGACGCGACGAGGCACTTGCCCGCGCTTTTACTCGGCATACGTCGGGAGCCCCTCGCAAAGATAGTCTCGTCCGCGAGGGGCATCACCACCTTCAGTTCTTCCACTTACAAGACGAAAGTATCTGTATCTACCAGGTTCGAAATAAGAAGTGACAATCATGGGGAGCGAATTAGACTACAGCGTCTTCCAACTGGGCGACTTCAAACTCGTCTCCGGCCAGACCCTTCCAAATGCCTTCATCGCCTACAAGACCTTTGGCGACGCCTCCTCTCCCGCCATCATCTACCCCTCGTGGTTCAGCGGCGCCATCTCAGACAACGAATGGCTCATAGGCGAAGACAAAGCCCTCGACCCTCGCCGATATTTCATCATCGTCCCAGCTCTCTTCGGCAACGGACAGTCCAGCAGCCCCTCCAACACGCCCCGCCCGTCTCCCCTCAAGCCCTTCCCCAACATCACCGTCAAAGACAATGTCACCGCGCAGCATCGGCTCATAACCGAGCACCTGGGTGTGAAGCACGCGCGGATGGTTCTGGGATGGAGCATGGGCGCTGGACAGACGTACCAGTGGCTCACGCAGTATCCCGACTTCATGGACCTGGGGGTGCCGTTCTGCGGGAGCGCACGCACGTCGCTGCATAACCAGGTGTTTCTCGAGGGCGTCAAGAGTGCGCTACTCGCCGCCAAGGGAGCAGCTTCCGCTGGTAGTGCTGCCGGCGAGTCAGCACCGATGTATCGCGCGTGGACGGAGGAGGAAAGGGTCGTCGGGCTGAAGGCTTTCGGGCGTGTATATGCGGGATGGGGGTTCAGCCAGGTCTTTTACAGGGACAAGGTCTATGAAACAGAGCTGGGGTACAAGAACCTCGAGGACTTCATGGTCAACTTCTGGGAGTCGTGGGCCTTGGCCAAAGGTTTGTTCTCTCATCCGTCTGGCTTGCAGCGTGCTTGTTAACGACTCGTTCAGACCCTGAAAACCTGCTCACCATGCTTCACACGTGGCAAGCTGCCGATTGCTCTGACCAGGAGCCGTATAATAAGAACTTGGAGCTGGCCATGAAGAGCATCAAGGCCAAAACACTTGTTCTGCCAGGGAAGACAGACCTGTATTTCCCTCCTGAAGATTCAGAGTACGAGGTGCAGCATATGATGGAGGGCGTTGGACAGTGTATTCCGTTCCCATCCATCTGGGGTCATTGGTATGTTCATCCCTTAGCATTTTCCAACAACTACTGTGGCTTTCACTGGTGTACATGACTGACAAAGAGTTCCAGGGCTGGTGGACCAGGTGTGAGCAAAGAAGATATGAAGTGGCTGGACGGCCAGCTGAAGGCTCTGCTGGATGATAAGAAGTGGCAGCTGAACACCACCGGATTGCAGTAGCTACACTCGTGCGCCATCCAGAATCGAGTCATTCAAGCATTTGCTGGTGCATATGCCAGGGAGGAGTGTCTTAACATAGGAGTGTCGCCTGCGCTTCGTTATATGCAACCCAGCAGTAGTATCAACATGCTAACGGTCCCTGTCTGCGTGGCATTCCTGGTCTATCGATCTACCGGACAGCTAGAACGCCGCTGCCTAGCCCTAGAATGCTCCGGCAAAAACAGGATCGCCTTTACCCGGAGACGGCTTCCCCTACTACCCATCTCTTGCGTGCAGTTCTTCATCTAGAAAATACCAACTGTGGAAACTTCATGACTATTAGCTCACGATAGTAGGAGCGACGGCTGTGCGGATCACCCATCCCCGTCCTCTTCGTTCCAGCTAATGCACCTAGCCCAACTCAGCATCATTTCTCCAGCCGCTAGTAGTCCTTCGATCCCCGGAAGAGCTGGACTCCGCAAACCCCAGGCAGCAATATAAAAACAAGTCAATGCTTTCTGCGAGGGTCGTGTAAGTAAAACAAGCCGGCGGCTTTCGGCAAACATACAAGCCAGAGCTCGTCCTTAACTACTTAACTAACCGAGGGCAACTTTCTTGCTAGCAGTTACTAGCTCCAATTGATTCAAATCGTCTTTTTACACAGGAAGGAAAAAGTTGGACTAAGGGGGAGCCACACTCCGGGAGCGATCCCGTTGGATCACCGGCTTCAATCAATTTAGGAGCCGCCACGTTTTTCTTCTTCTTATTCATGCGGGACCCTGTCTCCTCTCCTCCACTCCCACCGGTTCCGGTACCTCGGGATGAATAGGAACGTCTGCCGAGTTTCTGTGATTAATTTTTACACAACACTAATGAGAGAAGCCAAAGAAGCACGGGGCAGAATGCGAAATTCGCTTCGTTTAGTTTTCCTTGGCCAATGGTTCGCCAGTTGGTGAATGGGGCGCGAGTCATACTCTCTGGCCCGTGTGGGAGGAAGGGAGCGATGGGTTGGTGCTTGAAAGCGGTAGGCCGCTTGGTGCGTGCAAACGGTAGACCGTTTGGTAGGCGAAGTGGTTTTTGGAGAGGACGGGCTGGTATCCGTCTTATTAGTCTGGTGAGGCTGTTGGCACTTGTCGATCGAATAGGGGCAGTAGTGAGAAGGTAAGCCATTTGGGGGCAGAGGCTTGGATCTACAGGTATTATGTACGCGAGCATGTTCTAAGTCTGACTGTGGTTAAGCCACGAAAGGGAAGTACTGGGCTACTTGATTGTTGGATGGCTTCTTTCTGAGACATAAGGAGACGGGCGTTGGAGCGTTAAATCCCAGTGTGGCAGGAGGCCTTGAATTCTTCTCATGTTAGTGTGAATCTAGACGCCTCCATGTTGCAAGTCTCAATCAAATGATTCACTATGCTCTGGGAACGCGCCTAAGAAAAAGACGAAGAGCCCTGGTAATTTCTATAGGGTATCTTTGAGCGTCTGTGTCTGACAATGGACAACTGGCGAGCAGGACAATGGGCATGAAGATTCTAGAGTGATATTTGCCTCCCCCAGACCTTCCACTGCAGTTACACGTAGTCGGGCAGATTGGAGACGAATTACTTTTTGTCCAAGTGGTTGCTGGATTGGTGGCCAGTAACATGTGCTGTATGATGCTATTCACAACTATACGGATCGGCAATGTGACGTCTGGATACTTGGGTTACGTCTGGGGAGATATAGGAACATGCCTTAATCTCCAGCAGACGTACCTTTGGTCTGTATTTTTGAGACCCTATCCAACGCCTACGTTGACTGATCAAAGAGTGTACTTAGAGGCCATATGATAATTCACATCAGCTCTGCTCATCTTCGACCCTCTGATAATCTGCAGTATACGATCAGCCCGAGCTTTTCTTCATCGTTTTGAACTTATGGAATTGACCCAGACAGAACTTCAATAGTATCCTCGAGAACATAGACTACGGCATAAAGGCCGATTCAATGGAAGAGAAAGTCTATCACAGCAGACGTTCAGATAACATAGCTGCTGTATAATCCTATGTTGAAACTTCGTCGTTCCATATTAGCTTCGAGCTTCGACTTTCGGTAATGTTCGTCCTCTGAATTCGTTTTTTGCTAATCGGAGTATTGGGCGACGTTGTTAAGACGAGAAGGCATTGTCGCAATCATAGATGTCAGTAATAAGCTTGGATCTCACTGTGAATAGGATGAGACGGCCTGGTTCTTCACACTATGGCTCGCTGCATGTCACCATGCAGGTGATTCAAAGAGGCTAGTAGCTGTCTCTGGATTGCATCTCATAACCAGCATTATCTGAACTATCTTGTCGCTCGATTTACTGAACCAATTATCACAACCGATTAAAGAGACACCTTGCTGCCATAGAGTATAGTTGACATGTCAAGTGCTTTCCTCGTACAACTCTCTTGCACACTACATACTCACCTCCAGAGTTCTATCCCCTTGCGAGACTCGTCGATCAAAGGATCAGACTGCATGCGGCTGGACAAACTATTTTTCCAACCAGTCACAAGAAGGCAGCAATATGAACAGGAGCGCGGGGCTGTGCAAATACATCGTTCGTTTGTGCCTCTTGCTGCCTGCATAGATATAACCTGCATTATCGTCGTCCGTATCATCGCGGCCGCGTCACTTACACATGTAGAGCCGCATATGCATAGATGGAGCGATCAACTACAAGCCTCCAGCCGAGCGACTACACCGTGGGTTGGATCTGCGCCCTGCCGATAGAGCTGGCTGCGGCGCAGGAGATGCTGGACGAGGAACACGAAATCATCGACGATAAAAACACCTGCTCATACACACTTGGCCGTATCGGAGACCACAATGTCGTCCTGGCGACGCTTCCAGCTGGTCAAACGGGTACAAACTCGGCCGCGGCTGTTGCTGTCCAGCTGCAGTCGGATTTCCCTGCGATGCGATTTGGGCTGATGGTGGGAGTTGGCGGAGGCGTGCCGGGGGTTGAAGATGTTCGACTTGGTGACGTTGTTGTCAGTCAGCCGCAGTCGATGCATGGAGGCGTGGTGCAATATGACCTGGGCAAGACACGACCTGGTGGGTTCGAGCGGACTGGCTTTCTGAACACGCCTCCGACGGTTCTTCTTAACGCTCTCGCACAGCTGCAAGCTCGTCAGTTGAGGTACAAAGACATGCTGTCGGTTCACATCTCCCGCGTCAAACATCTGCCTCATTTCTCTCGTGAGAGCGCTGGAGTTGATCACCTCTATGAGGCTACCTATCAACACGTCGGAGCCTCTACCTGCGACGGCTGTTCAAAACAAAATCTCATCGACCGTCCTGTCCGCAACGGGCCAGGGGTCAGGGTCCATCACGGTACGATCGCATCCGGGAATCAAGTTATGAGAGACGGCGTGGCTCGAGATAAGCTCAGTGAGGAGCTTGGCGGTGTTCTCTGCTTCGAGATGGAAGCTGCTGGGCTCATGAACCGGTTCCCGTGCCTCGTCATACGGGGAATCTGCGACTATGCCGACTCACACAAGAATGCGAGCTGGCAGCCCTACGCCGCTCTCACTGCCGCTGCCTACGCGAGGGAACTGTTGTCTGTGGTGCCCGCTGTTCGAGATCCTCCAATGCTGAGCGAGATGTTTGGTAAGGTCCTCAACTGTCCGAACTTGGCCTTGGAAAATCCTAGTAACCTTCTCTCTTAGATACCAAGAAGAAGGAGGCCGCCCAAAGGATTCTGGAAACAAATTGCCAGAAAGGTAGGTCGGATACTGAGAGCTTACATACATACTCTCCAAGCTGATGATCATCAGTGCTCGAGTCGTTGGAGTTCCCACAGATGTATCATCGACAACTGGTGATTAGAAGTCCATGCAAAGGCACTGGCAACTGGCTTTCGCAGGACCCAACTTACCAGGCCTGGTTGAGCGGCGACCATCGATTCCTTTGGGTCAAGGGGAGTGCCGGCTCAGGCAAATCCACTTTGATGAAGCACACCCTAGCAGAACTACTCAAGCGCACGGACAGCAATGCGGTGACCATAGCCTCCTACTTCTACGATGCTTCTGGAGAAGCTCTGGAAAAGTCGAGCCGTGGCCTGTTACAGTCTGTTCTTCACCAAATTTTCACACAGAATGACCAACTCCTTAGGGACTTCATGATCGCATCGGACAGTCGTTTTGTCAAAGGCCGCAACTTGGAATGGCAGACTGAAGAGCTTATGGGTGTCCTGGAAATCTCATCAAAGCTATCAACCTGGAGACCAACGATATTCCTCCTCGATGGCCTGGATGAAGGTTCGGTGGACGAGGTTCGCCTCCTTCTACAGTTCTTTCGACTGCAAGTCTGTCCAGAAGAATCCCAGAAGCCTTTCAGCAGATTCAGAGTCTGCCTATCCAGCCGACATTATCCCAATATCTACATAGAGAATTGCCCTGAAATTTGGGTCGAGACAAAGAACTACGCCGACATTGAGACATTTACGTACCAAAAGCTGGCTCACATGTCCGACGCTCCAAACAATGAGAACATGATCCAATCAATCCTTTCTAGGGCTGACGGCATTTTTCTTTGGGTGGATCTGGTTACGAGCAGTATCCTCGAAGCAGACGACAATGGAGAGACGCTGGACGAGAAGCTAGAAGCACTCTACGATACGCCTCGCGAACTGGACGGCCTCTTCACCCAGATATTTCTAAAGCTCGGGCATCATGAACGAAGGGATACATATAATATGCTGAGCTGGATGCTCTTCGCCACAAGGAGACTGAGTTCGCTCGAGCTATGCTTTGCCATGCAGTTCAGCCAAAATAACTCTATCGTCACTTTCGACTCTTGGAGAAGATCGCAACAGTTCATCAACAAAGGCCCTCAAACGGAAAGATACATCAGAAGCCGTTCCCGCGGTCTTCTTACTATTGAGAAGAGCTCTCGAGAAGGGGAGCCAGATCGAGTCCAGTTTATTCATCAAACGGTGCCAGGGTTCCTCCTGCAGAAAGGACTTGCGATACTGCTGTCTTCAGACTATCATGTGTACCTGCCGGGTTTTGGTAACCATTATAATGCCCTCGCCTGCATGAGATACCTTTCTCAGCAGGCTACGCTGACCTGTGCTTCCATGATCTTACTGAGGTCTTGTAGCAGCCTGTCCTCTAGAAGACCTTCGAAGTGGTATCAGCCGACCAAATTTCTACAGTGGATAAGTTCGGATGAAACCATCAACAACACCGCAATAGAGAGGGCAAGACAAGATCTGTTGAGCAGTTACAACTCTACAACCTACGGGCCATACACGGTTTCTGAAGTCGACTCATATACGCGTGGCATGTTCAGAGCCATTAAGCTCGTTTTCTCCGAGCTTCCGTTACTCGAATATTGTATTCAATCTCTGGAAACACATTTGGCGTCAGCAGAGCAATCGCAAATCTCACAAGCCGCGGTTCTTGATCTGCTTCTTGACCAGGGCCCTCAATGCCTGCGTCTATGGTACAGCTTTCAGGACGGCTTGCACCTACCACGAGCTCATCGTTTCCATCAGGTCGATTGGGGGGATTTCTTACAGGCTTTCATTGCCCTGGGACTAAAGTCCTGCATTCGCGAATTGAGCTATCGTCTGTCAGTCAAGAGAATGTCCCTTCCGCTATCCTGCGATTTGACTCAGTCTCTGTTTATCGCAGTCTACTATGGCTCACCAGACATTGTTCGGGAAATCATCGCTTGCGGAGCAAATCCAAATGTTCGAAACAAAGAAGACAACACTCCTCTTGATGTCGCCTGTCGAAACGGCAATGCAGAGATGGTAACTGCCCTGCTCAGTTTAGGGGCCAAGGTCAATGTTCGCAACGTATTCGGCTTCACGCCCCTCCATCACGCAGCCCAAGTCGGCGCTACAGCGGCGGTAGAAGCATTACTTGCCGCTGGTGCTGCGATAGATGCCCGGCTTCAGCGTACCAGGGACACGCCTTTGCTCCTTGCAGTGGTTGCTGATCAGGTCGACGTTGTCAAGCTGTTGATAGCAAAGGGTGCTAACAGACGGCTGAGGAATGGGGCCGGCTTCGACTGCAACAAGCTTGCCATTCGACATGGAGCTTCAATGGCGTACGGAGTCCTCAATCCTCACAAGCCAACGTTCCTACGACCTGTGTTTGAGCCTATTGATCGAGCCATGACAGCGTCGCCGAGCCCAGAGACGCAGGAGCAGCGGAAAGTGCAGAGGTCGGGCAGGTTTGCTGCTGAATTTAGTAAAGACGATGAGGATGACTCGTACGTCAGACGGTTATTCAAGGCCAGGAGCGAAGTTGAGAAACGAGATTAATAGCTAGCTGACTTGCATATTTGTTTAATGACTGATGAACAGTAATGAAATAGAACTTATACATAAATGATGAACATCAAGAAGACACTCTGCTAAGTAAAAGGATAACCGACAAATAACTGAGAGGGTTACTTAGTTCTCTTCCATGAGATATGTTGAAAAGTATGTCAATTGTCTTGCTTGATCTACTTCTATTGGACGGAGCATAGCTCGTACTTGTGCCTATGACTGGATTTGCCCCCTGCTGCCTATATATTGATACTTCCAATATTGGCGCCCCTTATTTCACCAAGATGATTCCAAAATGTGAGAGCTGTCACAAAGTCTCCTCAACCCCACATCGTATAGCTAATCCGATCTGAGATCAGACGGGAGACTAATCAAGCAGGCAAATTTCCACAGGAGTATTCCCTGATCAAGTCCCTGGTCTGACTGGGTGTTTGGTGCGTGATTGCAAACGTATCTCTCTCCAAGGATTTGCTCCAAGCAACGCGTGACATGTTTGAAGCAGTCTCCAAGCTCTGAAGACAAAGGTGACAAGGGTGGCACTCTGTCTATCTGTTAACATAGCATGCTCAAGTCAATTGCCAACTCTTCAGAGTCATCTGAGCTGAGATTGTGACATAGTGGTCGTCTTCTCTCGCGAGACAACAATTCCGGGCAACTTGAAAGGGTGCCCTAAACCGTAGACACTGCATTCTCAGTACTCACCTGTGAACCGTCTTCATGCCCTTTCGTACCAGGCTGAGTTTGACACATTGGTCAATAATGGATGTGCGGAGGATTGCTAGTCTTAAAGAACGTAATACTCCATTTTCTATAAAAAAGAATGTTTGTTGTCTCAAAACAATTGTTTAGATAAAATAGTGTTGGCTTCCGGGAGAGGTTTGGCTTTCAAAGAAGGTTCCAACTGAGGGATCAAAGTCACGGCTGGGAAAGACACTCAAGCAAGTTGCCCCTGGCTAGGCATCCACTGTAACACAAGTTACGGCCACGTGAACACCCTTATGTTTGCTTGACCATCACCGCTCGTTTGTCCGTGCTACACAAACAGCAGGTGGCGGTGTCACAGACGATAACCACTCCCTGCTGGCCGCCTCAGGCAGCCAACGCCTGATATGAAAACCCGCTCATGAGCCAGTTTCCTTTCCCAAAAATACGGTCTCGACTACGACTCCAATTTTGAGCAGCTGGCTGAAGCCAAAACGTTCGCCATCATGAGCATCTTTGAGTTAGCAACGCAGTGCAGAGGCCTCTTTCGCGAATATCTTGGCCTCTTGTCTCAACTCGATCGCGACAAACTGCCCTCGGTCACCGACAGCTCGGACAGATTCGGCTCATGGGCGTATTGGACTAGAGCCACCTCCAACAATCGAGACTCCATGGACTGGCGCCTTGTGGTGGGTTCTGTACCTCACCGTGGTATCACGAGCTTGCTTACGCGCCTTGCTGAAGTTATCAAGAGCGAGATGCATGATCTGGACTCGCGCAATTCCAGGCAGATCTCCTCCATAACAGAGCCAGATGCCGATGAGCAGGCAACTATTGATGATGTGTTTGAGAAGCTGTTCAAACTCTGGCGACTATTTAGTCGATCGGGCATTTTATTGCAACGCGCGGACAGTGCCTCTTTATACTTCGAATACGATGAGCAGACTAGAGTAAATCTTACATGCAAATTCAGAGACAGCGTGCGGAATTACCTGGACGCAACCTTGAAAGACACCAGCAAAGTGATCAGAAAGAGACTGGAGAACACAATATTCAGGCGACATCAATACCTGTGCTCTCTAAAGGCAAAATCGGAAAAGGCCCACGATCACCGGCCTTTAAATGGATTACAGCCTCAACTATCTTGCTCAACAGCCCAAGGTTCGTGCAAAGGCAAAAATGTCCCCAGCAGGGGAGCCACAACAGCCTTGCAAAGCAGTCAACAACCAGATTCAATGATGAGAGTGCCAACACAGACAAGTCTCTCTATTCGAACAGCCCCAACTGCTTGTACGTCTGGAAACGGGCATCTACACTCAAAGAAGCAAAGAATAGACAAGCCCATGTTTTCCACTGCGGATCTCCCGCCTCGCCCCTCCAGCTGCACCGAGATGGAATGCCCCTATTGCTTTGAAGTGTATCGGCCAGAAGAGTTCACGAGAGAGAATTGGCTGTACGTATCCACACCAACAGACTCCCCTTCTGCACATACTGACCACCCCTTTAGTCAACACATCATGCAGGATCTGATGCCCTTTGTGTGCGTTTACGAGATCTGCCCAAGTCCGTCTGCAATGTTCGACTCGTATGAACAGTGGATGATGCACATCGAAAGGTATCACATGGGAGGTGGCTGGAAATGCCACCACCACCACTTCGCGATATCTTTTGAGGACAAAGACGACTTCCGGCAACATTTGATTGATCACGGCGACAGTGCTATGGAAGACTCGGAGTTTGATCATTGGTATCCTCCATGCCAGCCCCTACGCAGCTGCCTATTCTGCACCCAGTACGATGATGAGCACATCTCCGAAGATGTGCATGAGCACATTGCTCGCCATCTCGTCTTCTTGTCCCAGGTGTCGCTACCTGGAGACTTTGTGGACCTCAAATACGGCGAGTTTGGATCTGAATTCGATGGAGTGAGCAGCGGCAATCTTATCGAAAGCAGCTGGCTCCCTTCGATTGCAGGTTCCGACACGGCTCAGATGGATCCTCTTCAGTCCTCGGCGACAGAAGACGAAGGTTTGTCTGCCGATATAAGAGAACCACCTCTAGTAGAGCATGAAGATGGCGAGCCTGACATGTGGGCTCGACTGGGGATCTCAGGGGATGCTCGCCATTCGGGACAAACCGGCAGCACGAAGCCCAGGTACAACCCCGAGATGGACAGTGTGCTGGTGCCCTTTCGACTGCGTTATATTTCGGAGACGCAGGACTACCGGAAGGCCGGTGTCAATGGTGCCCATGCCAAGGATTTCATTCGGAGCAGTGTCCAGCTGGCCAGCAGTCTCGACACCAAAGGCCAGTTCAGTACCGCAGGTGCCATCATGAAGAAGATCATGACGGACTGCACAGTCCAAGCCAATGCTCCTTCTGCCAACAATTATGCTCGAAGTACGATACAGTGCACGCTACGGAGCTGCCATCCGTCCCAATATCAGGAGATCAGAAAAATGCTCGAGTATGACAGCACCGATTCCGACACCACTGACTCTGAGCACACCGACTGCACCCGCACCGATGACGGCTCCACAGGCGACCACAGCCCTGGCTGTAGCCCCAGGCACGCAAAGCGCAAGAACACTCACGATACTGTTTATTCTGAGGCCTGATGCTAGGCTACTGGAAGGCGTCCGGCTGAGGAAGAGACTGGACTGTTTGGATGGAGGGAGTTGGACTGAACCGCATAACAGGATGCCGTCGATGCATCAAGGGCACGCCCACTGGTCAGCCATACACAGCTGATGGACCTGCGCGTAACTTTAACATTCTTTGTTTGTGTGTAAGATATGTAAAGACTGTAGTGGCAAGCTAGACGATATTATTGGATGCAATCTGAAGGATATTGATTCGCAGTCGAGCTGGAATTCTGGATGAAGCGCTCTGCTATGTCGAGCCGCAGATGTTGGCGCTGAATCTCTGCTCTTCATCCTTGAATTCGCTTTTTTTGTTTCCTCTTTCATGTTGTTTGCTTCTCTCTTCGTCTGTGTTTGCCCTTTGTATATTATCTTTACCTACATGCAATGTACGCGGGTTCACCTCATGCATGATCTTTGTCTATTCGAGCTATCGAATGTTTGCCTATAAGATCCACTCTGATTTGAGCCGGAAATTCGTGAAGCCATTCCCCGTCATCGACCTCATCTTTTCTTACTTCCAGATACATCCCGAATCTTGCCACATATTGCTCGTCATCCATATATTCTCTCGAGATTGATGGTTCAAATGAAGAAAAAACCAGCCCGACACCCCAAGTCTGATGTGTAGGGTAGCGCGCCGGTGAGGTGCTCTGTATTACAGGCGCCTTCAGCGATCTCTAGGGACCTCGCCCACTAAATCACCTCCAATTCCAATCATCAACCAACTCCACCGCCTGCGCCGCTTTGGGCCAGCTCAACCTCATCTCCAAAACATCCACGTGTATGTTCGACATCAACGTCTCCACGCCATCATCAACATACACCCCCCATGAGCCCATAATGCCGCCCCCAGACGACACCAACAACCCTCAGCCTCCTCAAAACAACTCACCAACCCCATCTTCATCGCCCACATCCTCCCAAAACTCCGCCCTCAAAGGCGCCTCCCTCCTCATCATCCTCCAAGTCGCCTCCCGCCTCATCACCTTCATCGCCAACCAGCTCCTCCTGCGCTTCCTCACCGCGCCCCTCCTCGGCCTCTCCACACAGCTCGAAGTCTACTACCTCTCCATCCTCTTCTTCGCCCGTGAGAGCCTGCGCGTTGCCATCCAGCGCCAGGGCATTGCCGGAGCAGCAGCAACAGGCACCAAGAATGATGCTGACGATGGCTCTTCCGCTGCTGCTGTCGAAGGCCAGGCGGTGGTGAACCTGGGATATCTCGCCGTGGGACTGGGTGCCTTTGTCAGCATTGCCCTGGGATGGATGTATCTCGCTTCAGCTCCCGCCGCCACACTCGAGACTCCCTGGCTTGTCGAGTCCCTCTGGCTCTACGGCGCTGCCGCCATGGTCGAGCTGCTGTCCGAGCCCTGCTTCGTCCTGATGCAGACGCGTCTGCAGTTCGGCACTCGCGCGGCCGCCGAGTCCATCGCCACGTTTCTTCGCTGCATCGTCGTCTTTGGGTCTGCCGTCTGGGCCTCTCAGAAGGGCGTGGATATCGGCGTCCTCCCCTTTGCGCTCGGCCAGCTGTCATACGGCATCTCCCTTCTCCTGGTCTACTTCGCCTCCGCATACCGTCTGGCGCTCACTACCGGATTCTCGCTTCTGCCCAAACGGCTCGCCTCCAGCAAGGAAGTCGTCTTCGTGCTGTCGCACTTTTACAAGCCGACGGTGAGTCTTGCCGGAAGCATGATGGCCCAAAGCGTGGTCAAGCATCTGCTCACCCAAGGCGATACATTCCTTATTTCGCTCTTCTCTACGCCCCAAGTTCAGGGCGTGTATGCTTTGGCGAACAACTACGGAAGCCTACTTGCCCGCCTTCTCTTCCAGCCCGTCGAGGAAAGCAGTCGCAGCTACTTTTCTCGTCTGTTGTCTTCACCCTCTCCATCCTCCCTTAACAGCAGCCAGTCCTCATCGCAGCCCTCTGCATCAGCTAAGGAGGCAAAGCGCAATCTGCACACTATTCTGCGGCTATATATTCTCTTGTCTGCTATCATCATCAGCATAGGACCGATTGCAGCCCCGCCACTTCTGTCCATCGTGGCAGGCAGGCGCTGGACCAGCTCAGGAGCCGGCCAAGTCCTGGGCACCTATTGTTTCTATATTCCCTTCATGGGACTTAACGGGATCACTGAAGCCTTTGTTGCTTCTGTGGCCACAGAGGCTCAAGTTCACCGTCAATCGTTCTGGATGAGCATCTTTTCAGCGGTCTTTGCTGCGTCTTCCTTCCTCTTCATGAGCGTTCTCCAGCTCGGTGCTCATGGCCTCGTCTACGCCAACACCATCAACATGCTATGTCGAATCATCTGGAGTGGTGCTTTCATTGTCAGATACTTCAAGTCACTCGGCCTCGACTTTGAACCGGCATCGCTATTTCCCACAACCACAGTCGCCGTCTCACTATCCACACTAGGACTCTTACGGTGGTTGAACATTGAAGCTGATGGCCCAGATCGACCATTCGCAACGCTCATCAAGATTGTTGGCTCTGCCATTCCATTGCTGATGATCATGTATGTAAATGCAGATCTACATGCCGCGCCCTTTTTGGTATCTCCTCGGGACATACAGCCGACTAACATGGTGCTGCAGTGTATTTCTAGAGCGCAGGTTCCTGCTCGAATGCTTCCAGTCTATCCGAGGCCGCAAAGCAAGCAAACGCGAGTGATAACAAGAGTAAGAAGAAAAACAGAACTTAACAGAACACTAAAAGAAACCCATTTTCCCGTACACACGTACCGAACAGCCACCCATGCCCTGAAATTAGTCGAAAGTAATCTTTGTTGACTTCTGGTTGGGGTCAACGTCCTTGAAGAAGCCGCCGTACATGTCGTGCGTCTTCTTCTTGACGACGGTGCCAAACTTCATCAGCTCGTCCGGAACGGGCTGGTTGGCGCCCTTGAGGATGTTGATGAGGCTGTTGAAGTCGTGTTAGCATTCTAATTCAGGAGCGTAGCACATGCTGCGATAAAGTGGCAACTTACGAGCCAGAGTGCGCCTTGTCTTGGACGGTAAACATAGTGATGGCCTCGCCAGTCTTGCCAGCTCTGCCCGTTCGTCCGATACGGTGAACATAGTCCTCAATGGTCAGAGGGAACTAGAAGAATAGACGGTTAGACACAAGTCACCAGAGATTCAGGATCGATTTAACTCACAGTAACATTGATGACCAGCTTGACCTCGGGGATATCCAATCCTCGCGCAGCCACATCCGTAGCAACCAGGACAGGCGTCTTGCCCGTCTTGAACGCCTCCAAGCTGCGCGTTCGCTGCTCCTGCTTCAAGTCTCCGTGAATGCCGCCGACGCGAACGCCCTTGCGGGCAAGGAAGCTCTCGACGCGCGTGGCCTCCTTCTTGTACAGGCAGAAGACGAGGATACGATCGTCCTTCTGCTTGCCCTGCTGGTGCTGCTTGATGATTTGCAGGAGTCGGGTCTCCTTGTCTCGGCCGTCGAGGACTTCGACTCTCTGCGTGATGCGGGTGTTGGCTTGGAGCTCGACCGAGCCGTTCTCGGTCTCCTTTCCGCGCGATCCGATGGTGATCTTGACGGGGTCGACCATGAAGGTAGAGGCCAGGCTCTGGACAGACGTTGGCCATGTAGCAGTGAACATGAGCGTCTGGCGCTCCTCACGGGGAGGGCAAGCACCGAGGATCATCTTGATGTCCTCCTCGAAGCCCTTGTCCAGCATACGATCGGCCTCGTCCAGAACGGCAAATCGGCAGCCGCTCAGGTCAACCGTTCCGTCAGACATAAAGTCCTTCAATCGACCAGGAGTGGCGACGATAATGTCAGCGCCCCTCTGGAGCAGCGCTCGCTGGTCATCCTTTGAAGCACCACCGTAGAGGCAGACGCACTTGAGCCTCAGCAGGGCAGCCAGACGAGCCAATTGCTCATGAGTCTGCATGGCCAGCTCTCTGGTGGGCGAAACAACAACGGCCTTGACGCCCTTTGTTCCGATGACGGAGATAGCCTCAACACAGGGAAGCGCGAAAGCCATGGTCTTGCCGGATCCCGTCTCAGCCACACCGACGACATCGCGGCCGGAGAGAGTAGACGGCCATGAGGCGGCCTGAATGGGCGTGGGCGCCTTGTAGCTCGCAAAGGGCGACGGCTTCTTCTCCAGCAGGTTGGTGGAAGGGAGATGGTGGAACTCGGTGACGGGGCGGAGCTTGCCGGTAGTGTTTCGGGGGTCGGTGATGACGATCTCGTTCTTGGACAGGTACTCGTCAATCTCGGACTGGGGGACGTTGGACAGGCTCATCGTCTGGACGTATTCGCGGCCGCTGGAGGCTTCTTGCGCGGCGGGCTTGCTGGCTTTGCGGTCCTTCTTGGACTTCTTCTTCTCCTCGGCGGGCTTCTCGTCTTGGTCAATGTCCATGCTCTCGCGCTGTTCTTCGACGGCCTGCTCTTTGCTCTCGTCGTTTTGCTTCTTCTCCTTCTTATCTTTCTTGTCCTTCTTGTCCTTCTTTGACTTCTTCTTCTCCTTCTTACTCTCATCAGCGCCGTTCTCTACGGGCGCCTCGTTCTTGTCTTCATCTTCGGTAGGCTTGGACTCTTCCAGCTTCTGCTTCTTTTCTTTCTTTTCCTTCTTCTTCTCCTTCTTCTCCTTCTTCAGTCGCGCCTTTTCGGCATCGTCGCCAGCGCCGTCGACCTTGGACTTCTTGACCGGGCGGTTCTCGGCCACGCTGTCCTCGGCCTCCGCGCGGAGGTGCTTGGTTGCGGCCATTTTGAATAGAGAGTCCCTGTATTTGCCGTGAAGAGAGGATATGTATCGATTGCGGCAACTTGCAATCCGGACTCGATTGTATCTGGAGAGTTGCGACCGATCTATGTACGCTGCGAAAAAGATGGCGGGTCTTGGGCTACGATAAGGGAAAAAAAAATGTCAGGAAAAAAGTCGTTATCGATAAGTAGCCATCGGATCAGATCTCCATTCCCCACTAGTATCTCCGCTGATCACCTAAGCAAGCATACCTAAACAAATGCCTCCACAGTTCTATCGGACAGCCTCAACCTCATATTCTCCTGAATTCAAGTTGGCAAATCGTATCATGCACAGTCACCTGCATATCGCCCGGCTACCTAGTAGGTAGTACATATGTGCTCAGTATCTACTAGATGAGGTGCTTATAGCTGTGTCTTGATCAAACCGCCTGGTATCTTTGTCACTGATATAGTGTTGAGCTCCGTCTTGGTCTTCTAGTACGACATGATTGCCAGACATATTACGCCAGTGAGTACCTTTATTTGCTGGTTGCACACCACGAAAACTGTTCGCAAGGCAAATACCTTGACAGTTGAAGTAAGCTAAGTCGGTTCATTTGGATAATGGTTACCTATCTATACACACATTTAATGCTGAAACGATGTCGAGGTATAATCTTAGGATCTCGGTTTCTTACGGACCACGATCATGCACCTCTATCGCAATAGCAACTAACATCTCAATCCGGCCTCATGTGCTGACGTTATTGTTCCAATTCGCTTCTTTCTTGTTATTCCCCTGTACCGGCATTAGAGGCGTTCAACTTGTTGAGCCACTTCGCCAAATCTCGCTCCATCTCCTGATGAGAATGATGTTGGAAACCGTTTGCCAATAATTGTAGTCTGGGCCTCAACATCAGCACCAGAATCAATAAGCAGCCTTGCCATAGCCTTGTGTTGCCACCAAAAGGCCTTCATAAGTGGTGCCTCACCCAAGAAATTTGCCTGTTTAAATAATCCACGAATGCGGTGTCTTGTGAAACTGCATGAAGTTCTGAGCTTCCATATCGACATAATTCTCGAGCAATATGTTGATAGTTTTGGTGAGCTCAGAGTGCGACACAGATAGTAATCACGAGCCTCGCAATAATGGCGCAATGCTCGAATAATCGACCAAATCGAGTGAATGATCCATTTTAGCAGTTTATTACGATCGCATGGCTACACCATTTTGCTGTTGAATCTTCATGGAACCAATGGAGGATATCTTACCTCTATACCATCGTTCACCACGGTACCGGTCCACTGCATAGGTTATGCGTTATCAACCGGGTTTTCCACCAAGCAATACATACACTGTCTCGCGCTTTGTGTATCAGAAAGATCGCTTCATCATTGCGGTATGGTACATTTTACATATAGCGAGCTAAATGAACTTGGCATCCTTATTGTTGTAGAACCCAACAGCCTGTATCCAAAATGTTTTATCCTTTTTCAATCTGATAGTATTTTTATCCCCCCCGCTCCGTTGACCCTCTTCATGAAGTAGCTGGCTGCTGTGTATGTAAATTGATTCTTCGTCGTGGTGCTCGCCGAGACGCTTGATGGTATCAAGCAAGGTTCCTCGACGAAGATCAAGACACACCAGACCACGGCCGCGGGCTACCTCAACTTCAACCATGATGAGCCCAGAAAACAGCATTGTCCACATAGTCAGTGGTCGGTCAATCGAAAAGCCGTCATCCTGTGACCTCCGACGAAAAACTGCGTTATAAGGCCCTCGCGTCTCCAAGAAGGAGAAGAATTCATCCTGCAATAGCTTCACAAGGATGGTTTGGTCGTCGATTCCCGTCACTGAAGACAGCTCTGAGACACTCTTGCAAAGCACGCGGCCATGGAGAAAGTCGTTCCATGACCAATTGTGAACGCGGACGCTTTTGGCGATGAGGAGGATGAATGCAGCGAGAACCCAGCAGTATGATGTGACATTGAAGGGGTCAACGCCAGAGATACGTTGGCCGACTGAGGCTCCGAATGCAATACCACCCATGACAAGGATCACACAAAGAAACATGATGGCGAAGACGTAAACCTTGCATTGGACCATGACGCCTTTCTCTTCATAGACCCAAGACTTCATCTTCTTCTGATCAGCGTCGACCTTTATCTGGAATTGCTCGATCAGCTTTGAGTCGCGTGAGTCGTCGACAAGTTGGTCCAAATTGACGTGTTCTTTTTCATCATGCCTTCTTGAAAGCAGCGTCTTTTGTCGGATCAACGAGTGGGAAAGAGATTTTGCTCCATGTGGCTGGCTGACAGATTGGGAATTATTATACTCTTTCGTTGACAAAGAGAAGAATGCAAAGTAGCGGTCAAAATCCGAATGTTTGACTGGATTCAGCCGTCGCTCCTCACTCAACTCCGTGAAGATGCTCAAAGAGATGAACTTTTCGCAGATAGAAACGGCGATTGGATTGGTGAATAGGAAAGGAACAATTACACTGATGACTTGAGTCATGGAATTCAGTCGCAGCTTGCTTGGCGTTCGTAGGCTCTCCCTATGAAGGTCGTCTGTCTCAAAAGCCCATGTTATGCAGGTACCGACCGATTCGTCCTCACCGGCCTGTTGATTTGGGGCCTCAGAGGGCTTGGTAGAAATGAGAGTGCTCGTCTCGTCGCTTGATGTCGTATCCCGTCTGATTTGAGACTGTATCTTTTTTATGGCTTGGTCGAGGTTGTGGAATGCACTTCGAGCACAGTTGATGTTCGATGCATCAGAAGTTCCCAAGAAGTCATTATCACGGTCTTGGAATACCAGAGCTGGGAACTTCTCGAATCCAGTCTTGAAGACAATCGCAGTCATCTCGTATGATGAAATGGAGGCACTCGTCAGCTGGTTTCCTCCCCGCAGTGAGAGGAGGACGAAACCAAGCATTTCGTGGATCATGGCTTGATGCTTGGAACAATTGAAGTAATACATCTTTCGTAATGAATCCTTCTTGCTAGTCCGATCAGGATTGCCATCTCGTTCGGGATCCAAGGCCCTCAGCTTGGCCAGCATCGGACTCTCCGACTCGGGCATCGGTCCTAACCCCTGGCTGAACTCGTTCATAATGCCAGTCTGACGACCTCGCATTCCATAATGAGTCGGGAGATCGACGGCGCCTCTATCAGGTACGCCGTTGGCAATCGATGTCTGGCAAAACTCCAGCGGTCTGGTTGCCACAACCTTTAGTTTGGTAGATATTCTTGCCAGATTTGCGATGATTCTGGCATGGAAGCTTTTCCCTTCTGTGGCCATACAAAAGTTCCGTACAAAGACAGCGGTGACATAGTTGATGAAGTTGACCACATCGATCTTTGTCGCACGCTGAGCCATTTTGTCTCGAATATCCTCTTCGTCGTCATCCTCATCATCTTTGTTGCAGATATAGTCAATGGTCGAGCGGCTTCTTCTGAGCAAACTATTGTAGCAGAGCTGTTTGCAATGCTCGGAGAACAAGCTTTGTGCATCATAGGTAACAATACACTCTCCCAGCCAGACTTGGGCTGCAAGGTCCGTCAGTAGCTCATAGGATTTCTTTGAGTCTGCCTTGAAATCCGATGAGCCTTCGAATTCCAGCGGAGTATCCGACTGTACAACTGCAACGAGTCTTGAGGCTTCTTTTTCCCATAGCATCTTTTGCTGCTCTTTCGTAACGTCATAAGGAGTAACGTCTTCGAAGTTGGGTAGATCGGCTACCTCAGTATCTTCAACTAGAGATGGCAGTCTGTATCGCTCATGAATATGTAACACTTCGAAAACGTCGCTTTCGCTGAGGTCGGCATAGGGAAAGGCTCGACGGGTTTTGGAGCCTCTGCTGTGCGGCACTTGACCCTCATCGAGAGGCACTTGTGCGTCTTTTTCTAGCTGCCTTAAGTGTCTGAGCCACTCCAAGCAGTCGGACCTAAGCGAATGCTTCGAAGTGTTGGCAGTCACAGGCTTTGGGAGCCCATTTCCGGCCTCCATGGTGTCTAGAAGCGAGATGAGGCTGAAGCTGTCAGAAGATCAGTAATGATTGTTTGACGGTGGGAAGTTGTCAGGAAGCGTGCCACATGTCGGGTTCATGAGTTAAGATGACTTAACCACAGGTAACCAAAATATATCCTTTGATAAGCCTCTACATCATCATTCCTCAGAGCTCTCACGGACCCTCTAGCCCACGTCCCTTGCAGATAAAAGTTAAGGCCGTAGGTGATGCCTTATCTCGGAAGGCTCAGCCAGTCCCAACAGTGGTTCTCTTTGCATGATCCCTTGGTCAATCAACAGACGAAGTGGTTAGGTGACAATTGCGGCTGAATTACGGTGCAGAATGTGGCAGACTCATGCACTCGACGTGGCAGGCCATCATAGGAAGGCTTGTTAGAACATCACAGCTGAAAGAAACGCCAGCAGGTGCTAAGTGAATCAATAGCAGAGGCCTCTCAGCTGGTGATTGCGGGATGCATCCAGATTTTGATGCCTAAAAACGCATCAGTATTGAGGCGTCGGAGCTGAAAGCGTGATTGAAAGGTTTGATAGGTTCGTTGACCTTGCAAGGCAACCGTCTTCTCAAACAGCAAGTCATTGCCAAGAATTGCGTCTTACCGAAGCCCAAATTGATTGGTCTGGCTCAGTTGCAGTGAATATTTACCCATGCAAGGCAAAAGCGCGTATGACACTCGCAGGATAATGCGGCTACAATTGGTCCGATTAATTGTCAAGAAGTGGAAATCAGAGCAGAGCTACAATCACCCATATCGCGCGAAACTATACAGAGAGTTGCGTAAGGTGGGAGAGGCTGAATACCATATTTACTACCTACCTAGTCCTGGATAAGTGTTGCATCGACTCCCTACAGAGCACCCCATTCTTCGAAATCAAGAATTATAGGATTTGTCTCATCAAAACCAAGAGAAAAGGGCAATGTCGCTTGCGGATTACACGTCAGTACTGCCCGATCTATTCGCTGAGAAGGATGAGAAAGGCAAAAGCAAGGAAAATGGCGAACAGGTGAGTTGTTGTTGATTAAACTTTTCTTCCTATGGCGATTTATTAATGCGATTTGTCGAGTCTTGAAGAAAGAAACGATATCTAAGGGACCTTCAAAAGGTTTCGCCGATATTGTTGAATACATCACTGAGGGTCCTGGAGGACGAGAAGTCGAATACATTCCATTCAAGAAGTTCCATCCTAGAAGTAGGACAATCAACGCAAAAAAAGCCCCCACATACAATGAGTATACAATTGTCCTTCGTCGTGTTTGGGTACAGCAGAAGCACGGATCGTTTCCGATCCGACATGAACTGGAGATCCAGTCCGAGACTCTCTGCGCGGCACTGCGCAAGATGATTGTGAACTGTTACCAGAACATTGACCTTCAATCGTTCCCAATGAAGATAATGAGCCCTTTCTGCGAGCTCTTCTTCTACAGACACGAAATTGAAGCCCTAGCGAATGACAAAACACAGACCGAAGATCTACGCCGTGAGATGAAGCTGCTGCACGATTTCATTCGGGATAATGGCCATCTCTCCAGCATAGTGAAAGACTATGAGAAAAACATCAAAGAGGGTCGAGTCATGGGCGACATTCTTTGGACGATCTACCCTCCCAACAGCTTAGTTGTCCTCAAACAAGGAGCGATTGAAGAGTGTTGGATCTGTCGCAATGTTTCCTTCATGCAGACTAGAACGGGCGCTTCTTATTGGAATGTTACAGGATTGCGTATCGGATTTGATGGCGTACGCCCAGGATTGGCTAGCCAGACATATTCTATCCCAATGAGTGGTATGCAGCTTTGCAAAATCTCGGAACTGGATCTGATACCCATCGATCACTGCAAGAACTGGGACGAGACTGCCGCGTCACTTCTACGAAGATCTTTGAAGCTTCGAAGCGTTCTCGGAGACGATCTGCTGGGATTCCGGGCTCAGTCATATACCGGAGCTGCCTGGGACCAAGATTTCAGATCATATGGATTGTCCCAGATCCGAGCTGCGGATCGCGTGCAGGTAGGTTATAGCGCACGATCCCTAGACATCATAGATTTTCCAGTTTGCTCACCATCCGGCAGATCACGGGGCGATTTATGGTCGATTTCTGGCAGTATATCGCCAACCACAGACGGTACTATTGTACGCTCGAAGAATTTAAAAAGAAGCCAAAGAAGGCTAAGTCGAAGCTTCCACGAGGGTTTTACCATGCCGAATCCGATTCTGATGCAGAGGATGTCGATGCATATGAACTGAAGGCTCATTCGGACCCATTGCAAACCGAAGAATCTGGGGAAGAAACCACCTCCGATAAGGAGGACCTTGTCCACCTTTCCAAAGAGGTTGCTGAAACATTCCACATAAAAAAGGAAGATGTTGAGCTTCTATACCCAGCCCTTGTACCTGGCTTTGGGCTTGGAGAAAAGAAGTGGATGTGGCTCCGGAGTGACGAATTACAGGATGTTGAATGGAATACGAATGCTTTTGGGTTTCTTCGGCTTGAGCATATGACCAAAGGCCTCATTGAGTCTCTTGTGAAGGGTCATGAATCCGGGTCTGTCTCCTTCGATGATGTAATAGCCGGCAAAGGACAAGGCTTGATATTCCTACTTCATGGGTGAGTTGCCACGTGGTCCATCATCACACATATATTTCGCTAATGTAAATGTTAGAGAACCTGGATTAGGAAAGACACTCACAGCTGGTAAGGTGACCTGCATTTTCCAAAGATGTGGACGTCAACTAATGCTATTTGCCCAGAGAGTGTTGCGGACTAGTTAAAAAGACCGCTGTATTCCGTGAGTGGAGGTGAACTTAGTACTGCTGTCGATAGGGTCGAAGAGCGGCTTAACAACATTTTTGAGCTTACGAAGAGATGGAACGCCGTTTCCCTCCTTGACGAAGCCGATGTACTTTTGTGTAAGCGCAACTCGGCTGAAATGGACAGAAATGCTGTTGTTGCAGGTATGAAGTGTCTGACCATTTTCCCCATCACCATTCTCCAGGCTAATGTACGTAATGTGCCACAGTTTTCCTCAGGAAGCTTGAATATTTTCAAGGTGTTCTCTTTTTGACGACAAACAGAAAAGAGGACTTTGACGATGCGTTCAAGAGTCGAATCCATGTGACAATAACGTATCCTGCTTTGTCACCAGACGCTCAGTCGGCCATCTGGCGAAATCTGATCAACAAGAACAAGTTGCAGACAGATGACTCGTGGACGGATGAGGTGTTTTCTGAATTGGGAAACTTGGGTCTGAATGTGAGCATCATCACTTGGTACCTACAAGATCGTATTGGAGCACGTGCATGTTATACTTACTGTCCGTTATAGGGTCGAACCATCAAAAACCTTCTAAGAACAGCCGTCGCGTACGGACGTGCAGAAGCGGGGAGGCTGAGTGCTCGTCATGCCCTTGCTATGATCAAGACCGAGTTGTCTGAGAGTAGCGAAGATAACCACAGCTTGACACAGACCGAGAAAGTAAGGGCAGCTCAAAGGAAAAGAGCGCTCGCGGCCCTTGAACGAATCATTGGGGCAGGAATTGGATTCATAAAGCAGGAATCTTGAGAGATAGACAAAGATTCATGTGCTGTTCTTCATCGATTATATACCAGAAGCCGGATAATGATAGAATGTCAAGTCTTTTGTTCACATCAATACATTCACATATTATTATACACAGGCATCCCAGGGACATTACCCATCAACTTCTCCCCAGTAGAAGGCATAAATTTCTTCTCCTTGTACCACTCCTGGGCTGTTTCTGCCAGGCTCTTGACTTCGTTCAAGTCAAACTCGGTTTCATTGAGAAGTTCGAAGACGCCAGTCGCGTAGTCGGGAGAGATGTTGTAGAGCTGAGCGAGATACTTAGACTGATACATAAGACTCGTCAGTAAACACTTCATCTCATCACTTCGCATCTTCAACGTACCCTGATATTTTTATATTTCACGAGGCTGAGATACTTGGCCGTATTCTTGCACGTATTCTCCCTCTCCTGAGGCGTCATAACTCTGGTCCAGAGCTCCGTCGCTTGGTCGTAGTCATTCTTTTTACCCTCGTGCCAGTAGTGGCTCTTCCGGCTAACAATGTTATCGCTGACAGCATACGGCGCCTCCGCCGTGTCGGGCCGGAACTTGTGCGCAAAGCTGTTGGGAGCGTACTGCTTGTTGCCGGCATGATTGGCGTCCGTCCTCATCGGGCCGTCAAAGTTGAGCGACGCATACGACTTGGCCATGAAAGGACAGTTGACCGGAATTTGATGCAAGTTGACACCGATGCGATGGTACTGAGCGTCACGGTAGAAGAACATGCGGAACTGAAGCAGCGGATCCGGAGAGTCCTCGATGCCTGGCACCATGCTGCCAGGTGAAAAAGCGGCCTGTTCCACATCGCGGTGGAAGTTCTCCGGGTTCTTGTTCAGCACGAGCCGGCCAAACTCCTTCATGGGGAATTGACTCCTCGGCCAGACCTTGGTAACATCAAAGGGGTCGAAGCCAAGCTTATCGGGATCTGCCTGGTCGGGCTGCATCACCTGCACATAAGCAGTCCATTCGATCTCCTCGCCGCGCTCAATTGCATCCCAGAGATCGCGCTTGGAATAATCCGGGTCTCTGCCGCACATGGCGACGGCTTCCTCGTCGGTAAAGGTCTTTTGTCCGTGCTTGGCGATGAAGTGGTACTTGATGTAGACAAATTCGCCGTTCTTGTTCACCCACTTGAAGGTGTGGCAGCCATATCCATGGTTGAAACGCCAGCCTTAAGGAGTTCCATGGTCGCTGAAGAACATAAGCCCCGCGTGGTTGGCCTCTGGGGTGTTGGCAAGGAGATCGAACAGGGCATCAAAGTCCAGGAGAAAGTTCCTTGGGTTACGGCTCTGGGAGCGAATGACATCGGGACCCTGAATGGGATCTCGACAGAAGAACACGGGCTACAAAGAGTCAGCTTCAGCAAATTGAGATATCTACCTGCTGCGTGTACTCACAAAGTTGAGGCCAACAATGTCATAGTTGCCCTCCGTGGTGTAAAACTTGATGGCAAATCCGCGCGGGTTTCGCCCTTGGTCTGGGAACTCGCGACCAAAAGTCACGGTAGAGAATCGCACAAAGACGGGCGTTTTCTCACCACGGCTGGAAAGGAAGTCGGCTTTCTAGGTGGTCCAAGACGAATCATTAGTGTCTTGCTTCATCGTTCATAGGAGTGGAAGGGGCATGTCGTACGGTGAGGTCGGTGACATCCTGAGTGCACTCAAAGTAGCCAAAAGCTCCAGAGCCGCAAGGGTGAACCATTCCTATAAGGACATGTAAGTAGGTCTCTCCTGATGGCTATCAGCCCGTGGGTATGTGTACTTACGCTCCAATGGCTTGGATCGGTTGAAATGCTGCTGCTTCCTATGAATCGTCAATCACAGCTTTAAAGCATTGTATCCGGCCTACTTACTGGAAGAGAAACACATCACTTGCAACTGGGATTCCTCCGACAGTCTTGCTATGGGCACTATCCACGTGTAAGTCAATCACCTAACCCAGCCACTCAGCCAACCACGACTTACGGATCGGGAAACGGAATTCCCTCATTGTTGGTAAAGTAGAGGCCGTCATCCTCCCTCTTACCGCCAGACACAACACCGGATACCTTGGCAATGATATCCGCAGGCCCTTCATTCGCGCTCTGCATGTGGCTCATGCGAGGTGCGCGACGCTCCCCTTGCACGCCCGCGCCAATGGCGGCTGCGGTTGCTTTCAGGGGATGCTGACGGGGATCAAACTGGTTGGAATTACTACTTTCCATCGTGGTGAATTCCTTATTGAGGCGTTCTGAGACTGTTGGTGAATAGGCTGCGATAGATGAGGCGATGAGACCAACAAAGTCTCGGGATACTGCAGAGTTCGCCCCCTACTTATGAGACCAGATCTCACCCTCAAAACGAGCTGGTGAGGATCTCGTGTAAAGCCCTCAATCATGGTTGTGTCATCTACGACGTCTTCCATTTGGACTTGTGCTCCCCTTTCTCATTGCCAGCTCCCGTATTTTGCATGGTGGCAGCTATTTACTAAATGTGTTTCCAACACGTCACCACAAAAGGGTAGCTGCATGCCAAAGCAATCCCTGTCAGAAGCCGGAGTGAATCTCCCGCCAGACACATGATGTCAATCACGAATAATCGGCGGCAAACTTTCACGGGCACCCTCTTCTTACATGCAGCAACGGAATCGATCACAGTGACGTCGGGCTTTGGAGTAAACAAAACCAACGATGCTGAGCCTTGAAACACACCGTGCATTTACTTACTCCGTATATCCCACAACTATAATATCACCCATTAGCATCGACCGCTTGCTACGCAACATATCGCGAAAGTGGAATGTAAACCGCATCTGATTGAGTCGCATAGCAAAATGTCCCGAAACATCTGCATCACGGCCGTCGAAGGCCAAACCGGCTTCCTCATCGCCGAGCTGCTCCTCAAAGAGGGCAAGTTCGCTCGCCAAATCAGCAGCATCACAGGCCTGGCATTGGATACCTCCTCGCCACGGGCGCAAGAATTCACCGAGCTGGGAGGCAAGCTTGTCCACCATCAACCCGGCCGCGAGCGGACCATGGTCAAGGCCCTCAAGGATATTGGCTGCGACACCATCTGCCTGGTTCCTCCCGCCCACCGCGACAAGCTGGACATTACCATGGAGCTTGCAAGTGCTGCCAAGAAGGCGGGCGTGGCTAACGTTCTCCTCATCAGCTCTGCCGGCTGTGACTATGCGGACAGCCAGAGGCAGCCTCGTCTGAGAGAGTTCATCGACATTGAAAGCGCGGTCTTGGCTAGCAAGGGGGATCCCGATACGCCCCTCGGCCATTCACCCTGCGTGATTCGGTTTGTTCTCCAATGCTGTGGATAAACGAAATCACACAAATACTGACGGTGCCACATCTGCAGTGCTGGATTCTACGCAGAGAACTTGCTGCTATATTCAGAGCAGGCCAAGGCAGACGGGGTGCTCCCGCTGCCAATCGGGGAGAATCACAAGTTTGCCCCCGTTGCGCTGGGCGTGAGTCAAACTGTGCCCAACCCGCCCAGCATAATGCTAATCGGCTTCTGCAGGACATTGCCCATGTAGCTGCTCATGTCCTTGCCGGCAAAGGCAAGCATGGGTTTGATGACAGGCACCGAGGCCAGATGATGATTGTTACCGGACCGCAACTATGCGCCGGAAAAGAGCTGGCCGAGGCAGCGAGCAAAGCGCTGGCAGTCAACATTGAGTTCGAAAACATCTCCGAGTAAGTCAACCACGCATTTCCACGGGTGTAACTCCGCTGTCGACTAACACTGAGCAAAGACGCGAAGCCAAGAGAGTCCTGTCCTCTCAGAGTGAAAGCGACGAGTCTGAAAAGGAGTTCATCCTGGAGTACTACAGCCTAGTCCGCGAGGGCAAGACGAACTATATCGCCACGACGGCCTTCCATGATGTGACGGGGACTCATCCCACGGAGCCGAATGACTTTTTTAAATCGTATTCTGCCGACTTTCGGCCTCGCAAAAAGGCAAAGCATTGAATAATGCGCAGCCCGGCCGTAGTCGAGAGAGATTGTACGAGTATGTGTATGTTGCATTGTATTAGGTAGCTTGAGATGAATACGAACACTTGGACCACCTCGGAGATGCAATTCACGGCTGGTTAGTACATGTAGTAGCGACGAAAAGCATGAACATTGGAACCAATCATAGCCATGCAATTGATCCTTACACACTTGGCCTTGTAACATCCCGTCCAGGTGGCCAATGGCACCGCTTCTAATCCAAGGAAATACAAGATATAATATAGTCGCCGCAGATCGTCGATCTCTCGGTAAGATTGTTTACCTCAAGCGGACGTCACCCAACGAACTTGTACGCATAATCTAAAGCTTCTTTTTCTCTTGCAGCCTTTCTCCGCATCACCATTACGCTAAAAGCAACTAACAGATTCGCCCGGCATAAGTCTGCTCTGTCATCCCTGGAGGAGATGCCCTGAATGAATAGCACGGTTTCAAGGAAATGATCAAACGCAAATGCGGCGATTAGAGGGTGGCAATCCGGAAGGGCACCCGGATTGGCTTCGGTCCAACGCCCATCCTGTAAGCCCATGACAGCTCGATATTTCGGGCGATGCTAGAACGGCAGCTCATCATTACGTGAAAGATCTTGGGCCAGAAATCAGAGGCGAAATTGATCACTACTATGAGACAGTGATCTTGTGTCCTCCACCAACAACAGTTCAAAGGATCCGAATCATTTCGATCATATCTATCATCCGAATATCACCACAGTCTAGCCGCTCTATCCATTCCAACCATAGCAATCCTCCAAAATGTCCCTCTTCAGAACCCAAGCATTCTGCCTCGCGAGTCGAGTCACTCGTCAAATCCAACCTAGATGCTTCTCGACCACGCCACTCCTCATGAGCCGCATCAGCGACGCCATCGTCAAGGACCACCGCGAGCTAGAGGACTACTACAACCGCATCACCCAATCGAAAGATCTCGACGAGCAGACGAGATATCAGAACCAATTCGTTTGGGAACTTGCCCGCCATTCCATCAGCGAAGAGCTAGTCGTGTATCCAGTGTTTGAGAAGTCGCTCATCAATGGCCAGCAGATTGCTCAAAAAGACCGTGAGGAGCACCAAAAGGTAAGGTGCACTATAATATCTCTCTAAGTTTGATCGATAGTTAACCAAGGTGGAATACTGTAGGTCAAAGAGAAGCTCTACGAGTTCCAGAAGCTCTCCGCCAAAGACCCAGACTTCATCCCCACGTTAAAGAGCCTTTACACCGATTTGAAGCAGCATATAAGGGAGGAAGAAGAGGAAGACCTGCCGAAGCTGGAACAAGCCGTGTCTGGAGACGAGTCTCGGCAGCTTGCTAAGAGCTTTCAAAGGACCAAGAAGTTTGTGCCCACTCACAGCCACCCTTCCGCCCCAGGTAAGCCACCGTTCGAGACTGTAGTTGGGCTCCTCTCTGCACCACTTGATAAACTCATGGATGCGTTCAAAAAGTTTCCAAAGGACTAAGTACTCAGCATCTGTGCGTCAGGCCATCCTGTCCCTTCGCAGCATTGGGAGAACACGTTCATAGGAAAAATATCAACATCCTTAAAATGCATCAGATTGCATCGTCTATGCATCAGTGAGGTTCTGATATTCGAGCTGGATGAGGTCAGGGGAAATTTTCAAGAAGACCGGGTGTGGTTGGGAGCATCCGATAGCCAGTGTCGAGTCTATTACAGCGCTGCCAGATGGTCGATAGGCTGGCGGGAGCCATATCATTCTGTCCCCCTTCCACATAACCCACTCTGAGTCCTCGCTGAGGCCAATACCCTGGCGGCTAATATAAAAGTTACCGGAAGATAGAAGTAGCGAATCTCCTACTACCCCATCCGATAGCATTGCTCCTGTTCGGGTCCCTGTTCATGTCAGCGGCGTTTGCCTGTCCTTTGAGTCGTACGTACCGTTCAGTGTATATTTGCCAACACTGGTAGAGAGACAGGGTCCCGCTTTGTCGAAAGAAATGCAATGCAGAGCAAGAAAGTGAATGTCGGCCGTAGCTAGGCACTGGCCAGTTGAGACGTTCCAAAACTCAAGCGTATAATGCGACTTATAAAAGTGTTCTTCATCCCGCTGCCGCGATGCTATTGAAGCAAGCAGCAACAGCGTGAGAAGGCAAGTATATGTACTGGATTCTGACTTGCCCCTCGAAATCGTATTTGGAGGTCTCTCTTCGAGACATTCCAAATTTCGATACTTCCATCGTCCTTCCCTGATGCAAGCATATTGTAGTCGTGAGACAAGGCGATTGCTTCTGTATAGGGTTCACTTTGCCCTTCGAGTGTTGCTGAGCAGGAAGCAGTGCAAATCTCCCAAATCCTAATTGTGCGATCACCCGACGATGATACAAGTACATCTGATTGTGGTAAAAATGCGAGGTAGTTGACCCAGTTGGAATGCCCAGTGAGTGTAGCTATGCAGTCGCCTGAGCCGACGTCCCACACCTTGATGATTCCATCAACTGCCGATGCTGAAGCGAGCAACCGAGAGTCATGGGAGATTGTGATTGCGCTGATTGCCGAGTACCAACCCCCATACGGGCTGTACTTATTCTCATTTGGAGACCAGACTTTGATATACCGACAGCCGCCACGCTCAGACATCAGCGGATTTGATGCATCATCACGCCATGACTCGTCTGAGAGAACTGGACTATTGTGACCCTCTATTGTAGCTATTTCAGCTCCGGTCATGACGTTCCAGAGCTGGATTCGATCATTCGCAATTGAAGTAGACGCGAGCATTTCGGAATTGGGTGCAACTGCAATCGAGAATGGCCAGGCACTGCATCCAGTCAGAGTTGCTATGCGGGAGGCTGTTGGAACATCCCATAGCTGGATTACTTCATCTTTGGATTCTGTAATCAGTGTATTCGTCCCCTTTACCAGCTTGATGCCACCGATCAAGCTGTCATTCACGGTGAAAGTGGTATTTGGCCAACGTCAGCCTCAATATCCCATACTTTGATGGTGTTGTCAGTCGACGCCGTTGCAAGTAGCTTGGAATCGTGAGAAAATGTAAATCCCAAGACTCCTCCAGCGTGACCCTTGAAGACGGCTATACTTGTGCTTGTCGCAATATCCCAGAGTCTGACATCGCTCTCGCCAGACGCCGATGCGAGCATCTTAGAATCATGAGAGAAACAGACCGAGATAACTCTATCGCCATGGAGCTTCAATGTTGATTTACATTCACCATTGGTGGTCTCCCATAGTCTGATACAATTGCTGTATGGGCTTGATGCTGATGCAAGTATCCTGCAATCGTGGGAGAAGGCGGTCGTCCAGAAAGCATCATCGGCGACCTTGATCGTTGTTTTACAATCACCGGTTGCGACATCCCAGAATCTGATGGAAGAGTCCGCTGAGGCTGACACAAGCGTTGTAAAATCTTGCGAGAAAGCGATCGAATCGACGGACTTGCTATGACCGTTGAGTTTGAAAGTGCAGATGCCGCTTATAGTATCCCAGAGCTTGATAATACAGTCCTGAAACGCCGCCGCAAGTATTCTAGAGTCATGTGAGAAAGCGATGGATCTGATGACGCTGTGGTGGCCTTTGAGAATCTTATCACAAGTGCTGGTTACAGCATCCCAGAGCTCAATGTCGTTATTAGGCGTTGTTGAAGCAAGGAATTTCGAATCATGCGAGAATGCAACGTGCGAGAATTGAGGTTTCGAGATGGCCTCCCGAAGTGTTGAGATACAGATGCCGGATGCAACATCCCAGATCTTAGCCGTACCGCCCCAAGATGCCGATGCGAGCATCTTTGAGTCATGTGAGAACGCAACTGAGCTGACAAAGGTCCCGTGTCCCTCAAGCGTCTGTAGACATGCATCCCACCTGGAAGCGGCTGGCGGCGATATGGTCAACCAGGGAGGTAGTTCGCTTTGAAACCGGGTTCTGACAATGCTATGTTCCGGCGCGAAGACAATGGCCGAGTAGTAAATTTGAAGAGGCGATATGTCTATGATGGCCCGATTGCTGAGGATAATTCGTCGAACATCTCGAAGGAGTAGTGAGGTAAAGACACCGTTTTCGGGCTGTATCAAACAATTGTTAGCTCTACCATGATGGGCTGTATATCAACAAAGATGCGGAAAATATCCTACATGAACAAATCTCATCAGATCGTTTACCATTCCGATTGCTTCCGCGGTTCGTCCAATCAAGCCGAGGGCTTCCAGCCAATGCAGCAAGTGCTTGTTCAAAAACCGATCGACCAGCCCACCATCTTCGATTTTGTCCATACTCTCCTTCCAGTGGAAAACCCAGTACAGACAGGCATATTGCACCTCAGATGGTAGGGCGGTTTGGAGGGCCGATTGTTTAACATCTGATCGCGGAGTGCTTGGCAGTTTCAGGTCGCAAATGTTCTTCTTCAGAGTACCTTCTTCCAAGAGCAGCTCTAGACAACGCGTTGCCAATATTTGGTGGGCTTTTCGCTCGTCTATCCACAGCGAATGTCTGTCTGCCTCATTGGCCTTGGCTGGATCAACGAGGAAATCGCGGAAAGAGAGATGTAGTATTCGTACTGGCTGGCGAGCATCCGGGGGAATGTAAAGAACGGAGTGCAGCAGATCTAACTGATCCTCTAGCGTCTCAAGGGGGATATCCAGAAGACGGGCGAGAGACGGTGCGCAAAGAGGGCTCGCCAGAGTGACTATAGAGCCGACGATGCGTCTGAACCGCTCGGAAACAAAACCCTTCTCAGCATCAGAAAGCCCTGCCACGAGTCCGTTTACTATCGGGAGGTAGGTGGCGTCCAAGTTAGATATCGATCCGTGACCTGTCTGTTGCTCCAAGATCTTCGCCAGTTGCTCCTTGGGCCCACCGATCCTTCGGTCCTGGATGAAGCGGCAAGCTGTTGCAGCGAAAATGAATAAAGGCACAGACCTGGAAACCAGCTGCTGAAATTTGTCGTTACCGGGCCAAGATGGTGGCAGTTGCCTGTTTCCGGATACAGATTTATTGTAGTCATGCCGAATCATAGCCATCTCATGCTCCAGGAACAACGTAATGTCGTGTTCAATGGCAACCCGAGGTGTTTGATGGAGAATTAGGTCTTCGTATTGTCCACAGATGTCCGCAAAGCCCAGTCGGATGGCCAGTTCTGGTCTGCTGGTGACGAAGAACTTCAGGCTGGCGGATGTGAAATGCTTCGTCTGTGAGAGGAGGTGAATGACCAACCTCACATGCTCATCGTTGTCGCACTCATCAAGTGCGTCGGCAACAACCACTATCGTTGGTAGCTTGGAAGCCTCAGATGCCATCTTGATTGGATCTGCAATGAGTTTATCGAACTGCTCCTTGATTGACCTGTCATAGATGGTAGGGTCGGCCTCGACTGCTGCTCGAACATGTGGCGCAGTCTGAGTGAATGTCTGGATAAGCTGAGACGCTATCGTTGGGAAGAAAAGAGCCATGTTACCACGATCAGCTTCTCCGTGTTTGAAGAAGAAACTGGCACCGAGCATCTTTTTGTCCACAAACCACTGCGCAACGGTCCGGGATATCGTCGACTTGCCGGTGCCCGCGCCTCCATTCAGCCAAAAGATGCACTGGGCATCTGATCTGGTGCTCCATGCTTTGATCTGTTCCAGAATAGCTTCTCTTGTGCCGGAATAGCATCTGGAGCTGTTGGCGTGGCTGGGAGAATCGAATGCCGCTCCTTTGGCTGATTTGAGCTTTGCCAATACAGCCTCCTGGTGTACGTTGAGAAGCAGTGCACTGTTGACAAAAGTCGCGAACAAGTTCGTGAGTACATGTAAGATAGAGAGGCACGAAGAGATATACTGTCTTACGTACGTTTGATCAACCTGTAAATCCAAAGCAATTGATGCCCTGCATTTCTGAAGCTGACTGATTATGCCGGCAACCTGCTCTTTCTTCAGCGGCCACCTTAACCGCTGCAGGCTCGCTCCCGTTCCTGTCCTTAATTCTCCTTCAAGCTTGACGGCGAGGTCTTGTAGCTGCAAGCGAGCATCCCCTATGCTTCGGAGGATTCTTTGCGACGAAGAAAGTCTTGCGCCATTCGGACTAGCAAGAAGACGCTTGAGGTCTTCTAAGGTTGCGGTGGTTTTGTCGGCTTCGTTCAGTATCTGCCGAATATCACGAGGGGCGTACTTGACGCCTGAACAGTATATAGAGCACTGCACACCGATTTTGATGAAGAGGTCAACCACTGC
This sequence comes from Trichoderma citrinoviride, assembly GCF_003025115.1. Classification (NCBI taxonomy): domain Eukaryota; kingdom Fungi; phylum Ascomycota; class Sordariomycetes; order Hypocreales; family Hypocreaceae; genus Trichoderma; species Trichoderma citrinoviride. The sequence continues at coordinate 169,983 of NW_020194727.1, forward strand.
AATTATGTTGGCGAAGAGCCCGAGAGCGTCTGCCATTGCCGTATCGGTTGGCCGCCCATATAATAGAGGGCGTTGTTCTGGGTAGAAGATACTGGTCTTTTACTTCGTCAATGACCTTGGTCTGCCTGGACGCTGATGGTCTTCTTGAACTCTTCCCAAGGCATCTGGCAGAGAGCGGGGGAGAGGGTCAGACTGCTGGGGCGATTCCGATCAGTTCATCCCGCCAGTCAAGTTGCGGCAGCTTTCATGTTGTGGGACCCAAGGCAGAGTGCATGCCTATAAAGCGTAAGTGCATGTGGTATTCTGGGGAGCGCTTGTGTATGCAAGTACATAGACTGCCCCTTATCGCATCTTCCCATCTGTATGTATGTACTGTAAGACCCTGGAACTAGGTATGATGGAAGTACATCCATTATAAACATATATAGGATCTAGGTGGGTATTGATGTGCAATCTTCGTCGAGTCCTTCACTGTGGCCACGAAGCAGTCCCAGGTATCCGAAGTCTTGCATCAGAATGGCGACCGTATACAACAGCATCACATTGCACAGGAACGGATAACAAAATGACATTGATCATGAATCATTTCTTGCTCAATAAACGCTATTCGTTCAATCGGTAGACCGTATGAAGAGGTGGGAGCAAGTTGTCATCTAAAGACTGTTGTCTGCTGGACATCCGTGCAGACCAGGTTATCGTGGCAACCAGTCCGTCAGACAGACTGCAGATTGGGCTGAGGAAAGGATGCCTCGCCATGGAATCACAATTCCTCATAGCGATAAAGCTGCTCGACCCACAACGCCTTTGCGTCTCCACGAGTTCTTCGCTCCCACCGCGTGTCGGCGTCAGTATCGGTGTCGGCATCTGTATCCGTCTCTTCTTTTTCTGAACACAAATGTTTTTCCAGTAGAATCTTTGCCCGCTGTATTTCTTTTCTCGTGTATCTCTGGTCTCTCTGACGGGAGATCCGGTGACCTTGAGGTGGCAGGTCTTCAGAGAGCCGGAGTCGGCGTTGCGAGCTCGGTGAGGCATCGGCAACTGCTCGTCTTGGGGCCATGGCGAAGATGGCCGAAAATGTCTCGCGCTTATAGCCGGTTGTTTATGGTTGCGGAACGGCGGATGTAACAGACGTTCGCGTAGGAGAATTAGGCGTCGAGTCTATGGCGGAGGTCTGAATTGATGTCTCGCAGGTCTCAGTCGACGTGGTGTCACCATTCGTGAGGTACCCCGAACGCAGCGCTGGTTCATGGAATTGCAATGACGGTGATTCAATTCGCGATTATTCAATTGGCAAATGGAAGGAAGAAAGAAATCAGAATCAGAATTAGAATCAGAATGCGAGAAAAGAATGGATAGCAAGGCTGCATGTCCTGCAGCACCTCTAATGCACATTTCAACCCAATCAGGGCCTAACCCGCCATCGCTCTGGCAGCATGTATACACACACACTCAACCATATGAGTCGCCCTTTTCTACCGCTCCTATTCAAATATGGATCGCGAGTCTTGAGTTCAATAGTAGTATGATTGGGTATGTGTGCATTGGATTAGGCCATGAAACAATACCTATATAGCGAATGTCCGTGTCGCCTCCCATCGTAAAACCAACCGTCCGGCTGCACGCTTTGGCCAACACAAGACATCAGTCAAGGTTTCTGTACCTTCACATCAATGATGTCTGCAGCTTGCAGGCAGCCACTTCCACTCAGGAGGGCCATGGTAATTGCTAATTGCTTGTCCCCGATTGCAATTGGTTCAAACAGCGTCGGAGTGGCTGAGGGTTTTTGGGGCCGTGTCAGACGTGGCACCGCATGAGGCTGTTTCTTCAGCGCCTGTGTTGTCGACCTCGTTACCCTCAGTTGTGACTGTGATCGCATCATCTCTGGGGAATGTCCAGCATGAATGGAGGTATGTCCAAGATGAGTTTGACTTTGGGATATGGGGTTCTGCCTGTTGCCTGTGCTTCCAGTACGTGTGTCCGTCGTCTTACCTTAAGTAAGGTAGGTATGTATGAATGGTGAGTGTCTGGTTGTAGATCGAACGAAGCACGATAGACTTGGTTGTAGAGGCTATACTTCGTAATTGATAACAAAATCATCAACACACGGGATTGAACAACAGCTTCATCGATCCCTATACTTTACAAAAAGAATAAGGCAAGGTGCGATCGTCTGCAGAATGCTGAACAAACGATACTCGAAGACCAGATGATTGAAAAAGCATTGATCCAGACCGTGGAGTCCCAGATGGTTGGTAGTACTACCCGCAAACCCCGCCATGGAGCCCCTGTAGATGCGCTATCAACCAGTGGGGAGCTCCAGGGCTCACTCCACAGCTTGTGCAAGCTCGAGCACTGATCGCGACAACTTCTTCTAAGCATCTTCACCACAGAACCGACCGCCCACATCCGATGCCTCCCGCTCCCACAATCTCCTCCGTCAAGCAGACTTTCGTCTCTGCGCAGACAAACCTCCTCTCCCAGCCGATTGCGCCGTCTCGAGCCTGGCGCGCCTCCAACGACGCGTCTGAGCATGCAATTCCCAACCGCCTCGTCGACGATGCCGTCGCAAGCGTCAATCGCACAATCCAGCAGCACTGTCGCCGCGTCTATGCGCCCCAGGCAAGCCGGCACGTGGCCGAGCAGATCAGCAACTTGTATTCGAGGGACGCCGAGCGGAGGCTGGGCAACCCGGACGATGCTGGAGGCGGGATTGGACGAGAGCTTGATCTAGGTAGGTGCTGCTGCTGTCTGACAACACTCAAAGAGCATCAGCGCGAGGATAATGTCTGACAACATTCTTTCGCAGTCGACGAGAATGCCATTGAATCACTTCCCGCCGCCTGGCCGTCTCACAAGGATGTCGATGCCTATCCTATGGAAGCCAACCGCTACGCGGAGACGGTTCGCCAACTAGCCGACCTCAGCCAACGACGCAAAGAGCTGAGACAGAGAGTTGAGCGCTTTCGGGCCCTCGAGAAGTCAGTCGAGCCCTTTCGGACCACGGACGGCGTCGGCGTCCAGGAGAATCTAGTGACCCGCGATGGGCCCGTGGAGAAGGAGCTCGAGAGGATGCGCGTTCTGCTTGCGCGCGTAGTCGGCCGGGTCAGCGAGCTGCCGAACCCGGATGCGCCGCAAGATTCGGGGCGTGTAGAGCTCAATGCGCTGGCGGCGGCAAGGAAGAAGCACATTGAAGAGTTCCTGGCGGACGGGCGTGTTTTCCCATCCTGAAAATGTGGCCGCGGAGCACGTTCACGCGAAGCCAGATGTCGCACGGAACATCTCGGACAATGCGGTATGGTGACTGCAATCACGAATGTGCATTCCTGCAGCACTCGATCGAGCGACTCCAGACTCAGCCATTGCCATCACCTACATCTAAGTCAGGCCACTGTTGCGTTCGACTTCGAAGCACATCGCATCGCATCGCACGTCTAACGGTGCAGATGGTCTCGAGATTAGCCGATATGCATTTGCATGCAATTGGCTCTTGTCTCGCCTTTGCAGCTAACGACACTTATTTCAAGCGCCAATGCAATACGAGGAGAGAGAGGACACTCATCAAGGCTTGGCATTGATCCTTCAAGAGGTGAGGCCAGCCAACGATGACACTGGGTGAATGCGGAAGTGCTAAGCGAGGCAAATGCGACCCCGTCTCCAACTGGGGGGGACATCGTACACCAAACCCTGGATAGACTCCATGAAGTCTTCGAACCTCCGCCCCATGACAGCTGGCACCTCACTATAGAAACACCAGAAAGCAGTCAATTAGCCAGGGAGAAAGCTGCACATCATACGAACACACGATGTTGGTGATGGATGTGTCCTGCGGCCATGATACACTATACAGGGGTTGCGCGCAATGATAGCGTGACTAGCCCTGACAACCCTCGAATTCATTGCCTAAACGGGAATCTTGGTCCAGCATCTGACTGAGTTAATTTCCAGGCAGGGTCAGTTTGGCAGCCGCTTCGTCTCTTGTTCAGAATGGCATGTCGTGTCTGTTGGAAGCTTGGACAGGTGGTAAAAATGCGGTGCTGTCGTTGAAACTCGATCCATGTCAAGACTACCTCAAGGTAGCTCATGTTGGACACTTGAGATACCCGGCTACATTTTCACGAGAAGACTCAGCGCACTTCGAATCCCAAGATCACAATTCCATCTACTGGGAGCTCTTGCAAACAAGACGAATGCCGCTCCAACTGCCAGCTTGGTGCTACCGCTGCTTGTAACAGCCCGCAGTTGCTCAGGCTCGATTAAATATTGAAAGACGTCGATGTCAACGACATGACAGCATTTTGAAGCTCGCATTCGCTTGCGCTCGACGCCATGTGGGCCAGGATGAACTTGTGGCTGCCGGAGCTTGCATGCAGTCCCCGGTCCTGGAGATGCCTGTCCCTGTCTCCTGATTGGGTGCCATTTTTGGGTGGCGCGAGGTGAGTGAGATGCGGAGGCTGCTGAAGCCCATCGTCGGATTCTCATTCTGGGGCGAGACAAGCTGTAATCTGGCGACGAGATGGTGCTTCTTTCGGCGCCAAGGGCAGACGAGGCGATGCGATTTGCGGCACAATTACGTGGCCCGTCGTGTAAGTCAGCGCATTCACCTGGGTAGCTTGTGACGGTGCTGTCCCAGCCGTCAGGTATATAACGAGAGGGATCCTCCCATGCAACGATGGAAACTATCTGTCATGCTCAACGATCAAATCTACAACAACTGCACTTGAGTCACTCACGTTCTCATCCCTCTCGAGTGCCTCAATAGTCCCGCCTATGCGCGGCCGTCCCAGCTTGGCGGCACTACACAACCACTTGCGATTATCTGTGCCCTCAAGCAGAAATCAACGCCCCCTATTCAACCCACTGCTCCCGAGATCATTATCAGCCATGGCGCTTAACAGCCAGGGAGTCATTTCTCGCACGGCGGAGGATACAGACAACGACGTGCAGCAGAGACTCACCAACTGGGAAAACCAAGCATGGAAGGAATGGCCATCGAAGGCTCAGGTAGCTTCATCTCTCACCCTCGCATTATGCAGCTCCATCGGCTGACAATGCAACACTACAGTTTGAAGGACTAGAGGAGCATCGTGGACCAGTCCAGCTGACGGTCAAGGGCACCATCCCATCATGGGCTGCTGGCTCTCTGTTCAGAACCGGACCAGGTCTGGACAGAGTGGAGGGCACGGTCAGGGGCACCCACTTCATCTCCCACTGGTTTGACGGCATCGCCCATAGCCATCGATTCGACATTATCCCGCCCTCAGAGGCCGGTGGCAGCGCAACTGTGACGTATTCCTCGCGGCGACACTCAGATGAAGCCGTTGCTGAGATCAAAAAGAAGGGCTGGCCGTCGAGCGTCACCTTTGCTCAGCGGGCTGACCCCTGTATTGGAATCTTTGCAAAGGTCATGACCGTCTTCGTCCCTGGCAAGAGCAACACCAACGTCGCCGTCATTCCAGATATGCCCGGCGGCGATGACGTTGAGCAGGGAGATTCGTCAAAGGGCAAGGCCTTGTACGTGCTCACCGACAGCTCGGCCGTGAGCAAGCTCGACCCCAAGACACTGGAGCCCATTGGCAACGCCAAGCAGACGTCTCTCCATCCTGACCTGAAGGGCCCAATTTCTTGCGCTCACACGCAGCGCGATCCCGAGACGGGAGACATGTTCAACTTCAACCTGGAGCTAGCCGGGCCTCATCCGACGTACCGCATCTTCCGGGTCAACGCCCATGACGGGACAACCGACATTCTTGCCACCATTTCGAGCAAGGACTTTCCGGCGGCGTACATGCACAGCTTCTTCATGACGCAAAACTATATTGTCTTCTGCGTCCAGTCAACGCAATTTGCGTGGGGTGGCTTGAAGATTCTCTGGGAGAGGAACATTCTCGACGCCATTAAGCCGTTTGATCCCTCTGTTCCGTGCAGGTGGGCGGTGGTGGACCGAAGGCAGGGGAAGGGCGTCGTGGCGGAATTTTCGACTCCGGCTGGGTTCTTCTTCCACTCAGCGAATGCGTTTGAGGAGGTGGTCGAGGACGAGAGCGGCAATAGCCATACAGAGATTTGCATGGACGCCATCTCGTACAACAACACTGACATCATGCGCATGTTCTACTACGACATTCTCCTTGACCGAAACGATGCGACGAAGAAGACTATGCTCGACAAGCAGTTCTACAAAACCACCCAGAACCGTCTCTCGCGATATCGCTTCCGCCTCCCGTCCAAGCCACAATCGTCCAAGGAAAAGGCATCTGCCGTAGCCGAAGAGGTCCTCTCCATTCCCACCCCTCACGTCGGCGAGCTTCCCACCATCAACCCCAAGCTCGCCGGCCAGCCATACCGATACGTCTACACCGTAACCAACAGAGGCCTCTACGTCTTCGCCGACTCCATCGCCAAGACAGACCTGCACACCAAGGCCACTCTCATATGGAGCGGTCCCAAGGGGCATTCCCCCGGCGAAGCCATCTTTGTGCCTCGGCCGGGAGGCACGGACGAGGACGACGGGGTGCTGCTCTCGGTGGTGCTAGACGGGACGCTGGAGAAGTCGTATCTGCTGTGCTTGGATGCGAGAACGATGGAGGAGATGGGGAGGGCGGAGGCGGATTTTGCGATTCCGCTTGGTTTGCATGGGGCGCATCAGGCGAGGAGACCTTTTTGAGGGGATCATTGGTAGAGATGGTTGTTTTGTATAAAGCTGTATATACATATGTAATAAGAGGTAGTTGGTAGTCGTGATATCGGGTCCTCGGACCCTGTTCCTCTTCTCAGCCATACCCATTGACCATAGCAGCCAAATTCTTTCTTATATACCTATGCAGTAGGTAAGCACCAATCTCTTATACCATAAGTTATCAAGCTCCGCTCATAGTTAAGTGCTCTATTAACAACTTGATACATTACAGCTGAAACTCCAAGTGTAATCTTTAACCTCCCATGTCACAGACTGAGCACAGCTAAACAGCCATCGCTGTAAAGGAACTCTACCTGGTTATTAAACAAGTGTGGATAAGCCGTCCCAATGCGGTATGTGTCGGCATCAAGCTCGGATTTTTCGGGGCCCCCCAAGAAAAGCGCGAGGCTTTTTACTTGGTTTTTTTCCAATCGGCTGCGGCGTAATGCGCATGCCGCGGCTTGGGACTAGCAGAGCCCGATAGTGCATGGAATCCTGGGGAAAATGTGAGTCCAACGTGGCGATGGATGAGTGGGAGTCGTAGAGATGCATGGATGGAAGGACGCAGATTGAGTTGACAGGTTGTCAAGGATATCAAATATTTTTTTGTTTCAGCTTCTGATTTACAGGTTTCGTTCCTCCTTGCCTTTGTCAAGCTCCTCATCAACAACATATGCCCAAAGTGCTAAAGCAACGCACATCCATACATCGATTTTGTAACCCCAACACCACTGAGTGCTCAATTTTCAGTGGTGGACACGCTCCATTATTCATCTCCGGTACCGTGTAACCGCTTTTGAAATAAAAAAGAGGCATGGCGTAAATCAAAAGACAGCATCTTGATGAAAGAAGGTCTTCCAATCTGGGCTTTTTCTCTTTCCACCCTCGTCACAAAATCAGAGTGACTGCGATATTCCCCACCAATTCATGCCGACCATCGCTGGTATAAGAAAACAGAGCGGATAATTTGTTTTTTTGCTTTTTTCATTTGCGTCGTGTCCTATCTCACCAATGTGACGGTAAGCTCAGGCCGCAACGGCGTCGGACGTCGGCATTTTCATGCTGGTGCCGCTCAGGTCGGTGGGTTTCCGTGAGGGGTTCTTGGTGTAGTAGTCCGAAATGGCAGACTTGATGGCATCCTCGGCAAGCATGGAGCAATGCACTGCAGGCAAAAGGTTAGCATCACGGAGACTCAAGGCAAATAGGATAGATGGCAGGATAATCGGTGATATACGTACACTTAACGGGGGGAAGGCACAGCTCCTTGGCAATCTCGGTGTTCTTGACCTTGCCGGCATCGTCCAGGCTCATGCCGCGCACAAGCTCGGTCAGGTAGCTGCTGGAGGCGATGGCCGAGCCGCAGCCGAAAGTCTTGAACTTGACCTCCGAGATCTTCTGTGTCTCCGGGTCGACGCGGATCTGCAGCTTCATGACATCGCCGCAGGCGGGAGCGCCGACAAGACCGGTGCCGACATCAGCGTCGCTCTTGTTCATCGAGCCGACATTCCGGGGGCGCGAGTAGTGGTCCAGCACCTTTTCGTGGTACGAGCGCTTGGCCTGGACGGGTGCGACAGGCGCGAGCTGGCGAGCGGCGAGAGAAGGTCTGGCGAGGGGAGCGGCAATGGCTCGCCTTGAGACGACGCGGAGGCCTCTGGAGAACATATTGAGGTGATTTGACTGGAGTCGAGATGCGACTTGATGTGTGGTGATGATAATTGCAGGGCTTCGCTGGAAGGCGAGGTACTGCAAGGTGTGAAGATTGATGAGCGGAAGCGGAGTTCCGCTGTGAGGAACTGTGCGAGATGTCGAGAACCAGTTCGGATGCAATAGATGCGATGCGCTGGTATGAGGAATGCAGTTGAGGTTCAATAAAGTTGACGCGATCGATTGATGAGAATTCAGGAATCAGGGTAGTATCAAGAAGTCAAGAGTCAAGAGTCGATTGAAGAGTGAGAAATGAAGGCGAATGGCGATAGTTGCAGGTGAGGAGTCGACGCTTAATACAATGTCCGGCAGAAAGAAAGCGAAAAAGTGCTGATGGCGATTTCGGCCAAGTGCGTCTCAGCCATCGGCCAATCAGCGGCGTCGCCCCTCTCGGCCATTACGTCTATGCGCAGCTGTGGAGCTCGGCCCTCGTCGGAGCTTGCGGCCAATCAGAGCTTGATTATTCTCTTAGTCACCTATCAGATGCCTTGCCAATACGTAACTGCTGGTCACTGCTCCGCAAAAAGATTGCAAATCAATCTGATAAGATGCACGTGAACGGGGATAGGGTCACGTGGCCTGGCGACGGACGACGCGCATTTCAGTTGGCCCGTTCGGACTTTGACACGTCCTCCGAGCTGCAGGACGGTCGTTTGCTGTATCCTGCTGCTGACGCGTCTTACTGCATCCAGAGTAGCTTGTTTGCCAGTGTTATTACGGGATCTTGGGGATATTGAAATAGAGAAAAGCTTGTCTCAGGCATCGATGCTGCACTCCGCTGATCCCGATAATGCAGACAATCGGGGAGTGATGATGATGGATGGTTGTCTGATACACTGAGTGATAGGCAGGGCCAGCCATTGTTGCGAGTGTCTCGATATTGACTGCTCGCAATCATCTCTTGCAGTAAGATTCACCAGTCAGCACTGCGACCCCGCAATGTGGCAATCAAGATTGATACAATTGCGTCGATGCGAATAGTACATACTGAATATCACGAGTCACTCAACGATACTGTAGCCGAAGATTCGAGAAGGCTAGTATGGCATTCATCTTTGATTTTATCTCGAACCGAAGTGATAGACAAGCCTGTTATAAGTCTGTATGGCCGCTTCATTCCCCTCCACCTACCCTATATTCCACCTATATTTGGTGGCGGAACTCATGACGCAGTCAATCGTCTCTCGAATTTTCTCTGCTGCCCCTCCACCGTCCGATGCCGTCACCGAGGGGCAGCCTAACCGTCACCCACTCTCCAGTGCTAGTACATGCACCAAACCTCAGCAGTGCCTGGGGCTCGTAGCCGCTGAGCTCCAGGCTGCTGCACCCACTAACGATAATCGATAACGGCTCGCCCAGCGCTTGACCCGGCAACAACAACGCCACTACGTAACGAAATCAACATCAGCCTCCAACGTGCATGTGCTCACGAGATTTCACTTTTTGCTTCTTCTCTTGAATCTCCACCAGCTTCCAATAGCTGCTACATCGTCATCTCGCCCGTCCTCCATTCATCGCCTGTCCTCCGAGTCTCCTCTGCACCACCAAGAGACATGTCGTGCCCGCATCTCGACTCTGTCGGTATGTCAAACCTTTACCCCGCCACCTCGCAGCTCTTTGCAGCTATCGCCAAGTCACGGAAGCTGATGTTTCGTCACCGCAGAGCTTAAGCCGCCGACTCCCGTCCAGTCTGTGTACAAGGAAGACTGCACGCAATGCTTCGACTCGATTGTATGTCCTCCAACGGCCTGCAATTTTCCTTCCCTCGGGCTGTAACTGGACGACGGCTCATCATCTCCCCTTGTGTTTCTGCTGTGTAGGACAGCCCTGGAGGCCTCGATGTCTGCCTTCAGTGCTTCAACGGTGGCTGCACCGGCGACAGAGAGCACTCGCTGCTTCACAATGCGGTTTGGAGTCACCCGCTCGCCCTCAACATTCGCCGCACCCGAAAGACGGTCCACCGCGATGAACCGCCCGCCAAGATGACGAAGCTCGCCATCGCCGCCGAGACCGAAGAAGATCGATACGACACTGCCTTGGCCGCCAAGTGCATCGAGTGCCAAACGGAGCTGGACCTGACTAACGCCAAGCTGGCCCCCATCGTCGATGGCATTCTCAAGGCGCACACCTTTTCACGAAAGGAAGAGGTGAAGGCGTGGGAGCAGGAGCTCACGACATGCGAGCACATCCTGACCATGCAGCAGCACCCGCCCCGCAAGATCGAGCAGGGCGAGCTTGGCCACTGTTCAGGTTGTGATCTGCGAGAGAACCTTTGGCTTTGCCTGGAATGCGGAAACCTGGGCTGTGGCCGAAAGCAGATGGGTGGCGTCGACGGCAATTCGCACGCCCTGGGCCATGCCAACGAATCGGGCCACGGAGTGGCTGTCAAGCTCGGGTCCATTACCCCCGAGGGCACTGCCGACATCTACTGCTACCGTTGCGACGAGGAGCGCATAGACGAGCTGCTTGGAGAGCACCTTGCCCACTGGGGCATTCTCCTGGCCGAGCGACAAAAGACGGAGAAGAGCTTGACCGAGCTGCAGATTGAGCAGAACCTCAAATGGGACTTTAGCATGACGACGGAGGACGGCCACGAGCTGAAGCCTTTGTTTGGACCCGGCCTCACTGGCCTGAAAAATCTGGGCAACAGCTGCTACCTGGCCAGCATTATCCAGTGCCTCTTTGACTTGCCCTCGTTCCGGGAGCGCTACTACAGTACCAGCAACGACTTGCCCATTGTCCAGGATCCTGCTGCCGACCTGGAGACTCAGCTGAGGAAGATGGCTCACGGGTTACTGTCTGGTCGTTACTCGGTGCCCGATAACTCCACAGGGTCCGGATCGGAAGTAACCTACCAGAGGGGGCTGGCGCCCGCCATGCTGAAGCATCTGATAGGCAGAGGACACGAAGAATTCTCTACCATGCGCCAGCAAGACGCTTTTGAGCTGTTCCAGCATCTCTTTAAGCTCATCAGCCGGTCACCGCACAACGGAGACCTGAAGGATCCCACGGCCGACTTCCGGTTCGTTCTGGAGCAGCGGTTGCAGTGTCTCGGATGCCACAAGGTTAGGTACAGCTCCAACGAACAAGACAACATCTTCATCGACGTGCCATTGGAGAAGCTCGATCAACCAGACGAAAGCGGCCAGGTCGCAAACACCTACAAGCCGGTCACTCTGAAGGAATGCTTGGATAACTTCACTGCCGCCGAGAAGGTCGAATTGACCTGCTCATCGTGCGGTAGCAAAGCAGGCTTCACCAAGCAGTCGCTGTTCAAGACGTTCCCCAACGTGTTGGCCGTCAATGCACGAAAGATGGCTGTTGTCAACTGGGTTCCCGTCAAGATTGACGTCCCGGTTATTGTCCCGGACGAGCCGTTCTTGCTGGACAGCTATCTTTCCAAGGGACTTCAGCCCTCGGAGGAGCTCTTGCCCGAGGAACCCGAGAACAAAGCGCCTGCATTTGTAGCGGATGCGTCAGCAGTTGCGCAGCTTGAGGCCATGGGCTTCCCGCGCAACCGTGCCGAGAAAGCCTTGCATGCGACAGGCAACTCGGATGCCAACGCGGCTATGGAATGGCTCTTTGCCCATCTAGACGACGTCGATATCGATGCGCCGCTGGATCTGGGGTCCGGATCAGGTGGCGCAGACACGGCTGATCCCGCCAAAATTGAAATGCTGGGGGCCATGGGATTCTTGGCTCCTCAGGCCAAGAAGGCGCTGAAGGAGACGGGCGGCGATGTTGAGCGAGCCATCGAGTGGCTGTTCAGTCACCCCGATGACCAGGGCATCATGGAGGACGACAGTGCAGGCCAAAGCGGCGAGGCGCCTCAGAAAGAGCCTGCTGGAAGCGCAACGCTGCCGGCGAGGTTCCAGCTGCAGTCCATTGTGTGCCACAAAGGCACAAGCATTCACGCGGGGTAAGTTGCTTTGTCTTCTTTCTTCCTTGCCGTCACTGACATGTTTGATCAGTCACTACGTTGCCTTCATTCGAAAGTCCCTGGAGGGCAAGGAGACACCTACCTGGGTGCTCTTCAATGACGAGAAGGTAGTGGAGGCGCATGATGTTGAAGAAATGCGCAAGTTTGCGTATGTGTACTTTTTCAAGAGGGTCTGAGGCACCGGCGAATACGTTTGCTGCATTTACGAGGTTGTGACGATGCATTGGGAAGACGGCGTTTGACGCGCTGCCTCGTGTAGGGCAGCGCTTGGAGAGTGTTTGTGGACGAGCTTGCCTGTTGTATTAACAAGGGACATGATGTATTACCCTTGCGCTTTCTTATAGATGATTTACCTACCACAGAGACATGGATACCTATAAGAGAATATGCATCCGTATATCTACCCCATTCTTCGGGGGAAGCCCTGTGAAGGCCGTATAATGCACCGATATGTTCCCGCTCAACGCCGTCCCAAAGCCAAGTAATCTCGATTCATCCATCCCTTACTCAGTCCCTTAAAGTATACAAAAGCGTATGTGTCGTCTAATCGCCCAACCTGTAGCTGACAATGGTGTCGACGCGGTGATTCGCGGTGCTAAACCCCCTGAGCTGGACCCTTTCCCCGTTCTGGATCTCCTTTGCGTCCGAGTCCCCCCACTCGACGGGGACGTCGCTGTCGGCGTCTGCGTAGACGAGCACGTTAAAGGTGCAGTCGCCAGTGAGCTGGGGGAGGAATGTGACGGAGGCGGTGATTTGGCGGAAGATGGCGGCGATTTCGGCCTGGATCTCGGCTTCGGGCTTGTCCTTTTCGGCGAAGAGGGCGGTTGTGGCCGATGCTGATGACGAGTTTTCTTGTTGCTGTTCGGAGGAGGGGAAAGGTGGGTTGGAAGTGGCGTCGGTGTCGGAGGGGGGTTTGGATTTGGATTTTGGGGGAGGGGCGGAGATTTGGACCTTTCGTGTTCAAAGGTGTCAGTTCAGTCTCGAGAAAATATGATGTGTTTGTGGTTGTTGGATTGGTGAGGAAGAGGGATCGCGGCGTACATCGAATTGCCAGCGCTCGACGTGCTCGCCCGTGTCCTTGTCGGTGATGACGATGACGAGCTTGGAGATTTTGCCGCCGACCATCCACTTGTCGAGCTGGCTCATGATTTTCTTGATGTAGGCTTTGACCTGGTCGTCGGCGGAGACTGGATTCACACGGTACGATCAGCTTGCTGTCTTGATCGTTGGGACGGAGGAGAGAAGAAATGTACCGAGCATGTTGAGGCCATATTTCTTGACGCTGTGAGATATGCTTAGCCGACATGTCCTTCTAGAATCGATGGGGCTCGAGGGAGGTATGTCGTACGCTGTGAAGTCCTCGGCTGGGTAGACGCCGCGCTGGAATCTGTCGTTTGGAGAGCACGGTCAGCTGCTTGGTTCGCTGGGTTAAGGTGGTGAGGCTTCGTACAGGATTGTGTGTATCGAGTATTGAAACTAGAAGCACGATCGGTTAGAGACAATGACAATGCCCAATTGCGCCGGTCAAAGAGAGTGAAAAGATGCCAAGCATACAAATTCGGCCACCAGCCTTGAGCTCCCCTTGAGCGACAGCTTGTGCGTCTTGGACTCGTCCTTGTCCTTGTCCTTTGGTCGCTTGTCTTTGCTCGACGACGTCTTTGAGGAGGATTTCCTCTTTTCCGGTTCCATGGTTAAGGCCGTATCTCGTGTCTCGTGTCCCGTGGCTCGTGCGTTATATGGAGCTGTAAGGTATGGAGGGAAGAGCTCTGGTGGTGATGATGACGATGGCAGATCCAATGCAAGCAGGGGTGCTTTTCGGCTGATTTTGTTTACTTTTAGAGATGCGCGGTTGCGGGGCCACAGGCTGGGGTCAGTCGAATCAGAGGCGGGCGGTCTTGGTGCTGTGCCTGAGCCGGATAACCTTGATGGCCTGGATCTTACTACCGAGCGTGGAATGATGTTACAGAATCTATTCTTTCAAAAAACATGTGATAGAGAAGGCAGCTTGAATAAGGGAGATAAGATATCTTTGATTGTCAATCGGACTGGAGGATGCATATCGATTGCATCCGTAAATCACGTGCCCCCCTACGAACACCAGGCACTCCTCTTTCCTTCAGCTTCCTCCTTTCCTCTTCTCCGTCTCATGCTCACCCTCACCCTCACCCTCACTGCTCTTCAATCATAGCACAATCGTCGTGCCTCTTGAATGCACTCGAGCCGGTCGCGGAACCACTCCTCTCGCCCTTAGTCGCTCCCTCGCCGCCGCCATCTCTGCCGCCTCGCGTCTCTGGATCGCCGTCCTCGCGAGCCAGTAATTCGGAGAGCCGTGCTCGAAAAATTCGCTCACGTTGTCCAGGTCGATGCCCGCGACGAAATCGTCCAGGTCCTCCATTTCGGCATTGGGAACCTCGGCTTGATCCTGGCCCTCATCCTCAACCTGGTGTTCTGTGCCATCTTCAGGATTGACGGGCCGACCACCTCCGGCAGTCGACGCATCGTCGGTTCTGCCCTCAAAGTGCAACAGAAGGAAGCGAGCCAGGATGCCGGCGCTCACCAGCAGCGGAACCGTCTGAGCGCTAGTGTCCACGCCGTCAATGTTTTCGAACTGGTTCCATCGTATGGTCAGCTCAATGGCGGTGATGTGAAGCCCGTACACAAGCAGGTTGGATATGCCGCGCATGGTGCGTAGCAGGTCTGACCGCTGCTGTCTGGCTCGCTCTCGCCTTGCGTTTCGCTCTTGTTCATCCTGCTCCTGTAGTTGCTCTGGTCTTCTGCCACTGTGTCAGATGCAGCTGCTCATGATGGGTAAAGGTATGTGTGGTGTCAAGGGGAGGCTGACTGACTCTCTCTGACGGTGCCGCCTTCGACGCCGATGTCTTCGTGGTCCGCACTGTCCATCCCAGAAACCCGTCCATGCGAGAGCAATGCTGAAGCAGACGAGAATCACGATGACGTACACGATGATGTTAATCACAACGTACGCCGTGTTGTCGAGCCTGACCTTTGCGAAGAAGAAGCCGTAATACCCACATTGGCGTCCTTTGGTCGGCATATACGTGCTAAAGAACCAGAGCTGGAGAGCCGAGATGATGACCAGAAGCACCATGGTCGAGACGTTAAAGATGGCCATGTTGGTTTCTCTCGTCCGCCTGAGCGGATCCCATCTGCGATCGCAGCATGTGAGCGCTTTCCATATGTACATGGGCACGAGGAAGATGTATGAGCCAGCCGCCAGCTGCAGCATGATATAAATGTCTGCCCCTTGGACCCGCTGGTCCGCGACCTGGACGAGCAGAGCCAGAACAATGGCGCCGGACAGGAGGAAGCCCAGCAGGCGTATGTCGGAGACGTCGGCTTGGTCAAAGAACTCGACGAGAATCTCGCCGAACCACTGGAAATAGATTCCGAGGCGGATTCCAAGACCATACAAGTCAGGACGCCCCTCTCGCCCGCAGGAGATCATGGTGCCAAGCTGCAATCACAGCAGACATTTTCCATCCATTGGCCCAGGAGGTTTGCACTCTATACAGCCGTTACTATCGCGCGTGAGAGGAGAGTTCGAGAACTGTACCGATTGAACGTCAAAAGGCCGCAACTATGAGCATCAGCTGCAACTCGCCTCGCTGCAGCCCCAGATTTTGCTAGGTCTTTTAACCTTATCACACGGGCCTCATGTCCGGTCGGGCAGAGACAGGAGGCAATCCCGCGTTACATGTTACATTCCCCAGGGCGTTGCTTGACGGTGTGCCAGCATCGCTGAGCGGCGGAAGAGGCAGGTAAGGCGAGCTGGTGCGCGGTGTCGGTGCGGACACGCCATCGTGGTTGGACGAGGTGACGCAGAGAGAGCACACAAGAGGAGGGAGTGACATTTCTCTTTTTATTTGCTGATTCGTCCTGTTTTGCTTGGAAGATCTATTTTCGCACATTCCATCATGAAACAGCAAGCATGTGTTTGCCAGGGTCCAAGTGTGACCGGCTCCTTGGCGATTTCTCCTGAACCTTGACTGGTGAGAGCGCACAGAGTGAAGCTCGCGATGATGCACTCTTCTCTGGAGTCGACGTGGATAACAAGCAGTGTTGTTGACTTACTGCATGTCTCATAAAGTGTATTATCTACGGAGCGGGTAATGATCTCACAAACTTGGGAGATTTGTGCTACACCACGATGAACAAACACGATTATAGCCCGAAGCAGAGATGTTATTGCCACAGGAGGCGGGACAGACGCCCATATATTGCCAGTTCTCTGTGCCGCTATGCCCTTATGGAAATACCTGCCTGTTCAAGAAAGAAAGGTTGGCCTGAATGAAATGGCATAAAGTCCCGTCTGCACGCTGCGTCAAGAATCGCTAAGACCTTTGCTCAAGTTTGCTTTTTATATTCTCATGTATAGGCGGGATGTGTGATGCTGTCAAGGCTCCCCTGAAAGCGGCGGCCCTTCTCTAACAAAGTAGCACTGGAGCTAGACCCCGAATAGGACAAGCTTGGAAAAGGCGAATGTTCTACGGTATCCACGTGTTCGCGCTAATGAACGGCACTAAAACAAGACACAAAAGTTTGATTATAGACAAAAAGGGCAAAAAAACAGAAGAAAGGGCATCGTGAGACGTTTTGCTCCCGGCAGGGCTTGAACCTGCGACCTTCGCATTACTGATATTGGAGCTTGGAAGCTCTAGTATTAGTACGAAGCTCTAACCAACTGAGCTACGGAAGCCCTCTTGAGATGTGTGCCGAGGGAGGAATCGTCCTCTATACATCTGGCGGATTCTGTGAGCCGATATCAAACGGCGAATCTATCCACGTATGTTCTGGTCCATGCGATACTTGTTGGTAAGACCCGGATTCAATCTGTTGATAGTCCCCAAATGAAGGCTTCCAGTTTCTTGTATGACGCATCAAGATCCTCATTCACAAGGACCATGTCGTAAAGCCCGGAAGTCTCCGCTTGCTCAAGCTCGCATCTCGCCTGTCCAAGTTTCTTTTCGATGCTCACTTCCGTCTTCGTGCTCCGTTGCCGAAGCCGAGCCTCCAGTTCATCAAGGCTCGGCGGTTCAATGAGGACATAGCGAGCGTCGATGATCGCAGTCTCGCGCAATTGCTTTACCCCTTCAACATCAATCTCCAGCACCACTACCAAGCCTTCTGCCGTTTGGTATGCGACGGTCCGCCTGCTGGTACCGTAGTAGTTGCCGCTGAAGTATGTGTATTCGATGAAGGCGTTTTGAGAGATGAGTGATTGGAATTCGGGCTTTGAAACGTAAAAGTAGGTGCTTCCTTCGGCTTCGGCGTCCCGGGGTTGACGCGTGGTGTGCGAGACTGTCCTCGTGAACGTACCGGGATGTGCGTTCTCGAGCATTTGGATGAGGGTTCCCTTGCCGACCCCTGAAGGTCCCGATATGATGATCGGTCGGACGTCGTTCGGTTCTATTTCCGCGGATGTTAGATGAGGTTCTGGATAAGTCTGTTGAGATCGACGTGACTTGCTGGAATTCATCGTGCGGCTCTGTAAGCTATTACGGTTGCGGTTCGGACGCCGTTTGCTTGAAATGCGGATTTCTCAAGGGTTTGATGAAATGGGGTTGTGAACTGCTGGGCTTGGTGTAAAAACAAGTGTGTGTGATGTTTGTGTATATTGATGATAGGTAAAGGTTTTGGTTCAATTAGATACAAACGTCGGGGGCAGGGCCCTTCTTATACAATGACTGAGATCCGCAGAGACGGACCAGACTGGGGTCACCTTGTAGCTCAACAGTTGGGAGAAATAAGGTTGCGATCAAGCCACTCATATATCGGGAGCAACTACGCTGTCAGATTGACCTGCGAGAGATCGGAGATCGGAGGCCAGAGCTTATTTCCCTCCCCTTTTTGAAGCCACAGAAGGAGCAATATTTGTCTCAGACGTAGCATGGATCTATGTAAAGGCAACGAAGGACCATCCCGTTCTTCACGCATGATCATAAAGACTACAGATGTCAAATTCATAATATCTATAGAGAGATACTTGAGGGCAGAAGTCATGAAGGATAAAAAGGGGGGCTAACAAGATCAAACCAGATCGTCTCGATCGCTCACGTGGAAAGCCACACAACAAAGTATTAGCGATGACTCAAGATAAGGTTTAATCAAGGCTTGGCGAGCGTGGTATGTTAAATTGAGATCTACAAGAAGGCAGCAACCACTACTGCAGATAAATTGCAAAAGGCTTTGTGAAGTTACCGACTGGCAAGAGATAACTGAATCAACACAAGTTCGGTCTTAACGACTGAATCAATCCCAACAACGCAATAGAACCACATCAGGAGGAGACTTTGCAACAACTGCAGGTAGCCTGATGAATAACAAAGCCGAAACTTCCTTGAACAACCTTAAACATGCCTTTCACAAACCGGCCTCTCAAGCCCTAGAGCTGTAGGTGTTCTCCCTCCCCAACCGAGACTTGCAGAACCGATTAAAAGCCCTAGTATCAAAACAACTCGCCTCCTCAAGAAACAACACTCTCTGATGGTTGAGCCAAAGCAGAACTACCGTCCTTCACGCAGAACAGCAAAAAAAGGACAAAAACATACAACAGCCGGTGTTCGCTGGTGGTCACCCACCCAACTACTAATCTGCCGGTTAGTGGCTTATCTATGGGGGAGCGGACGGGACCCCGAGTTCTCCACTACCTATGGTCGTATGTGATGGTGAGGCCATCACGATGCACTCAGAACCGCAGGGGAGTGGACAGAAAAACAAGGATCTGAACAAATTCGAGCACCCAACACTCGAATCATGAGCACCTGCATGGTAGGTTACATCGCAGCCAAGGTGTGCTTATATCTCTGAATTAGTGCTCCCTCTTGATTCACTGTCCTTTTTTTCTGTCTACTTATTTTCGCGAGAGGGAACGTTGGACGAACTGATACCTTGCGCAGGATTATGCACGTAGAATAGTAGTAGTTTGAGAGGTAGTCCACGTAGTTTGAGAGACCTACATGTCTTAGTTCTTGCCATCGACTTATGAAATCCATTCATTCTTCTCATCCAGTCGGCCAAACTCTTGATAGCTGTTGAATCACACGCAGATGCGCTCATCTCTGGAGGTGGTGAGCGGTCCATTAGAGTAATGGTCGATAGGACACCAGTGGACTTCATGCTTCCAGCCATTACCCAGATTACTGAGATTGACGTATCCGCAAACACCTACGTATAACCAGATGATATATACAATACAACGCCTCTTATTCCATCGCAATCCAGCAAAAGCCCATCTGGGTCATGATTGTGTCTCCCCACGTGCCGCCGTGCCAGCGCAGCTTGTCCTTGGTCGCCCACTCATGCTTCCCAAATATCGGCAGAGGAACAGGGCTGTTTGGATCCATGGGAAAGTCGATATAGTTGATTCCCGTAAACACCTTGGGGTCTTTGCTGAAGCTGCCGCCGTACCAGGGCGCCTCTTGCGGTCCCGAGCCCTTGGCGAACGAACTGTTGCCGGCCTTGACCAGCTTGCCGTCGCACTCGGCCGGCCATGCCAGCCACCCGACGCGCGCCGCTTCAAACTCGCTGTTGTCCCAAGTGTCAATGTGCACAGTCATGCCGTCTGGAGTGACGTCGTCCACGTAGGTACGAAGGTACCGTCGGGTGCGCGGCTGCGAGATCTCCGTGAACCACACGCAGACCTTTGGTGGCTCCTTGAAGGGCTGGCTAAACGTGACGGACACCTTTGCATTCTGGTTCGCCGTGCGGCCGCCTGGATTGTCGCTGGCGTCCACGTAGCCGTTCTGGAAGGCAACCTTGCCGTGTGGCAGGACCATGACGCTGGCCTCGAGGTTCACCGTCCCATGCAAGAAGGACTTGGCCGACAGGGTGTATCCCGTTTCCGAGACGGACGGAAGACTGAGAGCGAGGCGGGGAGCGTTGATGTTCGCAACATCGATGACGCGGAAGCCGTAGATGACCGTAGGGACGATGGGCAAGGGTCTGGCGAAGGTGTCCGCGAACGTGGCACACCGGCCGGCGACGGACCCTCGCCAACCCTTATGCTCGTAGCCACTCCAGTAGCGAGCCTCCGTGTTCGTCATGATTTTAGCCGTGTCGATTGGTTCCTCATCGGGAATGCCTACGGTGGCAGCGGTGCTCTATAAGGCACTAATGTCAGTATACGAAATGCGGCGAACATAAGATGGCGCAGATAACAGACCTCCTTGTTACCCCAGATCGGGCCCAGGCGGAAGATGCCGCTCGTGGAGTTAATTTGTGGCGTTGTTGTGCCGTAACCCCAGAACCCCTTGATCTGAGCGTTGACGAGCAGGGGGTCAAAGTGTTTCAACTCGAGCTGCTCGAATTGTTTGCCATCACGGAGGCCTTCTCCCTTTACGGCAGGCTTCCAGTCCTCCGAGTTGCCCAAGAGGTCCGGTCCGCGATTGGTATACAACCGAAGGGCAGTGACGCGGGTCGGGGCCTTTTCCACGCCCTTGAGACGGCCCGTCTCGATCGAGCAGGCAATGATCTTCTCACCATCTTCATGGTGTACCGTCAGTGTACTTCTGCGGCCGCCGGCAGTTCCCACGGCAGCCAAAAGACCGTTAGTGTATCGGACGCTGAGGCCAATGACCACGCCGTCGTTGACGTCGACCGTGACGGTGCGCAAGCTGAAATCGGCCTTGACAAAGTCCAAGTTGCAGAAGAGAGTGCCTTGGGGCGAACCCACCATGGGCGCCAGCTTTTGAAACTTGCCAACGTCAGGTTGGTCTACACCATAACTGGCAGCCTTGGCGGCCTCGGCTTCAGTCACGCCGTCGCCTTCAACGCGCTCAAGCAAGGGGCAAGGGGCTTCGGTTCCGAAGATTTCGGAGAACGGCACCTTCTCCTTGTCCTTGACGGCGGGAAGCCGGTCTCGGAAGATGATGGTGCTCTGGATTGCTTCGGGGCGCTTCTCATCGGCGGCATAGTCTGGATGCTCCTCGATTGTATCGACTTCCTTGACAATCTTGACCATCTGGAACCGGCAAGCACGGCGGGCGAGGTCAAGCCCCTTGATAGTCGCTTCAAACGGGGTTTCGTCGTCGATGAGAGAGAGGGTAGTCGAATCCGCAAACTTTGTCACGTCATCAGGCCAGCCTACAAATTTCTTCGTGCTAGCCTGGATGTCGAAAAGCTGAGTCCCAAGGGTGCGGTATATCTGCTCAGCATCAGCCAACTGTAACTCAACTTCCTTAAGAAGACGGAAAGACGTTACATTCTTGTAGTCCATATAGGCGTCCAGCAGTGCATTGGTGTAGATGGCTGCGTTTTCGTAAAACATGGGCTTGAGCTTTGGCGGCTTCAGGGCCATGTAACTCCGAAGCGACTCATATTTGGTAAGGATAGCACTGGAGACGGATGATTAGCCAGTCTTCCGTACTTGGGCGAAATAGTCGACGAAGACTCACTAGGTACGCTGAGGAGTGTTGGCGACGAGATCAGGAAACTTGGCAGCCGTCTCCATCAGGGTCTGAATTGTCCAGAGCTGGTCCACTGCATGCAGTCAGAATACTGAGCAGAAAAAGGCAAGGGATGGTCAATGTTACCTGGCTTGATGTGGCCGCCGCCCGACCAGCCAACCTGAATCGTCGTCTCCGTCTGCGACGAAAAGTTCGACTTGGCTATGTCGACGTGGGCATTGGCTTTAATGTCCGCAGCTCCAACGCTCAAAGCGACCTCGGCTCTGTCCAATATCAGTTAGCCACGGCCTCGTAGAGCAACTGGAGTGTCAATAGACACGGAGAGAGGGTGATTTACTCGGCTTTGACAGCCATGCGCTTGTCCTTGTTCACAACCTTCATGCTCACGAGGGCATTGAATTCGCCGCCTTCCAGGAAACCAGATATGAAGCAGTCGCCAAAGACGGAGCGAAAGTTGGTTTCATTCACCGAGGGAAGGCCCTGGAAAACAAGGGCATCTTTGATGTTGATGCTCTGGTTGACGACCTTGACGGAGATGAAGAAGTTGAGATCACTCTCCTTGAATTTGTCTGAGTCGACAAAGGAACCTTTGCCGGAGCCGCCAATGGCACCATACTTGATCGACAGAGAGCCTGAGATGTTCATGTCGTCAGTTATTTCACTGGTAATAATTAGCTGTGTCCAGATAAGCAACTCAAATAGCGAAGCCATCAAATACCTAATCTTGTTCACAAAGCGTGAACTGTACGAGACAATCTGGCTCGGACCGCGCTTCGACAACTCTCGCGCAGCACTGCGGGGATTTGCAGTCTTGAGGCCAGTTCCATTTGTTTTGAGACGAGCAAGGCGCATTCGCTTCTTTTCGAGAAGCAGAGCATCTCGCTTTGTCTCCGCACTGTCGGGGTCGACCGCTTCTTCAATGGCACTTTCAAGTCTGGCAATGTCTTCGACAAGCTTGGCCACCGTCTTGACGTCTTGACTCAGTTGAAGTGCCATGCTGTCAAGGACTGATGGGGGTGCAGGTCCGATCAAAGATTGTGTTTGACCGTTCGAGGCATCAACACCCGTCAAAGCGGCCACTGTTGGGATTGCCTCAATGAGTTGAGGCTGAGGTTGAAGATTATCTTCGTCTTCATCTTCATCCTCATCATCTACATCACCATTGACGGCGCGGGCGGCTTTTGCACGTGCGCCAATGCCGTAGCGAAGCTCTCGCATGGTGAAGCCATCGTTGGTAACCGCATTGTCGATGCGGTCGGGGTCGATCACAACGGCGTCGTCAATGCAGATTTGCTGCGTGTACGAATTGAAGCTAAGGCTGTTAGATCCCTCGTCTGCTTCTTGGACTTCAAGTTGCAGAGCCTACCCTTGGCCTACATCGCGTTAGTGGTCTATGTGAGGAAAGCTTTCGGTAATATGCAAACGACGTACCAAGGCGCATGCCATTGTTGTAAGGCGCGAGTAACAGAGCCATGATGGTTTGACACCGATTCACACAACCAGACTCAAAAGAAGGAGTTTCTCAAGCCGCAAGCCAAGCACAATCCGGCAGGCCACTCGAGATGGTGAAGTGAATAATTGAGCTTGAGCTTTTCAAGTAAACTTTTTGCTCGGCCCTTCGTAGCGATCTATTCCAATGTGTTCAATTATGATATCTTGAAGCCCTGGATGGAGTATGAGACTATTGTCAATAGTCAACAGGGGTTTCGGGTCAAACAGCGGGCCAGACTTTAATCATGCCATATTTGAAGCCACAACGTTTTCCGTATTGTCTTCCTACATGTGCTATCGGTATGAAACTTTTGCAGAATGTCAGCTCGACGCAGGCTGGGTATAGTTCTAGCACTGACCGGTCGACCTGAGCAAATGAGGTTGACGATTTGCAATAGCTCACCACTCTTCGCCACAAGCCACAAGCCGCTACTTCCCCCGAGAGTGGCTTCGAAAAGTGACTGGTAAACTTAGCCGCAAGCGCAATACACTCGGATGATCCCGACGCCATGGCATATGGTACCGGGCTGGCTGATCCCCTTTCAGCTCGCTTCACATCCTGGTCATACTCAGTCGAGACCGCAGCCACGGCGGCTGAGGATGGACCGCGGGCATCCAGACGCGGAGTCTGTAAGATGCCAGAGGAGTGATTGTTCCGACATTCTGAACTCCAGGCCACACACCGTTTCAAGACCACTTCAGTCTTTCCGCCTCCCAAACTGGGCATCACAGAACCAACACCATGAGCATCCGTCGCCATGCCGGTCTCTGGAATTGCCAAAGTCAGCAAACTGGCCCCTCTGACAGTTGATACCCTCGACCCCGATGTGTTCAATCCGCTCATCCCCCGCGTGGCCCAGCAAGCAATCACCCGGTCACCGATCCGGCTCCCATGGCAGGCCCGCGTCCTTCCACTGGGCATGTTCTTCCGGTCGGCGGCCACAGCTAATGGCGCAAACCCATTCCCCATGCAATCGGCATTCGACACGGATTCCCTTGTCTCGGTGCCAATAGAATTCACGACAGATGATGGCAGCGGCAGCTTCAGGTCGTCCGAAGTGATGAGCTCGTCTGCATCAACAGACCATCTCAGCATTGGCGCCGGCGTCGGTGTCGACCTGCTCTTTCTCTCAGCCAGCGTCTCGGTACAATTTGACAGGGACGTCATGGAAAACAGGGACTCCAACAAGGCCTCAGTCACCACGAGCTACCGCGCCGGCACGGTGGCGTTTGTGCGTCCGCCAGAACTCTCGGCAGATGCCTTTGACGTGCTGCGTCGCAAGGGCATTGATGGCTTCCACGCCACATATGGTGATTTCTACGTCGGCGGCTACCGGATCGGGGGTGACGCCTCGGTTCTCTTCAGCACGGATGCGAGCTCCCGCAGCGAGACAGAAACAAAGAGGGTCAAAATCGACGTGGAATCGTGGTTTGGCGACTACCATGCGGAGTCAGTAACGACTTCATCCAGAACGGAGCGCTCGATTGTGGTGCGCGTGAGCGCCTACTCGACGATCGAGCAGGCTCTCATCTCGGAGGCGATCCAGATGGGCACGCCCGAATTCCAGGCGGCATTCGAGAAAGGAAGAGGCATCTACCAGCGCGCATGGGGATTGGATGACTCTGTCACCAAGGTTCTTGAGGAAATCGGTGTGAGCAAGGGCGAGCTGGTGACTCGGGAGCAGTGCGCGCAGTTATGCGGGCGTGCGGTCGTTGTCGAGCTTTTGCTGGTGCCGGTGGAGTGTTTGCGTCAGGTCCAGTATTGGACAATTGCACTGTAAATGCTGTCTTCGGTAGAGAACATAGATTTCCCATGAGGTAACGAATCACTTGAATGTTTGGCTTTCTTGCCTACAATTACTCAGGTCACCGTCATCAAAGCTGAACCACTACACTATTATCTGGAGATGGCATACAAGCACCATAGCTGTAATTGAATTGGTCTCTTTCTCTAGTCATAGCCCTATTCATGACTTTCCGAATTGCCAAACTTTATTGAAGCGGCGTACTAGACGAAGCTGTTATCCATCAGGATGAACATGCCAACCACTGCCCAGCCCGGAAACTAACACTAGACGCCTGCCCGGGCCGTCGCGAGAGCGCCACCCCGACTCTAGTCCAAGCTGATAGTCACGCTATTGGCAATAGCCTACTCCTGAGGCTGGCTGAAGAGCTCCTGGCATGAAGTCTGGACCACTGAAGGCATCTTATGTTCAGCCGTAGACTCAATGAGCTCTGAGAGGATGCCTCATACGTGTAGTCCAACCTCATTTCGTCCTACAAAGACCCTACGGTGCCGAGCGTTGGATGAATACAGAAGCTCTCATCGCCTCAATCGGTTATTTTGAACGTCTGCCAACTGCCAAACCTATAGCCTGTCAACATGAACGATGCATCCACCAGCAGCTATGAGAACCTTGGCTTGTATGCGCATTCGCAAACGAATCCATACAAGCCAAAAAGAAATCTCTTCATGTCGGTACTTGGAGGTTTGCCGAGTCATGGCTTAGTTGACACAGAATGATAGGAACAACAACGAAACAAACAACGTACAGCCGCATGCCACAGATATGACGGGTGGTCTGGACAACGTTGCGACACATAATGTGTTAGGACCTACAAGCTTCCCGAGTATACTGAACAACACCCAGAAACATTTGTCAGTGCAAATCACCAAGCTTGACAGCTTCTCGCTTTTTTGCAGCAGGTAGCTAACAGACAACACGGCTTAACAGTACGGCTAATCCTTCTCCTTGGCAAGTGATCAACTACCAGATCCCCGTGCCCATCGGCGACTGCTCCGCCCACTTTCTTGTAGACACGGCCACGAAAAAGGTGCACAGGGCGTTTCTCATGGATGGCGGCATGAACGCGGGTATGTATGTCGCCTGGGTCCAAATCCTCAAAGGCCTTCGCTTCATTGACCTCGAGCTTGGCAATGGCTGGAAGTTCGACTCTTGGGTCGTCACCCACTGGGACGCAGACCACTACCACGGCGTCAAGGATCTGCTTCTCAATAAGGACATCACCTTTACGCGGTGTAAGCGTGATGGGAACACCGTCACCAGAAGCAGCCCAAATAACTTTGCGTCTCTTTATTTCGCCGAGGACGCCTGGCTATGCTGCGGTGCATGGGATGTGAAAGCCATGTTCAATGGAGGAGGCGATTTTCTACGCCATTTTGTGAAAGAAAACGAAAGAGATCGCTGGGACCAGATGGACACTGCGTCACAGAGGAGTAGTGAAGGAAAAAGGCTCCTTCGATGCAAATGGGGTGAGGAACTCATAGGCTTGGACCTTTTTACTCGCTCTCGCCAGTTCATCCGCAAAACGGGGCAAGAGTACAAGCCCACATACAGCCGCAGAAGATCCAAAGAGGATTGTGAAAATCGGCTGGACTCTGACGAGAATACGGCCGATGCCGAAAACACACCGCGTTTCTGCGTCGTGGGAGCGAATGGCTTCGGAATTGGACAGCCGAAAGCTGTCAAGGCCGGGAGGCCAACACGCAACGAGACGTCCATCCTTGCTCTCCTCTACTGGAAACGTCAGAAGTTATGCTCGTATTACACCGGCGGAGATGGATATCCCGACGTTTTTAACGGGCCTGTACAAACTTGGTTCAACAAGACTTGGCCTAACAGTGACGTTGAAATGGTCAAGCTGGATCACCATGGATCGACAAGGGAGAATCTCGGGGGAGCCCACCGCTCAGCAGTCAAGAGCGAAAACAACCCTGAGCAAGAAGAACAACCGTCGGAGTCAGAGTCGGACTCAGAGGCGGAGTCAAACGGGGAAGAACAAGAGGGGCCGCTCACGGACCCGGAAAACATAGGCCTGATCATTGAGTATATGGAACCTCGCAAGGTTCTTGTTACCCCAGGAAGCAGCCATGGGCACCCCAGTGAGTCTCTTCTACCGCCGATTGATGGATGTGCTCATGATTAAGCTAACAGTGTCTTTCATCCGCAGCTTGGGACGTTCTGGCCTTTTTGAGAGACTATTTCGAAAGGCTGTCTGATGCCAACGGTAACCAGAGTGCGGTGAGACAAGGGTTGTTCACAACTCGCGCAGCGTATTGGTTCAGTAAAGAAGAGGTTACTCTGAAGGACATCAACTTTAACCATCGCCTTGGAGAAGCTTTTGAAGGCCGGAAGCGGTTGACTGTTGGAGACGGCTCTGAGAGCATCGCAGAAGAGGGTGAGCGGGATTCGAATGATACTAACCAAGCAGTTCAAAACGATGGAGAAGGCGACGAGACAAGTGACGAGGATTTCGACATCCTGTACGCCCTTTCGACGGATGCCCATGACAGAGCCGACGGGCAGGAAAGGTGGGTAAAAGCGAAGGAAAGATACGTCCAGTACATCCTCCAACAAGACAAGAATAGGCCGCGGCTGGATCGCAATGGCAAGACCAAGTACAATCTCTGGACTGGCAAGGATGGCAACAAACCTAACTATGCGGCCGTAAAAAAGGCCGTGAACATGGCAATAGAAGACCAAGATAAGGAGAACAGATCCGTGAGTCCTCTCCCATGAGCATTAACGATCCTATCTTAGCGACTCATATCGCTAACGCATGCACCAGAGAGAGGCACTCGAACGCGAAAAGTATATGCGTAACCCGCCTAGAAAAGGGACTGAAGCGGCCCTGAAGGAGGAGCTATGGGCCGCACACAATGAGTTGATTGAGACCACTGATGATGCTCAGCTAGAGGGAGTGGAAAACTTTGAGGAAATCTGCTGGCAGCCACTTCCAGCACTTCAGACCGAAGATCCGCACTTCCTCATCCGATTCGAGTTTGGCGATCGGAGAGAGAACACTGTTTTGCAGGTCTTTGATGACAGTGGTCAGTTTGAATACGTCAAAAAAGCTGTGCAGGTCGACAATGGTAGTGATCAGGTTGAACTACAAGTCGAGCCAGTCGAACTACAAGTCGAGCCAGTCGAACAAAGTGAGGCGATTCCGACGGGCCGGCTTGCCGCGGACGACCACAGTCCATGGGCCAAGTACGCATACGGCGAATGCGCTATCGCGACCATGCTATCCGAAGAATCACTCAAGACCGCACTCGAATCGAAACGGGGTGCTCGCGCCAAAAAGTCATCTGGGAAAAACATGACAGAGCCCCCGAAACGCGAACCGGAGAACATGGTCTTTAAATATTACAACAAGCGAAAAGCTGCTATCGATGGAATCAAGGAGCTGCTCAAAATGGCTCAGGCTGACGAAGACATGGGTAACGACAGGTAAGTGGATATCTCAGTTCGAGGAAGATGAAGTCAGGGTAGGGATGAATTTGTCTGACAACTCTTGTATCAGCAGTACCGCAAAACCGAGAGGGAGACCAAAGAAGCCTACGAACTCTGCGAGCGTCGTTAAATCTTCCAGGAAAGCAAACATGGAGGTAGAAGAGAGTAAAAGCAATGATGGAAACGACTCTAAAGCTTTACTGAAAACAGATGCTATAGAGGTCGAAGATGAAGACGTCATACAGATGCTACCGACCAGCCGCGGGACCAAGTCCGAACCCTCAGCGAGGAGAAGCCGGGGATTATTGGGAAGACAAGATAATCCCCCAAAGATAAAAAATGTACGCCAGGTGACAGAAAGAGTAGCACCACAGGTAATAACGAAAGCTACGGTGATTGAAAGGAATGGAGGATCAATAGCGAGCGAAAGGAAGAAGAAGGAGAAGCTCGGGGACTCTAGCCATCAAGGCAGATGAAAAGATTGTCGAAAAGACGTCACTCAAATGTTCAACTTGCCATGAGCAATTGAAGTAAGGATGGAGGTTTACTCAGCTTGAGTCTGAAAGCATGTAGTATACTTTGAATACTTCCCTCGCCTTTGCAGGTCTAATGAAGCATATACTTGTACAAACGTTCCAGTGATACTGCTTCATGTGCAACGAGCATAGTCTGCCCAAGTGTCCTGGGCCATATCACGCCATCGCAATGAAGGGCGCCTCTATGTCAGGAGAAAAGTTCAGTCTTCTGAAGGTGATCACGGTGGATCAGATATCTGTTTTGATAGGCGTGGCTCATAATTGAGCATTTCAGCCCTTCAATAGACAGTAAAAGATCACGAAGGTGGAGCTACCGCAAGCTGCTTTCATGCATTGTTATGATTGCCTCAGAAATGTATCGAGAGTGGCAATATACATATACTTTCCAGTAGCAGATGCTTATAATATTTGTGAACTTAGTAATGAGGGAGCGTCTGGCCACTCCTTCTCCAAAGCGGTATGTAAATCCATAGCAGGCGATATATTAGCTGGGTGTTGCTGAGCACTGGTGATGTCGGCTGGGTAGAAAACTTGCTGAATCCGTTCCTTGTGACTGCTGAGGAGATTTCACCATATGTAATTAATGAGGTAGGAGAACATTGAAAATTTTACGTCCATGGCAGGCAATTTCCGAATCTTCGCTCGATAAAACATACGCACAACAAGGTCATAGAATCGGTGGTTCAGTTCCACCACTGGTCGTCTCTTAATCCAGCACTAACGCTATCTGTACGTTATCATCAATTCGTCTAGCTTCATAAGCATGATCTACTCGCTCCTCGATCAATGATCTCCTTTGGGTCGTCGTAAAATTCTCGGCTTCCAGTCCGGCCAAATAACAGCGCCAGGTTCACTCTATGACATGCGGCAAAACCCCAGCATATACCTGATGTAAATATCCTTGGGGCATGACTCATAGAGATGAGCAAGTTCGATTGGTGTAATTATAGTCGAAGGCGTCCAATATCCCAATCAGTTGGGTCACAGTGGCAAGGACTACCAGGATGTGAAAAAGTTGATGGGAGGAGCCGTATATGTCGAATTTCCCTGGCCATCGACACTCGGGGAACTTGGTCTGTAGACACATCGTTTTATTAGAAAAGAGTCCCATCATGTGCAAAATCTGGAGGCTTACGGCATAAATCAGAGCCCCAAGCAGAAGGAATCCTCCTTCGATTAGATAATAGGGCATCCCCGATTGTTTCATCATCTGCGAGAAGCCAAAGATCGAAATACCATGTATCAAAGGTGCAAAGCCAGATAAGCCCGTCCCTACAAACGCAAGTGTTCGGAAAGTGCGGTACTTTGGACCATGGAACCGGGGATTTAACATTATAAAGATGGTAAGCGATCCGAGTACTCCAATCTGGTAGCCAAAATAAGTATTATATACGTGATTGGGAACAAACAGCAAAAGAGGTATATATGGATGTTGACTCACCATTGACCAGTAGATCTTGCGTTCCAAAGGCTCACACCAGAAGACCATGTATATTCCCGATACAAAGTCACCCAATGTGAGGATGACTATACCCACCAGGTCAAATCGCAAGAATAATTGCTCAATCTCGGAGGAGTGGTTCGTCAGAGTGTGGTATGTCGCTGACAGTCCCAGGCAGACGACGGCAGTCAAGAGAAAGAAGGTGAAGATGAAAAAGTCGGCGCCAGTCACATTCGAGTATCTACTGGTGAGATACTCCAGGATATACCACTCGCCGAGCAAAAAAGCGACTGCCGGTATGAGATGAGAAAAAATGTTGACCGACTCGTTGTGGATGTATGACCAGCTGTGGAATGAGACCATGGCCGAGCCTGAGATCGGTCGATAGCCATGGAGAATGAACTCGTTGTCCTGATGCCATTTCGGCAGCTCCTCGAACGAGAGAAGAACTTTGCGTGCCTTGTTGACGACCCTGGATGTGGTGTCCGTAGGCCGTGGGTGGAGGGAGTCATCCCCCCGCTCTTTGGGCGACACCGGCGGCTGGGGGGACGAGAGTCGAAGACGGGCAGCAGATGCCATCGGGACTTGTTGGCGAAGGAGAAGAAAGGAAGAAGGAAGATGAAGAGAGGGGGGCTTCTTTTGCGCTGCTTGCTGCACCCGCGCTTTTCTCTGACTTCGTTTCTGCTACATGCCAGCCTTGCTTACATGTACCCTGTAGGAGCTGGAATGCGCACTACTACAGTAACAAAGAAAAGGCCAAATCTCGAACTCTGTTCCTTCGTGTTTGCTTGGCCAGGCCCTACAGGACCCCTGAACCTGCGACGACGCGCGCTATGTGTGACAGAATCCCTGTCTTTGGACCAACCACGTTGCACTGCTAGCCGCCCACTTACCGGCAGGATATACATAGAAGGAAGGGTTGGTTGCCTGATTTGCCCTACAATTCCGTCGGCGGCTCACTACATCGGGTAGGAAGACACCGTATCCGCATTGGAAAACAGACACATCACGTCGGTGTCAATTGCATTATCTGCCTTGCTCAGGTCAAGCTAACTAAGGTACATGTTAGGTGATCGAACCCGCCGTAGCGAATGACTGCAATCTTCAAGTTCTGTACATGTATACTATACTGTCCGTCTACAGTAACTCCACCCTGCCCGGTGCGAAAACACAAGTCTTCCGTGCATTAGCTCTCCAATGAGGAGATCCAGTGTCATGAGGCTCTGCTCTCCCCTGGTTGACAGCATGTGTTTGCCCAATGGTAAAAATGCCTCATGCCTGCGGATAAAACGTGTCTGTACATAATAGAACGTAGACAGTGCTCGCAACAGTATAAGCTGCGAAATAGAAGGCCGCGGACTGTCTTGCCTGTAGAAGTACTTCGTATACTTGCCAGTTATAGTCTCCGTGCGTTCCACCCCTCGGCCTTAGTCTTCCCGAGGAGTTAAGGTATGAACTAATAGAGATAAGTGTACTTGTACTACAGAACTTCTAACGCAGTTTAGAGGTGGTTGCTTGGGGCGAGGCGGAAGTGGCGTGCTTAGGTTTACTGCTAGTACCTACCTAGTACCATATCAGTCAGTATAGGGCGTCTATACGTTTGACCTCTTCAGAGACTGTCAGATATTCGACACTGATGAATGTACTTGTATTACATATGGAAAGTCTCTACCTATCTCCTGGCCCGGGTCGAGCAGTTCAGCTTTCTACGCAGCTTCACATTGCTCAATGAACCCCCTGAAACCGACACACATCCAATGTATGACAAGTTGTGAAGCCTTGAAGCAGAGCCGTTACATGTGCGGCCATTGCGCATAAGATGGCGACATGAAAGATCTGGTGCGAGCTTCCCCAGATATCAAACGTACCCGGCGCCAAACGCTCCGGAACTCGGAACTGCAGAGGGTTCGTCAGTCGAGGTGACTCATGGTTTTCGAGGGCATAGAAACACGCGGCGATGTACTATGTAAAGTTCATGCCAGACATACCGCGTATAGACCGACTCCGGTGCCATAGAAGGCAAGCTCGAGAAGGTACCATTTCATGCCTGAGTATTGGAGCATGTATTCGAGCCCATATCGCTGGACACCATGCAGCAGGGGTATGAACGATGAAGCACCAAAGACAACAAACGCGCCCACCTTTACCTTCCGCCATAGCGGCGTTCTCAGTAGGGGATGCGAGATGAGAACACCAGTGATAGTACCCGTGGTCAGGATCTAGGACTCTTGTCAGCGTATCAACTACTATGGAGTTTGCTTGACCCAAGAGGCGGGGAGGGTGGGGGATAAAGGTGATGGTTTGCTCAGAGGGACTGACAATACCCCAGTGCAGCTTTTGCAAGCTTGCTTCGCAGAAGAACACATAATAGATGCCGGAAGAAAATGTGCCCACTGTCACAATAACAATGCCAAGCAGATCCATTCCATGCCAGAATAGTTCTACGGGATGCGAATGCGGTTGCATCAAGTGATAGAGTGCGCTCAAGACCAAACAGATTTCCGCACACCAAAAGTAAACCCCAAACATGGAGTAGTCCATGGATGAGACGTTGGTAAATTGAGGCTCAGCCAGGAATCGCAGAAGGACAGGTGCGACGAGCGGTAGGAGCAGAGCACCGACAAGATGGGTGTATACATTGCAAGTTTCG
The DNA here is from genome assembly GCF_003025115.1 of Trichoderma citrinoviride. Classification (NCBI taxonomy): domain Eukaryota; kingdom Fungi; phylum Ascomycota; class Sordariomycetes; order Hypocreales; family Hypocreaceae; genus Trichoderma; species Trichoderma citrinoviride. The sequence goes on from NW_020194727.1 coordinate 203,098, forward strand.
TTGTGCAAGAACGTCAGGCTGGTAAAGATTTCCAGATAGTCCGCGTTCTCCGGTCGATAGCCTCTGAGGATATACTTGTTGTCGAACTGCCATTCAGCAATCTCCTGCCACGTTACGGTTCGCTGCTTGTTAGCCTTTGGCTGGCCCGTGGTGCCGTTCGCGGTGCTCATGTTGACATTCGGCACCTGTCGTTTCTTGAGTTCCGTTCCTGACATGGTTCTTCTCCCGAAATATCTGAGCTGCGCTGGCCGATGATGCAACTCAGGAGGAAAAAGTGATGATGATAAGGTTGAGAGAAAGACGCCTGGTTAGGGCTAAATTGCGGGATGGAAACCAGTGAAATAGATTCAAGTCACGAAGAAGGTGAGGATGCCCTGCACTGGGTAGCAATTGACGCTCTCAACAAAGTGTTTATCAACATATATATATGAGCGCGGAGAGATCACGGCTTTAAAAATTGAAAAGCATTTCAAGACTATACAGCAATAGTCACACATGTAAGTAGTCCGTACATACTACTCGTACCTCCATGCGTGCCTGTGACCACACGCAGGCAGACACATGGCCTCCACCGTTGCCGCCTCAGCTTTGGGATGGAGGGTCGGCTGCTGGGGAGCTGGGAATCTGCGACGATGATGATTCGCTTGTTGGTTCGGACGCCTTGCTCCCCTGCAGAAATAAGACCTAGCAGATTAGCACAGCCCGCTGAGAGGGGTTTCACCCACACGATACCTGGTTGCCTTGGTATAATTACACAATACCCGTCGATCGACCCGAGGCGCGACACATACTACATACTACACGTTTCGCAGGCTTACATAGCTCCACGGTGCAAAGAAGTCATCGCCGGGTCCTGCTATCATAAGATTGTATGTATGTAATAGGTGGCGATTCTCTGTTGTTCTACTAAACAAACCTTGATAGCACACCCGAACTGTGTTTCTGTGAAATATTTCGGATCCGCCATCTCTGGGTGTGCATACAACCAACCATGAGTGTGGATGATTCCCAAGGTCTGCTGCAGTCTGTGCTTGGCTTCTTCGTTCGAAGACGACCGGAAAAGACAGCGCGGCCCGCGTCGTTGAGATCACGGACAGCCGAGGCCTGGCTACGGACGGAGGCATTTCTGCAGCAAGAAGCCGCCGAATCTGAAGAGCCTGACCCTGAGCATATTGCAAGGACGTTGCGCGCATTTGAAGACTATGTTCAGTACAACTCCGATGGAGAATCAGATTCCGTAGGTGCTCCCGGTAAACGGCAAACCCCAAGACTGTCGTCGGCCTCTCACAACCACCTGCCTACTAACACAAGGCCACTGAGCAGGGCTTCGGCTTCCGCCACAATATGCCGTATCCGAAGCTTCAGGCGATGCGCAACATGATGGAGCATCGGAGTCAAGGTCCGCAATCATATCCGGGCACAGCCATTCGAGTGAGTAAGCGGAAACGAGACAGTGACGCCGTCATCCAGGAGCTCTCGTATATGGAGAGGGAGGCGAGGAAGCGCCGGGTTCTGCCACGTGAAGAGCCAAATGCTGCCGACAATGTCGAAGAGCCCGATGCCGACTTCGCCGTGCTAATGAGGAGGCATCTGGTGTCGTTGGACAACGCGTTACGAAAACACTGGATATGTGTTTGCCAGAAGTGCTCGGGGTTGAGCGTGAGACTTTCGCTGCCGCAACAGAAGAAGGATTTCAGCTCTGAGACGAGCTTCGAGGTGTTCTTTGGCGTACGGTCTCCTATTGAAACTGCGTTGCAAGAAGCCAAAATCACCATCAAGTAAGCTTCATGGAGCTTCGTGCATTGATGTTTATACTGACACTCTTATTTCCGCGGTAGGGACGTACACAACAACAGGATGAGGAGCGCCTCTGCGCCTACGGTTAGCGATGCGCCTGAGTTTGCCCACATATGTCAAAGCATCACAGAGTCCCTCGGTCAGCGGACTTGCTTGCACTTGGCTCTCGAGGGCGGGATATTCCAGAGGCTTCGGCCGCAACCAAAGACGTTTGGCGGCGAACAACTGTCTCGAACGGTATCCTTGTCGGCTCTATTCAAGCGTCAACAAGAATTGCGCGGCAGTTCATCTGCCCTCCCGCTGAAGGGGAAACGAATCTTGGCCGTCATATTGGCGACTGCGCTGCTCCCGTTCTTAGAGACGCCGTGGCTGCAGCCTTCATTCAACCATTCGAATATCCTGTTCGTTGAACCACTACAGGAGGGAGAACTCCCGGACATCACGAAGCCGTTTCTGGCCATGGAACACATCCCAATCATCTCAGCCCGCAAGACAGACTCAGGAGGCAGTACCGACAGCTCCAAGCACATGGTTCATCCCAATGCCACCGTGCTGGCACTGGGCATTCTCTTGTGTGAACTTCATTACTGCACGCCCGTGGAGCTGATGCAGAAAGACCCTCCCGAGGCCAGGAACGTCAATTCCGATTATTATACCAGCCTTGATATGCTCAAGTCTCTGGAGGTTGACGCTGGCGTGGACTACTATCTCGCTACCAAGGCATGCCTGCAGTGGGAGTACTACCCCCCTGGGCAGCAGGCTGACTTTGAGTCTGTCGACGTTCAGCGGCTCTTCTATCAAAACGTCATCAAACGACTCGAGGCCGAGATATTCAAGTCGTGGGGTCTTCGAATACAGAATCTGGGCTCCTTTGATCCTCGGCAGAACGAACTCTGCTGGGGTTCCATCGGTCAAGAAGTTGTCCGCCATCAGACTGGCAAGGTTGATGTCTCCGATTCGAACAACGGGGCACACGCACCACTTCCGTATCGTTCGATGTCTGACGCCGCGCCCGCGACCTACTCGTCCTTCCATTCAGACGTGGTGCTGCGGATGGCGGGGCCGGCGCAGTCTTCTGGATCTCAACTCCGCGGACATTTCGTCGAGCCTTCGATGAAGAGTTTATACTTCTTTGACGCAAGTCACCAGATGGGCTCTGAAAAAGGGTGAGTATTTCTAGTGGTTATGTGGCTTCTTTCTACTAATGATCTGTTCAGGGATCCGCTTTCGCAGCAATGGATGGACAATCTTCTGTCTTCGGTTTATCACCATGTCGACCCCTTCGACGCTGTCGACGCTGGGAGTAGAGGGTTCGAACCGGTGCGGATAGCAATCTTGGATTCCGGATTTGACCCCGAAAATCCTCTTCTCATGACCGAGGACCAACGACTGGATCCCCGAATCAAGGATGCGCGAAGCTTTGTACATGGAACAGCCACACACGAAATTCGAGACGAGATCGGACACGGCACTCATGCACTGGGTCTTCTACTCAACGTTGCTACATGTGCTAAGATCTATATTGCCAGAATTGCGAATCGAGAAACACTGGACCGCCACACTTATGATGACATTGCAAAGGCAAGGCTGGATTTATGCGAGAGCAGACTTATTCTTCTTCTTTTTCAGGCTGAGCTGACTATTCATGTAGGCCATTAATTACGCAGTTTCGGAATGGAAAGTAGACATTATCTCAATGTCGTTTGGGATTCGGGAGTATAACGAGCCCATGAAGACAGCCATATCGAATGCATTACACAGTCAGACGCTGCTGTTCGCTGCGGCATCGAACGATGGAGCAAACCTCGGCAGAGCCTTTCCAGCCAAATATCCCAGCGTGTTTTGTATACACTCAACGGATGGAAATGGCAACCCCTCTACGTTCAACCCGACGGCAGACGATAAAGATGTCAACTTTAGTCTCCTTGGGGAGCACGTATCTTCTCACTGGCCTGTTGGCAAGAACGGCCACAATGAACATGTCAAGGCCATGTCGGGGACATCGGTTGCAACACCGATTGCTGCTGGGCTTGCGGCAGCGATTCTGTCCTTTGTCCGGCAGCAGGAACGGCACATGGCTCCAGGAAACGAGTTGCTGGCGCCGTGGCTGAAGGACGTTCATCACATGGATGAGGTCTTGAAGAGCATGGTCAAGCAGAGGAGGGGGGCGGGCTATGACTACATCACGCCTCACTCACTGTTTGATAGAAGGGCGACGAGGGAAGAGGTTTACAGCAAGATCAAGGATATTAGGAGACACTTGTATGACTAGCAGCTTACTCAGTTCACTGAGGTCTAAACTGTACAATAGTAAATCAGTATTTGTCTGCTATCATTATGCAGGGACACAGTAGACCCTTCCGTGCTCGGTCACATCAGGAACGGCCTTTGCAGTCTGAAATTCAGAACCATCCACGTCCTCAACGAGAACAGACACGCCATCTTCTGAATCTCCGCCAATGGCCAGAAAAGCACCCTTGTTGTACTCTTCAAGCTTTAGCTTCCGCCCAAACCTGAGTCTTTTGACCCGAAACGCAAAGACAAATTCGGCCTCGCGATTAAACTCCGTCTCATCGTCGCTCGCGCTGCTCCAGTGGCCTTTTGGGCCAAAGGTCGTCCCAAGCTGGGGCACGTCGATGCCAAATCTGCCCGTGACCGTCGCGCTCTGCGAAGTCGAGTACTTGATTCTCGCGCCCTTGACGAGCTTCATGCCCGTGACGAGGTAGAGCGAGCACACGGGTGAAAACCTCTGCTTGGGTTCCCTCAGCCACGACTGCACGGTGGGTGCCTTGATGGCTTCTTGTACATATTCTTGTGTCGGCTCAAATGCCAGGGTCGTCATCGAGTCAAAGGCAAAGGTATTTGCGGCTTTGCTCGTGTGCTCAGCGTTCACCTCGGGACCAACGGGGATTCCACCGGTGACCACCTGCAGGAACTGTGCATAGACTCCCAGACCGAGGCCCGTCTCAGTTGAAACGGTCTTCTTCCAATCCGTTTCCACGACGGGCGGATTTGCTTCAGGCACGGCAACGACCGAACTATTTAGAGGGTATTGCGGCGTTGACGTGGACCGGATTATAGCTCCAAGGCATAGCGGGCCAGCCGGTGGTGGATGGATGAAGTCGGATGTCGGACACAGGAAATACGTCTTTGTAAAGGACATGGCTAAAAGGTCTTGGGGGTCTTGGATCTTGGGGGTTTCGGATCTTGTGATTTTTGGATCTTAGGCTTACTTTCAGGACTTTTACATTCAAGACTTTTCGGATCCGGATCTCTTGTTTATACTTGATATTCTTCTTATGAAGCGCCCAAGTTTAGCGCTCCGGGTCTCCCTCCAGGAAGACTCGGCCGTCCCTATTCTCTTCGCGCCGCATGCCTCCAAGTTGTGTGGGCCGGGGACCTTTTGCATTCACTCACAGCCGCCATCCTCGGCCCCCAAAGCAACATGGGATAGAATAGCACCTGTATCACACCTAGGACCCGGCTTCCCCCAAATTTAGCACGCACTGCTTCGAAACAACCACACCTCGTCAGTCCCCTTGTAGAGCCTGTTCAAAGCCTCGGCACCAACGTGTCTGTTCGTGAGCAATCTGACACACTAGCAGGGCTCTGCCTCTTCCGTGCTTGACTTTAGTACGCAAAACAGTCGCAAAAGGAGCTTGGAGTCAAACGGACGCCGGTTGTCAGCGGGGTTGCGAGTGTTTCTGAACGACGAAAATCGTGTCCAAGAACATGAGATGAGAACGCACTGAAAGGCCACACTGACTTCGCCAGCCTATCTCGAGCGGTCATTGGCATCCATGCTCGTTTCGCCCAATGCCACAACGACAAGGCTTTGAGGGAGTTGGTGCTCAACTGCATGCCAGGTTGTCACGGCGTTAACTTGCTGTACCTTGCCTGTTTGTACGAGTACCGCTACCTGACCTGTACTTAACCCAACAAAATCCACCCTGGCCGGGCACCAGCGGCTCGCATGCGATCATCACATTATCCGACACCTCGAGCGCTTCATGCGACGTTGTTGGTCGCGCTCCAGTTGTCCACGACTTCTTGGAGACTCAGTCTACGCAACAACGGCTATCAGCTTCTTGGACCTTGAGCGCAGCCACAGGGGACAGGCCGACCGCCTGTATCGTGCCTTCTCACGATGATAAGCCTAGATCGCATGGAAGACGATGTTGTGGAAGATGTCTTCCTCCAAGAGGGCCTTTGCCCGACCATCGCAGAGCATGCAGCGCAGTGCAACTCTCTATTCCGTAAATACATGGTCCTGCCAGACATCGTGCCAGATCCGACCATCATGGACGACCAGCTGGCGCGCTTTACGCTGTGGACATCAAACATGGACGTCTACGGGCCGCTCAATGTCTCGTTGGACTACAGACTCCGATTCAGCCCGACTGTTGTAGACATTATACATCAGCTCCTGGACGTCATTTGCGATACCTTGGCATCCTGTAAGTACATGTTGCATTGAGGTTGGATGGGATCGAACCCAAGAATTCTCTGCTAATGGGAATCTCGACAACAGTGAAGCCAATCAACGAGCCACCGCAGACGCCAAGCAGGAAGAGGCAGCGCATATCAGCATACAGCGAATCGAAACTCACGAGGAAGGATGACGACGACGCAAGCGATTCAGACAGCGACGTGGATGAGGCAGAAGAGAACATATCCAAAATCACCGATACTATCGGCGGGACGGTGTCGCGGCTCTTTCGCCTCTCCAATGCAGTTCGAAAGTCCGCAAAGGCCAACCGGGCTCGCAAGCTTGAGAGATACAAAGACGACGAAGAGGCAAACAAAGCCATAGCCGAGATGCGTCTCTACACAGAATGCTACATTCGTTTCCGCTTCCCCATGGCGCCGGATTCCCTTCGCTCAGCATTGGTTGAAGCCAATGCGCTCCGTCTTCGACGACTGTACTATCAACGATCCCATCGAAGGCGCATAGATCTGAGTGTTCAGAATCCTCAGACGAACCCGCCAGTTGTTCAAATGCCACAGATCAAGGAGGGTGCTGCGGCTGTACGTTTTGCTCCGAGCGTCGTCCCGAAGCCTACGACCACCAACAAGATATCGGGACAAGCTGGCCCACCGCCGGTGCCAGTGACGAATGCCACTACTGCTCGGCAGACTGCTGTGGGAGCGTTCTACGCCAAGTCCACGACTGAGGTTCCTCGCGCGAAATCTGTCCTGGTGAATAACAAGTTATCGTTCCCTCCGATACCTCCGACACAGGAGTGTCCATATTGCGGCGTCATTATCGAGTTTAAGAATACTACTGCCAAGTCAATATTGTGGAAGTAAGCAGATGATAGATGGTAATTCTGTTGATCAATGGTCTAACTTGCCCCAGCAACCATGTCATCGGAGATCTGGAACCTTTCATCTGCACTTTCTCACAGTGCTTGGAAGCGGGCCAACACGGGTCCGGTCCGCTCACGTTTGAGTCGTCGAAAGCGTGGATCAGCCACATGCAGAACGCTCACGGGCATACGTGGGAGTGCAGGGCTCCTTCTCATGGTCCAATCACCTTTGATCAGGAGATCCAGTATCAGAAGCATTCCATCGAAGAGCATGGCGTGCCTGAAGCGCATGCTGGGACTCTCAGCAGCGCGGCGCGGAGACAAGTCCACGAGAAAGTGACGGAGTGCCCATTCGGCGACGACTTCCATCCCCCTGAAAAGCTCGAATTTAGTGCTTCCAGTGCCGTCTTCGCGAACGAAGCTCTCCAGTTACACGTCGCCGCTCACATGAAAGAGATCGCTTTGCTTACGCTGCAGAAATTACCTAGCGATGGGGACGAAACCGCCGAGAACGTCGATAGCGACCAACCACTGGAAGATGATGGGCCGGGCTATGCCAACTTGCGTGGATCCATGTACAGCATACTGGACGACGAAGATCTAGATTTCCAGGACGACGAACATGAGGCTGCAGATGGCACTTTGGGTCACCGCGAAGAGGACATCAGTGCATCGGTAACGGGACTCGACTTGGAGGACAAGGATGACTTGGGAAGGACCAAGCTTCACCACGCGGTGCTGGCCGGTGACTTGCGCTTGGTTGAGTCATTGATCTCCCAAGGCGCAAACCTCGCCAGCAGAGACAATGACGGCAGGACAGCATTGCATTATGCTTGCATGGCTCGGTCTCCTAGTTCTGAGTTACTGACTCTGATCCTAAACGCCGCCGATAGAGCCGTCATCGGTACAGGTGACAACAGCGGCCAAGCAGCACTGCATTACGCTGCAGCGAGGGGCCTCACGAGGAGCATGCGTATCCTGACTGACCATGGTGCAGCGCATAACGGTGACAACTATGGGTTTTCTCCGTTCCTCTGGGCTGTGGTTACTGCGCAACAACACAGCCTCGATGAAATGCTAGAAACCATGGGCTTTGACGTTGATACAACCAGCGCGGATGGAAAGTCTGCCCTGTCTTGGGCTGCCAATCTGGGCAGATGGGATATTGCTGCATGTCTCGTGAAGCACGGTGCCAGCATCTCTACCGCTCGGAATACGCAGATGTCGCCGTTGGAAGAAGCGGCAGCTTCTGGCAACTGGTCTCTCGCAAGTTTGCTCCTCACCAAGGGCGGGGAGGTAAACCATCGTGACCGCGATGGTTGGTCCGCGATACATTGGGCAGCAGAGGAGGGTTATTCGGACATCGTGCATTTGTTGTTGGACCAGAAGGCAGACGTCAATGTTGTCAGCTCTTATGGCACATCACCATTGCACTGTGCTGCAAACGGAGGGCATGTTGACATTGTGATTTCGCTTCTGAGACAAGGTGCCGACCCGCTCAGGGCAACATGTCACGGCTGGACTCCACTGCATCATGCCGCATTCTTGGGGCATTCTCGAGTTGTCGAGATACTCCTCCAAGATGACCGCGTAAGATCCAGTGCGTCTCAGCAGGATAACCATGGCTGGTCCGTTCTTCATCTGGCCGTTCACAGCCGAGACCTGGCTACTATCAAAGCCCTGGTTGGCAGCTCTGTCATTGCAGAGCCCCGGGCCCTCATCGACGAGAGCGGCCTCACTGCAGAGGAATGGCTGGATCTCGGGCCAGCCAGTCACTCCTACAAGGCGACCAGTAACTTGGCTTTTGGCAAGTCACGCTGCTGCAGGGCGGTGACAGGCTTACGGCAGGCTGTTGTTATAGGACATGTTCCTCTGATCAAACACTTAATCAGATCGGGTCATCGTGTTAATGGCACGAATTCCGGTACAAGGACTGCGCTCTACTACGCTGCGAAGAAGCGCATGCTTTCCATCATAGATCTGCTTCTTGAGGAGGGTGCGGATCCCAATATCCTCCCAGCTGGACGCAAAACCTGGGAAGAATTCATCGCGGACGACGCCGTTTTACTACGCCTCAGCCGAGCTGGTTACAGAAGGCGAGATACTGACCCTGGGGTGGAGCGGCATATCAGATATCTACTTAGAACCCGAGGCCAGTCAACTGTTCCAGATCGATCAGTCTCGTTTGCACCGGACGAGTCGACTTCACCAATGTCGTCAGGGTTGTCTAAACCCCCTGTTCAAGACCCACGGACCATGCGAGATCTCGTGGCTCCGTCTGTGCAATTCGTGTCAGAAGACCTGCAGGTATCTGAGAGTATGCCTACACACTCAGCAGTGCCTACAAACCAAACGAATGACAATAAGAAGCGCAAATCGGGGTCAGTCCGGTCGCGTGCAACAGGCTTTTGGAAGCGGCTGATAGGATAGCAACTTCAGCTCGTAGAGGCGAGAACAGGCAGAGCCAGCTTTGAAGTAGATCTTTGGCTACAGGTCTATCAACGGGAGCGGAATGTTACAATAATATTATAGGAACTGACGAAAAGCTAAACGGATATCATAATTGAAAGATAACAACTTGAAAGCGTCCCAATCTGCCCAATCAAAACCGACGTTCACCCAAAAGCCATACCTTGGATGCCTAGTAGAGCCCTCCCTTCCCAGGAACATACTCTTTATTACTTCGTTCTCGCTTTGCTCTGCCTCTCTTTAGGCAGAAAAGCTCCCCAGTATTGCTCTATAAACCAACAACCCCCTTGACCATATTCTCGATTCCCGGCATCGAGTACAGATGCTGCTTCACTTTTTGTCTCAGTGCTGCTGCGGGCGGTGCCAGGCCATATTGCTTTGCAATTATCAGGCACTCCACAAGGGTCTTGCACGCCCGCTTCTGAAGCGGCCCAGGGGGCTGCTGTGAGATCAAGGCACTAAACGTCTCTGGGATTGCCTCGCCAATCAGCCATCGGTGGGCGGCGGCATTCTCATGGCAGAGAATCAAGCACGACGCGGAGGGTATGTTGAGAAAGCGGTCTTGTCCCTTCTCCTGAGAGTGCTGCGCAAATTGGAGGATGCTCGTGAGGAAGAAAAGTAATCTTTGCGAGTCGTGGTTTTGACTGATAACGAGTAGTTCATTGGCGCATGCCTGGCTGGCATCGCTGAACAAGTCAACCTCGTGACTGCTGCCAATGTATCCTTCGTAGAATTCTGCAATGACTCTGGAAAAGTATTCGATCGGCTTTGGTTCCTTGTTCTCGAGCATGGCAAAGTGCGACGTCAAGAGCACCACCGTCCGAGCCACGTTCTCTTCCCGGTCGCCATTCTGGATACAGGCATCGAAATCGTTCAAAAACTCGCGGACACCGTAGTGCAAGTACTCCTCTGCGTCTCTATTGTAGGCGATGGCGGCCCAGTGCGAGAAGGCCCTGGCCGTGATGGCGTCTCCTTCTCTCCAGCCCTGTCGAACAGCTGCGAGTTTGGTTTCTGAGCCGACGAGGACCGCAATTACCAGCAATGCTTGGAGATCCCCTGGAGCACATGCCCGAAATACCTGCGTCGGCAGGTCGGTCATGGCCGTCAGTCTTCTCGGATTCCTGGCCACAATCAGCTGGACGAAGAATTCGCGATACTGTTCGGCCCATTCTCGCAGCTCGTCCGTCCTGTTCTCGTCAACGAGCTCCTGCAATACAGACATGTGCTCCCAGCGGTCCAACGCTATGAACTTTAGATATAGAGTCACCAATCGAAGAATGATGGGAAAGCGAAAAGATAGGCCCAGGGTTTTCATGACCATCTCGACATTCCGCGACGCCTGCTTATATCGTGCAAGGAAAATCGGTTCCTGAAGCCCCAGTAGCTCCTTCACGCGCTCGTCCATTGGGTCCGTAGGTCCCTTCAGGGAAGCGACTCCTGGAGGAGTGGGCAAATTGTTCACACGCGCTCCACGTTCAAGCAATAATTGGATGATTTCCTTCGAGTTCGCCTGGATGGCTCGAATCAGGGGTGTGTCGCCGTGTTCCGACTTGCTCTCGAGACGGGCACCCCGGTCGATCAGCACGGACACGATGTCCTTGTACTGTCCTGTGACTGCTATATGGAGTGGCGTCAAATCGCTGCGATCTTTGATGTTGACACGAGCACCATGATCAAGCAGCAGTTCCACCATGTCTCGGTGACCTCGGTTGACGGCCCAGGAAAGCGGCGTCCGGCCGTAGTTGTCCCTTCGCGAGATGGCACGAGCATGCTCGCTGATCAACATCTTGGCCCAGGCTACATTGCCAAGGTACGCAGCCAGATGCAAGAGCGTAAACGAGGGCGCGTTTCCGCCGTTCTTCTCATGCTCCCAATAGACTTTCCACCATCGGTCCCGGATGGGAGAATGGACTTGGAAGAACGGACGTGAGAACTCGGACGGCGAATCAATCACATCCATGGCGTGATGGAAATGTGCCGGCCAATGTTGACTGGCATAAGTCAGGAGGGGATCGTGGTCTTCGATACTCCCGGGAGTTCCATAACCACGTTCAATGTGGTCTAAGCAGGTCCGCATAAGAGTCCTGTGGGTGTCAGGGCTCATACGGAATCTGCTGATCCCTTTAATATTGACTTGGTCGCTCTGAAAGAAGTCCTTTGCCGACTCGTGGACCAGGTTGACTATATTTCCTTCGATTTTCACTAGCAACCCGCAGAGTCTGAGCCGGTTCTTGGTCACTTCAGTTGCTGGAAAGCTACCAAATTCCTTGATTCCTGCTGCCACTGTCAACTCCTGTACTGTGAGGGGCCTGGCAGCGAGGACAACCCATTGAAGAATGGGGACCAGAGCTTCCTTGTCGTCAATCTGCTGAAGCAGCCGCTGATAGACTCCACCGAGGCCTTTAGGAACACGATGAAGAATCTCAGTAATTTTGTCCCAACTCCTGCCCTGAAGCTCATTGGCAACAAATCCAACCCACAAAAAGGTTCCATCGGCGCCAGCCGACAAGGCCTGTTGTACTTGAGCGACCATCTCTTCGGAGAGGTTCTGTTCGGATGCCAGTTCGGCAACTTTGGCGACGATGTACCTGTCGATATCACGGGAAACCTCTGTACCGGAGGCGTCCAGCCTAATCTGTCCATACTGGCCGAGCGTTCTCTCCAAGATAGACGGCTGGGGTCGGGAGAGAAAAATGAGCTTCAATTGTGGTCTTGCCTTTTCCCCAGAGTTTGACAGATAGCTCCCAACGGCATCAAGAAGCTGCCCGAGCGATTCCTTTTCGCATTCATCCAGACCGTCCAGCACACAGACCACCTGGGGGGAATTACTCTGCCGAAGCAGGGTTAGGAAGACCCTCCATAGGGAGCCAAAGCTAGAAACGGTATACTTGGTTGTTTCAGTCCCCTCGAAGGAGCTCTTGACATATTGTGCCATGTGTGGATGGCGATCGATCCATTGATGTATGATGCCCCTCATTATGGTCAATGCCGTGTTCCGGTTCTTGTCGCGGTTACTGCAAAAGTAGTAAAGCAGAACATTGTCATCGGCCTCAATCATTGGCTGTAGCACCTCGGTGATATAGATTGCCAACATAGTTTTGCCTTTTCCGGGGCCGCCTGAGATCCAGAGGAGTGGTTGATGAGCGTCTGCCAGCCACCCTTGGTAGCTGGGGTGCTGTATGAGCCACTCACAGGTGCCATCCACTCTGCGCCCTTTCAAGGTAATGAGAGACTTTCGGTCGACTTCAGGTCTAGTTAGTAGCAAAGCATCGAGGACCGGCGCGGCCTCGACATATGTGTTGGTTGCCAGAGGCGTCGTCTTGCGCACGGCGGGTATGAACGAAAGGACTTCTTTCGCGCATGCTGCAGCAGCAGCGGCGGCGTAGGCGTGCCAGAGCTTGGAGCTGTGCGAGTCTGCGTAGTCGCAGATTCCTCGAATGATCAAATATTTTGCGGCATCCTCAAGGCCAGCCGCCTCCGTCTCCAGGCAGAGGGCACCTTGCTTATTCGCCAACTCATCTCGACTCGCTCCGTGGCGTATGAGATGACGACTGGAAACAATCGGGCCATAATGGACTATAGGATCCTGAGTCTCTCGTGGTTGCCGGGGCCGGATCCTATCCGGGTCGCAATGGTCGCATCCGTCCTCTTCTGACTCGATGGTTGCGTGATGATAATCCGGTGAAAAGAGGACGTCCTGCTCTGGGCCTGGATGGGCAAAGGTGACGGGGTCTTGCTGCACAATCTCTGACATGTACTTGGGCATCTGGCTTTCCTCAAAGATGGCGGCAGTCTCGGCCTTTCCCATAGCTGTGAGAAGTACTGGTGTTGGCTGATCTGGCGCTCTGCCGCGATTCGATTCCTCCTGCTTCTCCGCTCGCTCTCCGTTCACATCGTATTGGACGACACCCGGCCAGCCAGCTGTTGATTTGCTCACAACGACATCGCCAAGACGAATATCCTCCTTGGAATCCGGAACTCCTCCCCCAATGCCAACCATCAGAGTGAACCGAACCGATTTGAAGTTCGCGTGCAACTGCGTAGCCACGCTCGCCACCGACGTCTCGCCATACACGCCAGAAGTTGGATACGTGATCACGACATTGTGGCCTTGGACACTTCCTAGAATGTAGTTGTTGCTGTCGTCCGAGTTTTGATCCGGAGGTAGGATATCATGAATATGATCAAGCGTCGCTTTGGCTGCCGCGACCTCTACCGGCAGCGCGCAAACCCACCCGACTAAGTAGTCGTCGCGGGACGCCATCTCTAGGCAGGCAAAGCAGAAACTCGGACAGGTTTAGTGCTAATATGTTGTCTCGATTTGAAGCTGTCTGGACGCTCTGCAAGGGACGAGAAGGTCGCCCTTCCAAAACATTGCGTGGGTTGATGTAGGCGATGAAAGCAAGCAAAGCACTCTCTCAGTCAAACACAAGTCAAAACAAAGTTGAGAGGTGTGCAGCGGCGAACACGCGGGGGATAGAGGCATAGACAGGGCTTCGAATTACCTACCTGGTAGCTACATCTATCTTACCGCTCCCCGGGCATCAGGCCTCGGTTGTGTATACCCTAAAGCGTCAAAATCCTCAAGGGGCCTGGTGGTGCCAAACACAATTGGGACCCGGGGAGCTGATGAGACACCTGGACCACACCCTCGGGAACACACAGCAGAAGGATGAGGCGCAGCCCTGTCGGCGCAAGCTGCAGCAGCGCCAAGAGCATGCAGACGTCCACCCCTGCTGAAGCCAAATCCCGCGGACTCGGGCGGGATAGTGGGAGAACGACTTCAGAACTAAGAGAAGGTGGCCTTAAGATAGAGCCTCCAGGAGTATTCTTCACGGTAGAGCTGGCTAAGACTACGACTATCTTACCGATAATGCGGCCATGGAGTGACCACAAGTTTTGAGAGTACAATTGAGGTTAAGGCAGATGGTTCCTAGAGACATCAGGAACAAGACTCTTCTATACGTCACCAGCAACGCGTGCCCCGAGGTCCCAATGGTTGGAGTCAATGCCTAAAGGCGAAGGCGGCGCGAGACGCCAGCGTCAAATGCCCAATGGACAACGTTGAACTATGTATGTCGTTGGTCAGCCCAGTTGCCTGAGTTGTGTCTCCGCTGCGGGACGGATAAGCACCGTGCCGCCACGGGAATATCCCAAGCCTCCGTACTATTTCCTTCCTAGCTGGTATCACTACCTGTGGTTACATGTGTTCTATAACCGCGCGCGTACATCATGACCACGGGGAGGTTTTCTGTACTTCTGTGCCCACCCTTCGAAGAGGTCAAGCGCAGGCAGGATTGTCGTGTCTCGGTGCAGCTCGTGCCGTACGGTCAGATTGACGTGCTCGTTAAGCTTATTGTTCAGCCGCACGGTCTCTTCGACAAAATAGATAGTCGGTTTGAGAATAATTGCAAGGCTGTGGGATTGAAACCTGAGAATCTGCTGATTGCGCGGGTAAGCTCAGGGACTCCAAAGTCTTCGACTACAAATGCAATGGCTGTCAACTTCTATATGTACAGTTTTACTCGCTTGGACTTCTGCGTCCGCCACGCCCACCTCTTTCACTATACGTTACGCCATTTCAACGACAGCCGGTTGGCTTTTGAAACTGTAGTTGGCAGTTGCTTGTAAGATCCCTGTTATTTATTCCCTAACCTCGTAGCTTGCATTACTTGCCTTGGGAGTCATATCCCACTAATGATCCCATCGCCATGTTATCTCTTCTACTGATCTGCGGAGTATTGCTCGGCATCGTGACAGAACCTAAGACCCACGGCAGATATCTGCGGAGACTATTGAGAATAGCAGGGCCCTCTTGGGCATGCTTTCGCCAGCTAGTAATGCTGAGGCGAGATGGGGGTACATTCAGAAGCCGTATGGTGTGATGATATGCACCTACGTGTGGGTTATCATCCAATAAGATATAGACTGAGAAGATGGACAGGCATGAAGCGCGTTTCTTCCTATAGATCCAAAAGATTCCAACTTAACCAAACCTATTGCTGTTAATATTCCAGAAGAAATCAGGGTTCAGCAACTGATCGATATCACTATACTGGAGCCCGAAAAACTGATCCGTAAAACTATCCATACCAGGCACATCCTCCAACAGCATCGGCGAAGTATCCATGACATCTTCAACATCTTCAACAGGGCTCATCGGACGACTCTTCAAGATCTCACTCAACGCCGAAGCAAACATCTCCTTTCCCCTTTGATGCAACAAGACGAGCGAACGAGCGGTCCTCAAAGCCTCACGCGTCGCCTCGGTCTTATAGACCGCATACACATCTCGTAGGCATTGCATTGCGTCTCGCAGCTGGGAGATGGAAGACACCGTGTCTATGGCAAGCAGCACACAGACAATCTGAAACGGCACATATGTCATCTGATGCCAAGGGGCACGCGCAACGAGAACAGCTTGCGCAGCCTGGATCCCATTAGAGGTGAGGATGAGGACTTGTTGGAGAACGGAATCCGTCAGGGCAACGTCCATGGATCGCAGTCGTCGACACAGACACAGCGCCAGGTTACACTGGGCGAGAATGGACGGCGGAGCTGTATGCACGCGGTTGAGAACGACTTGAAGCGCGTCTTCCAGCTCAAATGCGGTAGGTTTTCGCTGCGGATCGAGCTCAATTGAGAGCGGAAGCAGTTCCATCAGCTCGCGGGTAAAGTCTCCTTTTCTCTTCATAGGAATTGCCATGGCAGCATTACACAGGGCAACTCGAGTGAGGCCCATGTCGAATGACATCCATATGTTAAGATGGTGCGCAATAGCCACGATCCTCTTCCTCGTGTCCAGATTCACTTCCTCATTGAGAGACGAAAGGATGGCTTCTCCAGGCGCGTCGATAGAAAATCCAGCAGCATCAATCATGTGCATTACCGTGCAGCTCGCCATCCAAGCGGCATAATGCGTCCCTGCAACTCTCAGGTAAACCACGCGTAGCAGCCACGCTGTGATGCTGTCAGCGGACGGAGTGCTGTACAGAGTGGTCTCCAGCAGGACTCGTGATAGCTCAACCAGCGCAACTTCAGCAGCGTCAGATTGGACTTGCGAGAACAGACAACCTAGTGCGGCGATGCCACAGAGCACGGCGTCTTGCTCTGGCGTTACGCTTTGCAGGGCCCATCTCTGCTGGATCCGACGCAAGATTTGGTCACGATCGACGAAGCCGTAGATTGGATCGACCTTCTGAAAGTATACAGCTGCCAGCTCCTGCATTCGTCTCTGTGATACGACGTCTGGGATAGATTGAACTCCCGGGACATGCAATTCCACAGCTTGTCGTGATCCGAGAAAGGTATTCCATGCAAAGTTGTGCATCCTAGGGTTCCTCTTCGGATCCAGCCTCAAGGCCAACGTCCTGACAAACGCCGGACAGGAATTCGCCTCTACAGAACGCGCCTGAACAGCCTTGCTCGCCGCGGCAGAGTAAGCCTCGTCACGGGCGAGCTTCGTTTCTGAAAACGCCGGAACCGGAACCGGAGCCGATGCGGCATCTCCGGAAAGCCCCGGGATCCGCTCCGGATCCGACTGCAGCTCTCTTCTTCGCCGGGACTTGGAGGCCTGATAGATGCAGTGGTATTCGAATCGCACGCATGTGCCGCACGGTTGAGCGCCGTCACATCGCCTTTTGAGGTCGCGACATGTCTGGCAGGCGATTTTTGATCGTTTGCGCCCTTCGTCCCGCGTCATGACGCTAGGCTGAGGATGATGCACGTGTAAGAGGAGGAACTTTTACTTCGTCGTTCAAAGAGCACCTCTTCCTGGACCGATAATATCAGGGAACCGGATAGGTAGCGAGGCAAGGTGACATTGAAGTGAACCGATCCTGAGCGAAGGGCGAGTTGGCAATAGGCTAATGTTGGGCGTGGGATTGTCAACCATAGTCGGCGGGAATAACGGCAATTGACGGGTATCACGCATAAAGCGGGAAGAGGCCATCAACGACAACGCGGTGAAAAGGACTTCAACTGTCATTGTCGCAGATCAGGTTTGCGTTATAGAAAGACAAGATTGACTCTCTTTTCTTTACGAGCCTTGTCATAGGCACACTCAACTTATATCAAGTCGCCCCAAGTCGTCTATGCAAGAGCTATTTGTAATGAGGACTGGACTGCAACACCCACCAGAGCTTGCCTAGCAGAGACGACCAACCTCAGGTTGCCGACAGAGAAAATGGAGGTAGAGAAATGTTCAGCAGAACAGTATGGAAACACATCATGCGATTCAGACAAGCCAACACCTCCAAACCCTCCTCAGCATCAGACTACCACCAGTAACCCCCCGGACGGCGGCTTCGCAGCATGGACACACGTCGCCCTCATGCACATCATCTTCTTCAACACCTGGGGCGTCGCCAACGGCTACGGCGTCTTCCAGGACTACTACACCCAGACCCTCCACCAATCCCAGTCATCCATATCCTGGATTGGCAGCGCCCAGGTCTTCTTCCTCTTCTCCATTGGTGCCGTCGCGGGGCGTCTCACGGACGCGGGACACTTCCGGGTCACGTTCGCCTGCGGCGTGGCGCTCCAGCTGCTGGGCATCTTCATGACTTCTCTTTGCACGGAATACTGGCAGATCTTCCTTGCGCAGGCTGTGTGCCTGGGGATCGGTAACGGGTTGACCTTTTGTCCTGCCTTGGCCGTGCTCTCGCAGTATTTCAAGAAATATCGAGCCTTTGCCGTTGGTCTTTCGGCTGCCGGGGCTGCTGTAGGCGGACTTGTGTATCCCGTTCTGATAAACCGGCTTCTTTTCTACGACAACTTCGGTTTCCCATGGACTTTGCGGATCATGGGCTTCATCATGCTGGCTACTTACATGCCCTGTCTCATCTGGTTCAAGCCCCGTCTCCCACCACGCAAAACGGGCGAGTGGACGGACACATCTGCCTTTCGAGACGTGCCATTCCTCTTCTTCGCGCTGAGCATGTTTCTTAACTTCTGGGGTCTCTATTTTGCCTTTTTCTATCTCGGAATGTTTGCTCGGGAAAAGATTGGAACGAAAGAGCCTATCAACCTGCTCATGGTTCTCAATGGCGTGGGAATCGTTGGGCGCATCTTGCCTACTATTGCCGCCGACAAATGGGTCGGAATGCTCAACATGCTCATTCCCATGAGCTTCGCCGCGAGTTTACTCGTCTTTTGTTGGACTGCAGTCTCATCAACAGCCGGTTTGTATGCATTCGCCGTCATCTACGGCCTGATAGCAGCAGCACTGCAAGCCCTTTTCCCAGCCGTCGCCACGACAATGACTCCCGATCCGAGTAGAACCGGAACACGCGTGGGGATGATTCTTGGGTTTGTCAGTTTCTCGACGCTCACGGGTCCAGCCATCTGTGGCGCTATCATTGAGCAGCAAAATGGAGAGTACTTGGGGGCGCAGTTGTTTGCTGCGGTTAGCATTCTTTTGGGAGCGCTGATGGCTTCGGCTGCGAGAATTGCCAAAGCTGGGCCTGATTTGACGACAAAGGTATAAATCAAGATGTGCATTGGGAAAAGCTCGTGGCATAAATAGATCATACATTTTGTTCATGGCTCGTTCTTTTACAAGATCATCTCAAATGTACGGGACATCTCTGCAACACGTACGACAGCCTTCTTGATAAGCATCATACAACAGAAATTTGCAGTTCAGAGGCTGAAGAAGAACACAGCAACCATCCCTAACCATCCCTAAGTTTATCCGTAATATTACACTCTATGATCCATACAACTTCATCTCATCTCGTATAATATCATCGGAGACTTAAGTAAAGTACCCGATAGGACTGTCGTTCGAAACAGGCCATGGCCTAGCATAACACATCCCTTCCTACCTAGGCAGTATCACTACGCAGCCGGTTGACTTCTATTTTCAGAACGTACGTAAGCCTAAAGAGCATGACACGAGACCTACCCAGCATAGAAGAGACTCAGGAATTGACGATGAATAACTTTGAAGTTGCTTAATGCGAAGCAGTTAATATGCGAGATCGGCACGTCGGGGACTGTCTTTTACATCTCTCGGGACGGGCTTACGAAGTTACCGATAGCCCGAACTCGTGGCTAACCATTGAGGCAGTCAATCAGGTAGTTTCAGCTCTCCACTCTTTGATCATATTCCCTTGATTGAAGCTATTCGCATTTATGTGAAACTTCTACCTTCCTTTAGATAACTCTGTGGTTTGTCACGCATGGTGTTCGATTTAATAAATCATTGAAGTTGTCATTCAATCTATGTATCAACACAAGTCATTAGACCCGACTCCTATTCTGTATCCCGAACAAAGCACATTCCAAGAATGAAAACGATCGTCAGTCCCTGCCGTCTGACATACATACGAATGCGTTACGCATTGCCATCTGAATCTTCCGCTTAGCAAACACACATGCATCAATACTTCGCGGTAGTTGATCCTCTCCATACCACCATGCTTCTACCGACATCCAGGTCAAGGGGTTTTCGTGATTACTTTCGTCATTAACCTCCGACGATCCGGTGGACAAAGACAATGATGAGTCGCTAAGAGTGTACGAGCGTCTATATAAACCTCGGAATCAGTCCATCCAAACACTCAATTCAACCCCGACAACAACTCCTCTGCCTCTCTAACTTCTCATTTACTTACCAAATATCCTCTCAGTGAACACTTCTTGAACCTAGCCAACATGAAGTTCCTCACCGTCCTCTTCGTCTTCGCAGCCGCCGCCTCTGCAGGCGTCGCCGGTACCGAGTCTCAAGGCTGGAGCATCGCCGGCAACGTCAACAAGCGGGTAAGTCCAGTCTACTCTAATCTATGACACTGCCACACTTGGAAACTCGATCAGCTACTGACATTTCCATAAAGGACTGTCCTGCCCACCAATGCTGCGTAAGAACATAAACTCAGCTCCCAGCTCTTATACAACTTTACACGTTGTACAATAGCAGATGCATACAGTTAGCTAACACCAATGGACCACCTGCAGTTCAAGTCCTGTGGATGCAATGCCTGCCAAGCTGACTCAAGCGGCAACACTTGCTGTGCCGGTGTAAGTTGAGAACACGAGACTCGAACCCCTGGTGAGACACAATGCTGACTAGGGTCATAGCAACCCACCGATGTCTGCGGCCAAACTTGCTGAAAGGACAATAATGCTCTCTTTTGTCCTCGCAGAGGCCAGTATGTGGAAGCAACAGACTTGTATTAGTATAGCCTCGTGTGCTATTGCCACGCCTATCTAGATATCCGCCAACTCTTTTGGAACGTTTCTTTATTGCCGAAGAACAGTATCCTGATAACCATGGCAAATTGTTCTCAGTGACAAATTGTTTTATTCAACCCCCAACGCCCTCGATTGTATAGCCAGCATAAAAATCTTCGCAAAAGAAAAACGTACGTGTCCATATTCCTCACCAG
The DNA here is from genome assembly GCF_003025115.1 of Trichoderma citrinoviride. Lineage (NCBI taxonomy): Eukaryota > Fungi > Ascomycota > Sordariomycetes > Hypocreales > Hypocreaceae > Trichoderma > Trichoderma citrinoviride. The sequence goes on from NW_020194727.1 coordinate 224,063, forward strand.
TATCACCCATTTCCCACCCGTGAACCCTCACAACCCTGTCGAAATTATCAAGCCATAACCGCTTCCGGCCGCCTCTGTGATGCATTACCCGCTCCCTTCTTCGCGCCAGGTCGAGCCAGCGTGTACTTGGCAAAGGCACGCGCCAGAGCCTTCTTGCAGCTGACCTTTTGGCTGCCAACGAAACTCTCCACCGTCACCGCAATCGCCCGATCAATGTCTTGTGCTGAGCAATACTCGGAAAGGCGCATCCTGCAGAAGGCCTCGCTGATGCGGATGATGGCCTCAAGATGACGGACCTGGGAATGAATTGTTAGCAATAGGCCAAGGCAGTGGACAAGTTAGACTCACAGTAATGGGGTAGGCTCCCGTTGCAAGGGACTCTCTCCTCATATCCGCAAACAGCCTAGCAACCTTGTCCTCATCCATGTGGTAGAGCTTAGGGCTGCAGCGCTCTCGGGCATACAGGATGTATTTGCGCAGCAACTCCTGAGGGATCTCCTTGGTATCTCGCTGGTTCTTGGAAGCGGCCGTCTGTTGGGTTTCCATCGCGTTGTCTTGGGTAGCAGTCTCTGGCCGGGCCTGTGACACGGGATGACTGCGGCCGTGAGAACCCACAATGAACCTTGCTAGCCGCTCGTCCTCCTCGGGCTCTACCAAGTCTCGCACTACACACAGAATGTCGAAACGCGACAGAATCGGCTCCGTCAACTCCACGTTGGACGAGAAGGGAATCATGGAATTGTAACGTCCTCCGATCGGGTTGGCGGCGGCAATAATGCCACAGCGGGCTTGCAGGGTTGTCACAATACCCGCCTTGGAGATGGAAATGGTCTGCTGTTCCATGGCTTCGTGAATCGACGTTCGGTCCTGGTCGTTCATCTTGTCGAACTCGTCAATAAGGCAAGTGCCCCTATCGGCCAAAACAAGAGCACCGCCTTCAAGGGTCCATTCGCTCGTCAGGGGATCCCGGCGGACGCTCGCCGTCAGACCGACGGCACTGGCACCCTGACCAGTGGCAAAGACAGCTCTGTGTGCTGTCTTCTCGACATATTTGAGGACCTGTGATTTGGCCGTTCCGGGATCGCCGAGAAGGAGAACGTTGATGTCACCACGGACGTGGTGGGCTCCCCGGCCAGTCTTAGCTACGCCACCGAACAGAGACAGGGCAACTGCCGTCTTGATATCCGTGTGTCCATAAATGCTAGGGGCGATGGAGTTGACAATTCGGTCCACAATGTTGGGATCGCGAGCTAGCTTGCGAATCTCCTGCTCGTCTTGTTCAGTCAAGCGAAATCCAGCAAGTTGATCGTGAGATTTCACAACGTTGTTAGCCTCAAGGATGGTGGCAAACACAGGGAAGCCATTGCGGTTGTTCAACTGCGCATCGTAATTGTTTCGGTAAATGCCAGTAACCTCAATCTCTTCACCGGGCTTGGCCTTGTCAATCAAATCCCACAGCAAGATGACCTCTCGGTGACGGGGAAGACGACCGGCAGGAACAGTGCCGGGCGACTCCTGCAGGGTGAGCCTCTGGTAGTTGCGGTAGACCGTCTTTTCAGAGTTCAATGTGAAGGGCCCGCGAGACTGACAGCTCTGGCAGAACGTCACCTTGACCTCGACGTGTGACTCTTGTTGGAAGGGACCAAGGGTCTCGCCGCACTTGCTGCAGTCGAATTTGACATACTTGAGCTGAGGAAAGACGCCGCTTCGTCGCGTGACTACTCCGCTAACACGGACAAGGCAGTTGAGGTGCGACTGACGCAGCTGTCGAAGTGTGTAGTGGACGGGCAGGTCAAAGATACGGACGTGGATTTCGGAGTGAATGCGCTCGTAATCAGGATAGTGCAGCAAGACAACGTCCATGGCAACTTGGTCGAATAGCTTGAGCATCTCCGCAGGGGCGTTGGCCAAGAAGTAGGCGAGGATGGCCTTGCTCTCGGCCAGGTGCTCGTAGGAGACCTCCAGCGACTCTGCGTTGATCTCGCCGAGCGTCCGGATTCGGCTACCGTAGACAGATGAGCCAGAGGCATCGGTGTAAGACGTCAAAAAGGCCTTGAACTCTCGCTTGATCGTGCGCTGAACCGGGGGCTGAGATACCCATTCAGTCAGGTTGGAGGCCTTGACGTCGCCCAGAGCCTCAAGGGAGAGCTCCTCATCCATGATGTCGTCCATGGCATCATCTGGGTCTTCATCGTAGTGGTGTCTTCGCCGACGAGGTTGCGCCGTCAGATCAATGTCACCGTCCTCGTCGTCGCCGGGGAGATACGCGGCCGGAATTCTCTGTCTGCGGGCAACTTCTCTGTCGCGTCGGTTGAGCTGAGCCTCGAGTCGTCGTCTGTCGCCGAGGTCCATGGAGTCGTAGTCGCCTTCGTCATCCAGGCCTGCGCCCTCGTACACATCATCCTCTCTTTCTCTATAGTCTGCCTCGAATCCCTCGCGGAAAAGGTCGACGTCGTCGTCCGCCATCTCGTCAATGTCGTCAATATCGTCCTGGATCTCAGCCTCCTCCTCGACCTCGTCGTCATCGTCCATTCCATGAGCCATCAAGGGCCCAGGGGGTGACGACGGCAACGGGCTGGAGCTCATTCCGGGCGTGGACACATCGTCGCCATCAGGGCGAGAGCGCTTGCGGCCTGACCGCGGGGCAGAGCCCCGATTGGCGGAGGCGGGATGGTCACGAAGGGGGGAGCTGTTGAGTCGAGTTAGCGGTAAGTGCAAGGAGTCAAAGAATTGGATACGAACCTCATGACGGCTGCTGTGGGAGTGGCTGCGGGTGGGAGTTGCAGCTTGTGAAGACGAAAATTCGGGTGGATGAAGGGAAATCGGAAGATGCAGCTCGGCGGCGGTGGGGGCGCGCGAACAGCGAGAATTAGGGAGGAGAAATTGGCTGGAGCTCAGCTGCTGGACGCGCTGAAGACGCGTTAATTGCTGCGCGCTAGGCCGGATTGGCGTCGACGCGTAAAGTGGTTTTGTCGGTCCTTTGCTGATGCTGACAAAAGAATGTGAGCACAGCGTGTCATCGTCTACACTCGTTCGCGTCCAGGTTAATCTGTCAGCTAAACATGCTGTATCCGCAGCGACTTCGTCATACGCAGAGCCCGTCTTCCTCTACTGCCAGGCTTCTCGGTGTCTGATCCTTCTTTCATCATTTTCATCATCGTCTGCATCGCATTTGAGTCGCACCTTGCCCACCATGTCTGGCGACGCCGCTCCGCCTCCGATGGACTCGCTGTCCATCGAACAGGCCAAGACTGAGCGTGTCACCGGCCGCAGCAACAGCTTCTCCCAGCAGTCGCGGGCCTCTGACGACTCGCAAACTGCCGCCGAGTATGTCGCCATAAGAACGGAAGAATCACTGCATAAACCTCGCAGAAAGTTTGCTGACAAACGATTTCTCAATCAGTTTCCTTCGCGACCAGGAAATGCTCGAGGCCGATGCCCGCGAAGCCCTGCCTTATGTATGTCTCGATACTCTGGCCTACCCCGAAATGTCACAGTCACCATCATCATCGTCGATTCCATAGCTAATTGCACATCGTACCCCTAGAGCATCGAGACTTGCACCAAAATCCTCGGACCGCTGCGACAGAACGTCTTCGCCTGTTTGACCTGTAACCCTGCGCCGGCAAAGGATGGAGACTCCTGGAATCCCGCAGGCATGTGCTACGCGTGCTCCGTCTCCTGTCACGGCGAGCACACTCTAGTCGAGATCTTCCAGAAGAGGAACTTCACCTGCGACTGCGGAACGACACGCATTCCGTCAACCAGTCCATGCACGCTGCGCATCAACAGCGAGACCAACACCAAGGGCAATGTCCACTCCGAAGAGCCGGACGCGAACAACAAGTACAACCACAACTTCAAGAATCGATTTTGCTGCTGCGAGTGCGACTACGACCCGATTGAACAGAAAGGCACTATGTTTCAGTGCCTTGGCTTGGGGACAGAAGAGACTGGAGGCTGCGGAGAGGACTGGTATCACCCTGGCTGCCTGGTCGGCATGGGCCCAAAGTGGTATGAGAAGATGGACAGCAAAAAGCCAAGGTCGGCACAAAAGGGAACGGAGGGCCAAGCCAACGGCCTGGCAACAATTACCGAGAGCGACGAGGCGCAGCCTACAAACGGCACGGCTGAAGCCGCCGATGTGGCCGTCGAGGATGAGGATGACGAGCCACCATTGCCTCCCGGGTTCCCAGGAGAAGACGATTTTGAAGGGTTCCTGTGTTACAAGTGCGTTGATGCAAACCCGTGGATCAAGCAGTATGCAGGAACCCCGGGCTTCCTACCAGCCATCTTTCTAGAGCAGCCCGCAGCTTCTGCGCCGTCACCGTCGGACAGCACGACCACAGTTGCGTCCAAGAAGCGCAAGGCCGAAGATGGTGGCGAGGAGCATACAGATGCGAAGCGCATTAAGAGCGAAGGCGAGTCTGCATCTACCACTACAGAAGACGCTGCGGCTCAGTCTGCCGAGGACAGCCTCGATATCAAGGCATCCGATGCTCGGGATGCCAAGCAAGACGGCCCAACCTCGTGCAAACTTCCCAATCTCCCTGCCGCGCCAAAGGGTCGCTTCTCTCTCTTCTTCAAGGAGGACTTTCGCGAGCAGCTCTGCCACTGCTCTGACTGCTACCGCCACCTCAACGCCCACCCCCAACTCCTCGAAGAGGAAGAAGTCTATGAACCCCCTCTGTCCGCCGACGGTGCTTCGCAGCACGGAGGCTCGACGCACGGAAGTGGCAGCCTGCTCGACCGTGGTGAGAGCGCTCTGCGCAACATGGACCGCGTCAAGGCGATTGAGGGCGTCATGGCGTACAACCACCTCAAGGAGCAGCTCAAGCCGTTCTTCAAGCAGTTTGCGGAGAGCGGCAAGGCTGTCGGGGCGGAAGACATCAAGGCGTACTTCGCGAAGCTGCGGGGTGACGAGCAGGGGATCAAGGAGGCGGGCGAGGCTGCTGCGTCGTCCAAGGACAATGGTGATGAAGGGGGTGATGGGAGACGGGAGCAGAGCGGGTATTAGAACGGTGCAGTTGTACCTCTTCCGCTGCTTGGTTGTGCATACCCTGGGGTGATGTTCGTGATCATATGTTTCACTCTTCTTCTTTTTTATGGATATGTATTAATAGGGTTGTTGAGTATAGTAAAGGGCTTGGAAAGCGAGCCGAGAAGGGACATGAAACCATGATCCATACGACACAGGAACTCAAGAATGCCCTACATAATGTACTATTTTTGTATCTTGTCCTTGTTGGCTTCTATTCATCCAGCATCAAGACTAAACGCCATACTGTGCCATAAAACACTTGCTCTTTTGCCATTCATTACATGTATCTACAGTTCGTAAAGCAGCATCGTGACGATGCGGATATCCCAGACTCCTCCCGCCATCTCCGAATTTCAGTGGATAAGATAACCATACCCTCGCACATGACATAGAAACCGCCGATTCCACACTCTTGCCAATGTCCTCTCACCGACCGGTTGACCCCGTACTGGACGCCGCACTCAACGGCCGAGGAGGCGGTATGGGCAGCGACTCCTCCCTCTGCATGGCCACACCACCCATGATGCCCATGGACGACAGGTGATGCTGCTGCTGCTCATCGCTGTCCTCGCCCTGGCTATCCACCATGTGCTGCTCCTGCGCCGCCCGCAACTCCAACTCCCTCAACCTCTCCTTCTCCGCCTCGTCGATAATATCGTCGTCCGCGCTCCAGTACGGATCGTCGTCCTCGAGCTCCGGCATCGCCATCCTCTTCCAGAAGCGCAGCTCCTGCCGCAGCGCGGTGTCGACGACGCGCTTCTTAAACCGCTCCTCGTCCTCCTCGTAGCGCCGCCGGAACGTGCGCAGGGCCTCGTTGGCGCGCCCGGCGTGCGTCTGCATCTCCCAGATCTGCTCGCGCAGCCGGCTGTTCTCGCGGCGGGCCTCGTCGAGCTGGGCGCGGTAGGAGCGGTGCCAGGCGGCGACGTCGGCAACGTGCTTGGCCTTGTAATCGTGGAACTGCTTGAGCATGAGGGACAGGGCATTTGCGTACTGGGTGAGGAGGGCGGCGTTTGCGTCGCGGCTGTGCTTGGCGCGGTCGAACGACTCGGAGAGTTCGGAGATGAGGCTGTCGAGGTTTGCCTCTTGGGCTGCGAGACATACAAAGATTAGCAAACATGGATTGAAGAGTCATCGGCGATTCCATCAAACACCCACCGTTAATGTCGTCCGCCGCAGACGAGATCAAGTCGCCGTTGCTCAGCCCCTGGGCCTTGGCCTTGTTGCGTATCCTGCCCAGCCCGCTGACAATCTCCTCGGTGACGCGCCTGTTGTCGGCCAGCTGCCTGCTCAGCTCCTCGACCATGCCGTAGATGTAGTTGAGCTCGGCCTGGTGGCCCGCGGGGGTGGGTGCGGGCATGACGGCGCCGCCGCCCATGGTTCCGCCGTTCATGCCGTTCATCTGAAAGTGCTGCTGCTGCTGTTGCTGCTGCTGATGGTAGAGGGCCTGCTGCTGGAGCTGTTGCTGCTGCTGGTGATGCTGCTGCTGGTGATGCTGCTGCTGGAGGTAGTGTTGCTGGAGATAGTGCTGCTGAAGCTGTTGCTGGTGGAGCGTCTGCTGCTGCTGCTGCTGCTGCTGATGTTGTTGCTGCTGTCGCGCCTGTGCCTGTGCCTGTGCCTGAGCCTGAGCCTGAGCTTGAGCCTGGATCTGGGCCTGGATCTGAAGCTGATGCTGCTGCTGCTGCTGTTGCTGCTGCTGCTGAGGGTCGAGGCTGGCAAAAGGCATGTCGCGCGTGGCTTGCTCTTGGTGCAGGTTAGTCAAGATCTGCTCCGGCGCTTCGGCTGCCATTCCTGCGGCAGGCTGGGCGGTTCAGGTTCAGGTTTCCCTTCGGGCTTCGCTAGGATTCGCAAGTACCGGGACTGGGCGTCTGGCGGGCGCTGCTAGAATGGCCTGAACCCCTTGACCATCCGCGGCAGGTCGCTGGGAATTGATTCGTTCCACTGCAATTCGGCTTCGTCTTTGGTTTTCCACACCTTCTGCTCTTTTTCCGCTTGCCTTCGATTTGTTTGCCAGAGCGAAGCAGAGCAGTGCGAAAAACGCAGACGCAAGGGGGGCTGCCAGCTGGCTTGCGACTTTGGAGAATTGGGTACCTGCAGAGTATGGCCGTTTCTGCGTCGTCTTTAGGCGGACTGCTTGTACTTTCTGACTCCAGGACAATGGCGGGGATGCTTTTGTCGTCACCGCGCAGCGCATCAATTAGATGTCCATTTCAATTGTGCATGCATTTCCTTCATTTCTCTTATGCATCGCGTGCTTATCTGGCTACGGATTCTGATCTTTGGATGCTGTTGACGAAAGACTGCGCTGAATCAGATCAGAAGTGAAGGTCACGTGTGGCTTGGGAGGCGCTCGCGTCTGACTTCATGTCTCCTGGATGACGAAACCTTTGGTTGGCGATGGTGATTTTCTTTCCTACAGGAGACACTCGTTGTATTTATCTCTTGCCTTTTTCCCTTCTTTCTCTCTGTCTGAACAGGGAGGATCAAGGTTATTGAACCTCATCCAGTTTCTCGCCATTGAAATCAGCCACTTTCTCTGCCGGTCTCCAACTACCCACCTAGTGTAGGTATTCACGATTAAGCTTAATTCTCAACGCGAATTTTGGCTGCGCCACTGCAGTTGCCACATGTGTTTTTGAACTACAATAATGTAGCTTCCATCATGGTATATTATTCTTGATTTTTCTTTTCTTTTCATTTCATTTTTCTTTCTTGGACCAAAGATTCATAGGGCTCTGTTACTGCAAGTCACAGTCAACTCATGAAGACCGGAAATCGTCACGACTACTCTAGGTTAGGTGTTTCGCTATACCTGCATGACCGAGTTCAAGTCAAATATCCACGGCGAATTCCGCTTGATAGTGCACGTGCATCAACTTGTTGCTGCCTTTCCTAAGGATTGCTTATTGGTAGCAAACTGTTCTATTTGACCGGAGCGAAAAGCTATCCTATCACCTTGATCCCCTCCTAACAAGATAGACTAAGGCTTGGAGAACATGACCCTACTGCATGTCGAAGGCTGCAGCGTTACATCACAGAAGACCGACTCTGGGATGGTAGAGTCACCGAGGCAGAGCCGAAGGAATAATGAGTCGGCAAAGTGCTCTCCATGATCTTGACCTATACAAGAAGGTGAGTCCGCCCCCCGCATTTGCTGTTATGGAAAAACGGTAAAAGAGTTGCGACAGAGAGATGTGTGTATGCATGTGGCTCACGTGGCGACAGAATGTAGCCCACAAGCATACAGGTGCTTGTTCTTTAGTATCTAACTACTGGGTCAAATGGTTATGGTTGACCGTGAAGCCTATGATGACTGGGTAAAACCGACTGCCTGGAGTTTTGGACATGGGAATGACGGATATCGTGGCTGAGCACCCTTGAAATGCTACAAGAGATCTCAACTCGGCTTTGCATTCAATGGCGGGGGATCTTGAGACTAACCGAGCTCGCTGCTTGGCACAGGAACATCATCACACCCTTTTGTGGGAGCATTCGGAACGTTGCGATGAACCGAGCCGCGGGGTAGTTGATATCGATATTGGCGTATTAGTCGGTGCTCGTGATGAGGCGAGAATCACTCACAAAAAAGACGAGAAGAACGTGCAGAGTTTCAGTCTCGAATCAGGCATCATATGAGGCGTCTGGTCTCAAGAACGTCTGAGATTCATCTTCAAAATGCAATGAACATCGACATGAAACTTGAGCTCAAGCTTCGATCCTCTTCTGTGATGGTACCCCATCGCCTCGGCGCTGGTGCCGGAGCTGAAGGCAAGGGGCTCGCATGTTTCTAGATCGATTGTAGTGCTGTAACGCTGCCATTGTCTGATGGACTAGTATCTTTAGAAATCGGAATACTATGGGTGAGGGCATGAGAAATGGGATAGTACACGCATCAAAGTGTCAGTCAGTGTCTTACACAGACCGCGTTACATGTGCTTGATGTACTCCGTACTCCGTACTGCAGAGCAGGATCCTCTAATACCTGCACTTTGCTGTGAATATGTCGATGCTCGGTACTGCTTGTGACTTGCTCTCTCTCAGCCTTTCAGAAGGATGTTGAGTTACTTTACAGGCTCTCGATCCATCATCCCACCCAGTTGATTGCTTTCCTACAGCTTCCAGTCCCTTTGAGTCGGGCCGTTGGTGCAGATGCCTAGGAGACGGGGCAAGTAGCGACTGCTGGCTGCTGTGCCCTTTCTCTTAGTGTGATGGCTTGATATATCCCCTGCATACAATCGAGCTATCTAAATGCTGGTTGGTGATACAGGAAGCTCATCCCTACATGCACCTAGGTAAGCAGACAACATGATGTTGAAGCCGGCACGGGCTCTGAATGCCGATCCGAGGGCGAAAGTTGCTAGTCCCAGTACGCGTCTAGTGTCCCCGCGATTCGATTACGACCGGCCGGCAGAAAGCTCGCGGGCGGCGGCTTCAGGGATTGACGGCGCTGTGACCCCTGCTGGCGTTTGTGCTTCTCGGCGAGTTTGGTGCGGGGAAGCCGGGGGATTGGCCCTGGGGCGCAGGTACAGGGACCGAGGAGCCACTGAGAGCTCGCTGAGAGCCCTGGAACCTTTGGAGCTTTCGCCCAACGGACCCCGCTTGCGGCCAAGAGCTCTGCATCTCGATGATCGAGTTCAATTCAACCTGAACTTGTGACCTCACTGACCCGACAACAACAACATGGTTGCATCGCATCAAATTGCACGGACATGGGTCGACATGATGTTGCCGCTACGAGCAACCTGCTGCTCTCGAGCCCCAATAGCAGACGCGATGCAGCGAATATCGAATTCCGGTCGAGAGACAATGTACCGGCTACATGCCTGTTCCGCCCTCGAGTGGCGTTCCATCATTCATTGATGCTTGTCTCACTCTCTCCTGCGTGGCGTCTTTCTCCGAAGCTCCCTCCGAAGCTCCCCCAACCTCGTCCGTCTCACCCAGCTTCTCCTCACGACGAAATAAACTCCGTTTCGCCGTCACGTTCATCGGACGACGGCCAATTGAAAGCGACCGATATCTTCGAGCCCGACTGCTGTGTCACCGCACCACCAAAAACCATTGAAGCTACGCCTACATACAGTCTGCCTAGAATTTACACAGCAGGCGGTGCTGGCAATTGGCATAGTAGCTCATCTTCCTGAGGTACTGCATACTGCTCCGTGAACAAAACAATGCCCAAGTCGGGTCCGTTTCCCGGGGTCCCGTGTCTTGGTTGTATCCCATCCCGCATGATTAGACGCGTGCCCCACGCCCTCCTCGTCTCTCTCCCCCTCTTCCTCCGTCCCACTGCATGCTTCCTTTGCCTCGAATTGGAACTTTCGGATCTGCTCTACCTTGCTCTGCCTTGCCCTCCCCTGCTCGACATACCCTGCTCTGCTGTGTAATGTGACGAGGGCCATAGCTGACGAGCTAGACGTGTGAGGGCAGGAGATTGATTCTCTGCAGTCTCCGGCATTGGGCATTGAGCGTGTCTTGGCTGCATTCCCGGTCCCTGCTCCGTTGCAACAATGTCTACATATACAAGGGGTTCCAGCCCCAAGAAGACCGCTACGATGGGCGGCTCTTCACGATCCTCACTCTCTCTGTCCCGTCCCGCCATCTTCCTCGCCGTCGTTATCGCCATAGCCGCGACGATGGTCTACTGGAAGGCTCTGTTGTACGCGGGGCTTGCCTCTGCCGCGGCCCTGTTTAAGAAAGACAATGCCACGGCCGCCACCTTGGACCAATGCCCGGGCTACAAAGCCTCCAATGTTCGCGTCTCGGCGACTGGTGTCACGGCCGATCTGACGTTGGCCGGCGCTGCCTGCAATGTCTATGGGACAGACCTCCCGCATCTCACTCTGCAGGTTACGTACCAGACTGGTAAGTCAAACATCCATTGACACTGATGGAGAATTTGCCTGAGGGGGCATCGCTTCAGAAATGAGTTTGAGAAGCTTCCAATATCCAGTCCCAACGGCAAATGCGTAACCAATTGGCCTCTTGCTAATCTGTTCCACCACTAGAGGACCGCATCCATGTTCTCATCCAGGACCAGGGCAACCAGGTCTACCAGGTCCCAGAGTCCGTCTTTCCCCGCCCGGGAGGCTCAGTCTGGTCACAGACGAGCAAGCTGAAGTTCACCTACACGGCAAACCCCTTCTCCTTCAAGATCTCCCGCGCCAAGACGGGCGAGGTCATCTTTGACACCTCGGCGGCGTCCCTCGTCTTCGAGTCTCAGTACCTCCGCCTCCGGACCAGCTTGCCTGCGAACCCTAACCTGTACGGCCTGGGCGAGCATTCTGATTCCCTGCGTCTTCAGACGACCAACTACATCCGCACGATGTGGAACCAAGACAGCTATGGCATTCCCAGCAACGCCAATCTCTACGGAACTCACCCGTTCTACCTGGAGCAGCGAGCCACCGGTGCTCATGGTGTCTTCTTCCTAAACTCCAACGGCATGGACATTATCATCAACCAGGACGCGTCCGGCAAGCAGTATCTCGAGTACAACACCATTGGCGGTGTTTTTGACTTTTACTTTGTCGCTGGCCCTACGCCCATCGCGGCTGTGCAGCAGTATGGCGAGTTCGCTGGCTTCCCAACCATGCAGCCATACTGGGGTCTTGGCTTCCACCAGTGCAGGTAAGATGAATATGGAAACGTATGAGCGAGTAAGATCAGGAGCGTAAGAGGCTTACACGTTGTACGATAGATACGGATATCAAGACGCCTTCGATGTCGCCGAAGTTGTCCAAAATTACAGCTTGGCTGGCATCCCCCTGGAGACCATGTGGACGGACATTGATTACATGGACCGCCGCCGCGTCTTCACCCTCGACCCGGATCGGTTCCCCCTTTCTAAGATGCGGGAGCTCGTCGACCACCTGCACGCACACGACCAGCACTACGTCGTCATGGTCGATCCGGCCGTTGCCTATCAGAACTACCCGCCTGCCAACCAGGGTCTCGAGGACAACGTCTTCCTGTTGCGGTCTAACGGCTCCGTGTGGATCGGCGTGGTGTGGCCTGGTGTCACCGTCTTCCCAGACTGGTTCTCGGCTAACATCACGCAGTATTGGAACGGCCAATTCCAGACCTTCTTCAACGCCGACACGGGCCTGGACATTGACGCCCTGTGGATCGACATGAACGAGCCCAGCAACTTCCCGTGCAACTTCCCCTGCGACGACCCTTACACGGCCGCCATCGGCTACCCTCCGGCCCCGCCACCGGTCCGTGCCCCGCCCCGTCCGCTACCCGGCTGGCCGTGCGACTTCCAGCCCGGCGGCTGCTCCGGCAAACGCGAGGCCCAACCTCTACTGGCCGTCCCAGGCAGTGACAGCCCGCCCGTGAGCATCCGCAGCGGCATCCCCAACAACAAGCCCAGCAGCAGCAAGGGGGACCAAAAGGGGCTTCCCGGCCGCGACCTGCTGTATCCCAAGTACGCCATCCACAACAAGGCCGCCTACATGGACTCGTGGAACGCCGACAAGGGCGGCATCTCCAACCACACGGTCAACACGGATCTGATCCACCAGAATGGTCTCGCCATGTACGACACGCACAACCTCTACGGCACCATGATGTCGTCGGCCTCCCGCGACGCCATGGAAGCTCGCCGCCCCGGCCTCCGCCCCCTGGTCATCACGCGCAGCACCTTTGCCGGCGCGGGCTCCAAGGTCGGCCACTGGCTGGGCGACAACATGTCACAGTGGAGCTACTACACCGTGTCCATCCGGACGATGCTGGCCTTCACGTCCCTCTTCCAGTTCGGCTTCGTGGGCTCCGACGTGTGCGGCTTTGGCGGCAACACCAACGAGGAGCTGTGCGCGCGGTGGGCGTCGCTGGGCGCTTTCAGCACCTTCTACCGCAACCACAACGACTATGGCAACATTGGCCAGGAGTTCTACCGCTGGGCGTCCGTCGCCAGCTCCGCCAAGAAGGCCATCGACATCCGCTACCGCCTGCTCGACTACATCTACACGGCGCTGTACCGCCAGTCCACCGACGGCACGCCCGCCGTCAGCCCCATGTTCTTCCAGTACCCCGACGACCCGGCCACCTGGGCCCTCGAGCTGCAGTTCTTCTTCGGGCCGGGCCTCATCGTCGCCCCCGTCACGCAGCAGGGATCCACCAGCGTCAGCGTCTACCTGCCCAACGGCGTCTTCTACGACTGGTACACGCACGCCCGCATCGACGGCGGCGCCACCAACCATGCCATCACGGGCGTCGACATCACCTCCATCCCGCTCTTCATCCGCGGCGGTGTCATCTTGCCCCTCCGCGTCAAGTCCGCCAACACCACCACAGAGCTGCGGAAGCAGAACTTTGAGCTCCTCATCGCGCTCGACGCGTCCGGCTCCGCCTCGGGCGAGCTGTACCTCGACGACGGCGTGTCCATCAACCAACGCGCCACGACTCACGTCACCTTCACCTACAAGAATGGCTTCTTCATCCTGGGCGGCTCCTTCAGCTTCAGAGTGCCCTTCATCATTTCCAAGGTGACCATCCTAGGCGGCAAGCACTCTTCCACTGCCAAGACGAGCGCCGGAGGCAGCAACAGCGAGACGTTTGATGTCCACGTGCCGTTTACCGGTCCTGCGTCTGTGAGGATCGGTTAGAGCAGATTCGTATGGCTTCGATGGGCAGTTTTGCTTTGAAGGTTCTGAATATAGTGCAGCCTCTTCTCTATGCCTTTTTGGCTTTTGTGTATATACCCCTTGATAGCCTTGCTATCTCAGTGTAGTAAGCCTTTATCTAAGTCGTAAATGTCTATGAATGATGGTGTATCGAGAGGGTCCCTGATTCTCTCCACTACCTATACGTAATCAAGTACCGTCAAGAGTGAATAGCTTACACATATTATAAGAAAAAAGTCGTAAAGAAAAGACACTCGCCAACGACAAGTAACTTATCAGCACACTCTTATTTTACCTAGTACCATTCTAACTAACTAGGTACAGTCAAATAGTCAAGCAGAGAGACTTCTTTCTCTCCCCTTTCTTCAACCGAGTACTGACTTCTTCACCATGCCTTCCAACCCTAAGTGTCTTGGATCAATAAGTCTCGAAAACAGCGCTCACCTACATATAGCGCTGTGACAAGGTCTTTTGCCTTTGAAAGAACAGGTATTCGTAGCTTTGAAAAGTGAAGGGGAAATAAAGGGAAAATGACAGACTCCGGTTTATTCACCTTTTTGATGCATTGCCTTGCAAATGTCAAGCCGTACCAACGCCTCCAATGAGCAACGGAAGAGAAGAACGGTAACGTAGAGATGAAAATCAGAAAAGAAAAAAAAAAGAAAAAGAAATTGACTAAAAATGGTGAAACGCCAGGTATAGCAAGCAAGCCTTGGGACATTCAGGATACAGTACAATGAGATGGAACGATGATGAAATGACTGACGGGATCGGGGTGAAAAAAACACCATGCAAGACGAGAACTACTATATATGCACACAGCAGGCAGGCTTCCGTATCGTTAGCTTTCGTGAGTCATTCCCGGATTCGCACACGCAACAGAGATTCTGTGATATACATGCACAGGGGAGGGAACAAAGGGAAGAGAGTCGCCAGGATATTGTGTCGGGTATTTTTGAGGTTAATGAGACGAAAGAATGTCGGAGAGTAGGAGGAGGTCATGCTTCGGTCATTTCCATGTCGTCGCCCGACTTGACCTCCATGACCTGGGCTTCATCCGCCGAAGACGCATTTTCCGGTAGCGAAGCAGTCGACTCCTTGTGCTCCAGGGGCGGCTGAGAAGCGGCGCCGGCGCCGTTGTGCACGCTGCCGTTGCTGCCGCCGGCCAGGACGCCGTTTGTTGCACACAAGCGATACTCGCCGTCGCTCTTCAGCTCGATGATGCCCTCGTCAAGAGCCCATTCCGCCAGCAGCTTGTCGATGCCCAGCCGCTGGCCCTCGCCCTTCTCCATGTGCCGCCCGACATGCTCCGTCCACTCGTCCCAAGACGTCGGCCCCTCGAAAAGGGCATTGCATTCTTTCCGCGGGCAGGCTGACTTTTGTGGAGGATGCCGCCTCGTCACCAGACACGACTGCTGCATCTCCTTGACGTGCGCATCCCACTCGGCCTGCAGCTTGCTGTCGCCCTTGGCAATGGTCCTCTTGATCTGAAACGGCGCGTGCATCCGGCGAAGATGCTGGGTGAAGAGATCCTTCCGGTTGAATTCGTTGCCCTTGCCTTCTGCCGAGCTCTGCGGACATGCAGAACAGCAGTAGTACGTTAGGCAGAGGTGCTGTGAAGCAATGTGCCGCTTCCATTCATTCTTGGACCCAAAGGTGCTTGCGCAGCCGGCAAAGGAAAAGGCACAGGGGAATGGCCGCGTGTGGGCTGCCGCAATGTGTTTCCGAAGCGACGAAGAGTCCTTGAACGGCGCATGAGTACAGTGGTCACATCGAGTTTCCTGCTTGGGAAGAGACCGTCTAGGTGCCTTCATGCGCAAGCTGGGGGCTGCATCCACAGCCATGGCATCGGCACCAGGCTCGTTGGCATCACGGGATATGTTTGGCTCAATGTGCCTTTCCGGGATGCCGTCGGGAAGCGTCGTCCGATGCCGTACCACGGGAGGCACAGGGGGCTGAGCTGCGACAGGTGGCGGAGGGCCGTCGTCACTTCTAGGTCGGACGTGGCTGAGAGCCTTGAGCTGTTCTGCGGCTTCTTGCATCTCTGCGGAGTCCTCGACCTCGTCCTTGGGCTTGATAGGTGCGATGCTTCGAGGGGCGGCGGCCGGGGTGTAGCTTGTCCCAGACGGGCTGCTTTGCGACCTGTATTCAAGGCCATCGCGAGCTGCAGCGTGGAGGTACTGGTCTGGCTCGCGTCGCGCTCGCGAAGGCGTTCCCGCCGCCAGCTCTCTGGCCTCCAGCAGTATCCGGCCATCCTCCACTTCCTTGGCAGATGGACGAATGCCGGCGGGCCCAACCAGCTTCTCATACAAGTGAATCATGTTGTGCGAGCTAATGTAGCCCAAGAAGCAGCAGACCTTGTCATGCTGCACCACATTCCAGATGGAGTGAGGCATGGAGATGAGCAGCATCGTGGGGGGGCCCAGAAACATGCCCTCGACAGCAATGGAAGCGCCAAGGGTCGGCTTGTTCTGCAGCCACTGGTGAAAGTAGGACATGTCTGGACTCGCATCCCCCACAAACGTTGTGCAGACCAATATCCGAGCCTCTTCAAACCTGATATCGGCTACAGACTCCGGGTCGATGATTTGATCTTCACGAGAGCGGCTGCTCTGTCCATCCGACGAATCGCCGTTGGTAGGAGCCGCGGGCGCCCTGCCGACCATGGACGCCAGCATCAAGTTCTGCCCCTTGCCAGGGGTCAGAGTAAAGAATATGGGCACGACTGGCGAAACAGAGGGTGTTGCGCCGTTTGCAGGTGGGCTCCTCGCGCGCTGCTGCTGCTGCTTTAGGGCACGAATCTCGTCGTATAATCTCTGAACGCTGAAAGGCTGCTGTACGCCGCTTAGCTTGTGAAGCGCCTCCACCAGGAAGGATGTGAAAGATCGTTGACCGGGTTCGCGTCGAGTCTTGTGTTCTGGAGAGCAAGCGGCAATGGCTTGCTTCATACCGTGGCTGCCCGCAGCTGCGGGCTCGGGGTCGGCGCATGTGTCCAGGAGCAGGAGAATGTCGGACTGGGCATCTTCGAACAGGCACCGCACGCCATCCCACTTGAGCTTGGCCGCATCTTCGCGCGCATTGCTATATGGGCAATTGATTAGAGCCAATGATCACCACAAGCATCATGTAGAGGCAGAAGAGATGTACAGAAAAGCAAAGGCTGTTGCTTTTGGGAGACGGCGAGCGCCCTAGGATGGAAACTCACCAGGCCCAATACAGCTGGCCATCAGGGCCAGCATATCCGTGGCCAGCGTAGTATATGATGAGGAGGTGGTTTGGCCTCGCGTTTTCGAGGAAGGAAGCCATCTGGACGCCGAGCTTGATGCTAGGGTTTGGTACGGTGGGGATCTGCCAGCGCTGGGTGCTGAAGCCGTACTGCTTCTGCATGACCTGCTCGATCGCGGCTACATCCTCATCGACAGTGTGATCCTCTTCCCAACTCAGTAGCAGGACGGAGACGTCACTGTGAGGCGGACGCTCCGTCTGGCGCTGTATCAGCATGGCGGCATCCTGAAGGTGACGCGCAAAGGCCTCGAAGTCTTGTCGTTCGGCAAGGGTAGCATCGTGTACGGGGTAAGGTTGTTGCTGTGGCGGCTGCAAATGAAGCAAGCATTAGCAATGATACGACAAGCCAAGAAGGCGGGCGAGCAAGATGGACGGGAGAAGGGGGAGATGGCGACAGGGTCTGGTTGCGAAGGAGTTGGGGAGGCTCGGGGAGACGCAAGGCTAACCGTTTCGTGAGAATACTGGGCGGCAGGCTGAGGGTTGGGAGCGACAGAAGTGGTGACTTTGGGAGCCAGCTTCCGCTTTTTACTGGACGGTTCCATGGACAGACTCGGCGAGGACGATGGTGAAGGTCGAGGAGGGACGAGAGGAGGAGAGCAGAGCTGCGGCAGGTCTGAAGACGGCGAGAGACCTAAGGCTGGGTCGAGGCCAAGGCGGAGCAGTCGGCAGGGCAGCTTCGAATTGCCGAGTCTCTGAAGGGAATTCAGCGACGGCGGGAGAGTAGTAATGAGGTCGAGCACGCGGCAATTGGGGGATTCGAGGCTGGACGGCAGTACAAGAGGATGAGGGGACAAGACGAGACGACGGCGGGCTGGGACAAGGCAGAGAATGAGGTGAGACAGCAACAGGGCGAGCGAGCAGGAAGTAAGGCTGGGGGGAGGGGGCTGTTTTGCGAGTGGTTCAAGGCTTTGGCGGCGAGGCTGTAAATATGCCAGGCGGGCCTGTCCATGGCCACAGGTACCGGTACCTCGGAGCCAGCGCTGCGGTCTCCAGCGTGCCGGTCCAGTGCTTCGTAGGCGCTGCAGAGGCCACTGGGGGGCCGCCCAAGGAAGAGCGAGCCGCTATATCTTAGCAGGCGGGCCGCCTGGCTGTGCAGGCCTTGGGGGGCGCTGCCATTGGCCCGTAGCCGAGGTTGGACGGGGCCATGGCCAAGCCTAGGTCGAACAGTGAGCCTCTCGGGGCTGCAGCTCTTCTGCTATTGATCAATGTCTGGATCAAATCAATTGCTGGGGGACCAGCTGTGGCGGCAATTGGCTTGTGCGAGGACGGGCGAGGGCAACCCGTCGACTCTGCGAGCAAGACAGCAAGTACCGGTACAAGCACCGGCATCGACACGAGGTATGCGGATTGCCAGTGGCGGCTTCAGGTCTGGTCCCGGTTGACGTGTAGCATCAAATGACATCCGACATGACATGACAACGACACGACAGCACGGCAACTTGGCCGGAGTGTACCTGTACCTGTGCCTGTGCCTATTTGAGGCATGCTTCTGCAGTATCATCTATAATACCACCTTTTGCTCTTCCAGGTCAAGCTCAGCATGCAGCGGACGGATGGAGTGCCGCACGTTTTAAAACCGAGAGAAGCATGTACTCGCAATTGGCTGGGCGTGGCGGCGCACATGCATGTATCGGCACATGGGCCGCCAGCCGGGTCTTCATCAAGGCTCAAGGGGGGCGTCATTCAACCATCCCACGACAGCGGACTGGGGCGTTTATTTGGATGAAACGGCAAGGGTGCTGCAGAGGCTCGCGAGCTGTGACATTTCTTTCCAGTCTGTCAAGGGTGCTGCTGAAGTTGGCTTTGAACGTAGTTGTACCTGTACCTGCACCTGCTGGCTGGTGTCTGTGTCTGCGGTTCATGTACGGAGTAGTAGGGCAGACAAAGCGCTTCAATGTTGTGCAAAGTTCGTGTTGCCGTGAATCTTTATCGACTTGTCGACGCGGCAGTCGGTTGCCATAGTACCTAGACCCTACGATCAAGGTTCCCAGAGACCGTCGGTCGACGGAAGCCATGGCAAGGATGCAATCGATGCGCTCATCAACAGCAGATGGCATCAATCCACGGATCAATCCTTCACCACAGTCAGGTGGCTTCATCCACCCAGAGCATGCCGTTGATGGTTGATCTCTCACCTCACTGACGCTTCATCCTTGTCCTGTCTGGGTGCTCAAGTTGCAACATGGACATTAGTCGATTTGCTAAAGCAGGCACTACTAAGCGCAGCACGCGCTTGTGATGCTGAGCAGCATTCATCAACACACCTTATACACTTATGGTGACGGTGTTTAATGGCAACTTGAAGATATTGATCCCTTGAGGTTGGCAGATAAAGATGATGTTGCAGTGTTCTGCCCGACTCCAGAAGGTTGCACATACAAGTACCTGGACGTGCTGGCAGGGCAATCCCCTGAGGCGATGACTTGAGTAGAAGCAAGGCTAGCAGTTTCTTGAAGGTTCTCGATCAAAATACGCAGAGGACAACGGAAGGAATTCGTCAGTATCACGCGGTTTTTGCCTCTTCTTACCGTAGAAATTAGTTTACCTTGCCAATCTCAATTTCGTCTGGCCTGTGGCCCAAGCATTGGAGGATGCCGAGTTCAAATCGCTAGCGACCTGACAACATTCCTTACAGTGAAGTACCGGTACTTGTGCCTGTGCCGCTACTTCAGGTTGGCTTGCCTAAATGGAATCAACGTTCAATGACTGCCTCGCTCGGAATTCTTCAGCAGCAAGCCGACTGCTAGGACCGCAGCCCCGGGCACACATACATGTATACACACGACCGTCAACGGCTGTATACAGATAGAACGGCGCGAAACTCGGTATTTCTGGACCAGCTCAGGTACAGATACTCACTCCTCGTTTGATATGTACATATAATATTGGTCCTCACACTGAACATTGAAGGTCCACGACCTAGCCAGAGCCGGATTGTCTCCGTGCCTTTGGGATGCGTGTGGGCTGACGCGTTGCGTCCGGTGCGCAGCCGATGCTGATTCGCAACCACAGCTCGAGCCGGGGACTTGGTCTTGCTTCTAGTGCAGTCAGAACGAATCATCTCGCAGCCTCGCCCCACGGCTCCAGATGCTACTGCTACGGGCAACTTCCTAGACAGTATTTGTCCCCGAGCAGGACAAGCACGAAAGCAGCAAGAACCAAACGTCCACCGCAAGCAAGCAGATGAATGCGTTATTGACTGACAGTCGTCGTCTGTCGTCGTCCGTCGAGTGGATAAGGTGCCGAAACTCGCTGCCAACTCGCCGTTTCGACGTGCGTCCCCTTCCTAGGCTGAGCCGGGTATAGCTTCAATGTACGGGGTCGCGATGTGGCGGCATCAGGGTGTCTCGGGAGGGCTTAGGCCTGTTCAGGGCTGGGCTGGGCTGAGCTGGGCTACGAGGCTCACCGTGATTTGGACTTCATTGCCGCGAAATCTCAGTCCCATTCGCCTGGCGACTCGTCCTCTTCGAGAGGAGACACGGTGGTGCTATCGATTTTCTTCCCGCACCGGTACCTGGAGCCAGTGGCGAATTCAATACATGTAGCAGTGCAGCCCACCAAAATATTGGCTACGAAATCAATTGGCTCGAGCTTTGCTATCCAATGGCAAAAGCTCTGGAGCTCATCGCTGACCATGGCCTTTGGGTTTCTCAGCTCGCGGCTGAAGGCGACATCGCTTAACGCCTTGGCTCCTGTCCGCCTGTCCGGGCCCGCGTCGTGTGCTCTTTGCAACAATGACATGGTCCCAGACGACATTGGCAAAGTACAGGCACATACTACGTGTACTCGCAGCCACTGCTGCAGGTTCCAATGTGGGTGAGATTCATTCAGAGGGCACGCATCTCTGGGTACATGTATTCTCCTTCATCATTGGATAGCCGTTGGCAGCTGGGAAGTTTGCCATGCCGCCTGAAACCACACATTAGTTCTACGGCTATCACAGACAATTCTGCCTCTCATTCGCCGTTTTGTCCACGAATATTGGTGGCTAATGTGCCGGGCTGACCACGCATCAATCAAAGAAATACAAACTGCAGCAATCCAGGTCCCATCAAAGTAAACGAGGTGATGGAATATGTTTGCCATCGGGGCCCATATGCGCAAGGGGGCAGGCAATACTCACAGTGGAGGACAAGAGACGCGGTTCAGCTCGTCCTGGGGTTCTATTGATTTGATTGCCTCAAAAGCGCCACGGGCCCGGATTGCGCCTCAGCCGAGCGGCCAATATAAATCCTTGGGAGGCTGATTCCATCGCAGCTGGGCATCAAACGCTAGTATTTGGGAACACATGTCTCAGCCGTGTCCACAGATAACGGGGTGGTGAAGGAGGGGAGCCGTCGTTCTGGACTATGGAATACGATGGACGGCACCCGCCACATTCCGCAGCAGCCTCGTAGCTACGTGTACTTCAAGTTGTTGTACGGCTTTCTCAGCCTTGATGCAATTGCTAGGTTCATAGCGCTGTAGTCTTTTGGCGACGTCAGGTTCAATGACATACTAGGTAATTAATGTATCCCATGCTCATCCGCTCCGAATAGGCACCCGAGACAGAAAGAGCGCAAATCTCTGATCAGTGTATTACTCAATTGCGTTTTGGCGTTCTCTCATATCTCTTCAGCAGCAGAAGACGTTCTAGATTCTCCATTGGAGCATACGAGATCGCAACAGCAGTCGCACAACGGACGCTGAGCCACGCGGAAACGAGGCCTTGCTTTCCTAAACGAGGCGTGTGGCGATGAAACCCGGACGATGTGTTACCGAATCAGAAGCCGTAGGACGTTGTCCAGACTCAAAGGGGTTGAAGATCGCCTCGTGGGGTCTTTTTCTAGGGAAAGCTCAACGAATTGGTACCTTGCCAACTTGGCTCACTTCGTGATGATAACCGCTGCTAATCTGTGAAGTTGCCACTGCTCTTGCGAGGACTGGAAGAAGACGAGTATGTACTGTACGAGGAACAGAGTTCTGTGGCTACGCGTAATCAACGGTGATATCCAGCCACAGCTTTTCATGATGAAGCCACATTCTATTTTTGGTTTCTCCGTCGTCCTATATATTGAGGTGTCCGCGAATTTATCGCCAGCTTGTTTGCAATAAAGGTGAATGCTTCCCATCTTCTTTTGCCGAAGCGCGAGTAGTGATCATTTATACATTTGCTTGGCGTGCATTTGCTTATCACGCTGATTTGCACCCATTCAACATTTCTTAACCTTGATGAAGCATCCTGGCACCTGCTTACCTACCTGAACGTGGCGAATATTAGACGATGAATCCCATCTTCTGGTACGAAATCCTGACGTAGAAACGCCAAGCCGAGCGACGTCCAATGCTACCTTCTTTGCACTCCGCACCTGTTCAGTTTGGCTACCTAGGTATACAGAACGAAGAGAAATGTCGTTCCATGTAAGGGATAGTGTACTGTAATCAATTAGACGGAATAGCATAAGACACATCTCGCACGGCGATGAGATTATGAACTTTCCCGGCACCAGTAGCTGTGAATCCTTGCGGGAACATGAGGCGCAGTTTGAGTGTGTGTAATCTTTCATCCTCTTTAACATGGGTTCTCTTGGCTTACCCATTTTGTCGGTATCGTGCATGAAGGCAGACTTGAGAGCTTGTTTCCGCATCCTTCAACGCACAACCAGGATGAAGTGTTTTGATCTTCTTGTCCTTCCTGTATTCGATATGTGAACAATCAGGAATCGAGATGGATGAATCACGATAGGCAGCCGTCACGTGGGCAGAATGCGACCTTAAACCTTGAGTGAGGTGCTCGACTCCATCATCGACCGCCCCGCCAGGTACAAAGTACACGAGGCCCTGATTGAGCGCCAGCCTGCACCGCCTCAGAACATATTCTAAGGCTTTGAAAGCTTTGGTTTCCCCACTACCTTAGGCACACACACACCGAGATTCTTAGCTCTACCCGCCTCTCGATAGAAGTGAGGAAAGAAGCAGCCTCAGAAACGCATAAAGCTAATGCAAATGCACATCAACGAGCTGTAAATAAGGATGCAGTCTGGCAGAGCAGGGCAGGCCTATGATCTATGTATGTAAATGTCGGTATCAAGTATGTGCATACGAGCTCTTACACGGTTGAAAGAACCTTTATCAAGCCTTCTTTTCAGCCGTCACACTTGGCCCCCTCGTGACGGCAGTAAGTGAGACTTGGCATCCCGCCAGGGTGTCTCTTCTTTCGGCTGCCTGCGTCCAGGCCCCTCGGATTTCTCTCTCTCGACTTCGGTTTGCTTCGCTCAGCCCTCGTAACGCCCTCAAAGCATAACATAAAAAACCTCACTTGACATGTAATTCATCCTTCGTCCCCGTAATTGAATCCAAAGTCGACCCCGTCTTGCTTGACGGCATCTTCGGTACTGCACGATCCCGGACAGCCCGTTCCTGACCAGCCCCGGCGGATCACCCACCCTCTTCAGCGAGTAAAGGCGTTCGTCTCACGGCGAGACAGTGACCAGCCGGGGCCCACAGGCGAGAACTAGAGGCCCTGTGACGTTGCTTAGCGGTGTTCCAATTCGTTCTTCAGGCTGCGCCTCTTGCCCCTCCCTCGCTGAGGTACGAGCTTACCGTTGCCAGGCGCAGGTACTGGGGACCCGTGGATTGCGTCACGGCGCCTTCAAGACGGGACAAAGCAAGTAACGGGAATCCATGAATATAACCATGACAGGTGGCAGCGCTGCCTTATTAGGCTGCTTCTCTTGCTCTTGTTGCTTTGTTTTACTTCCTTTTTGCCCCTTCTTCTTCTTTTGCTGCGTCTGAACGAAAACACTCATAGCTCACTGCGCATCTTATACGTACTGTGCGACAACTACCTGATCTGCTTTCTCACAAAAGTCGCAAACTCGGCGACATCCCGTGATTTGCGACTGCGACTCATTTAATTGCGACGCAGCCGCGCCAAAGAGTTGGGCGGTACCGGATATTGATTGGTCGCATCCAGGCCAACGTGGTTCCTGAGCCCTTTATCATCCATTCCTCACCTTACCTTACCTGAGAGGCCTCAAGCCGGAAAAAGTTTGATCAGGCAGCATCGCTTATCAGGATTGCGAGGAGCTGCCAAACTCGACGCTGGTGGTGGGGTTGGCTCTGTTCTTACTCTGATTTTCCATGCCTCTCGACAAGCCGACGCCTGACCTCGACCTTGCACACCCGCCCGTACCGAAGAAGAAGCACCAAAGACCGATCATGATGGACTCGTACGGAGTCCGGAGGTCGGACACCACCAAAGGGCCGCCTCTGCGCATCCTGTCGCTCGGTATGACTCTCTTACTTCTCGTGGTTCTTATGGCTACACCCGCCATCATGGCCAGCTGCTAACCATGCTCGCACTCGCACAGACGGAGGAGGCGTGCGCGGCTACTCCATGCTCATCATCATCCAGGAACTCATGCACCGCACGTTCGTCGAGATCGAAGGCCGCGCGCCCCGCCGACACGAAATCCCGAAGCCATGCGACCACTTCGACCTCATCGTCGGCACCGGCACCGGCGGGCTGATCGCCATCATGCTCGGCCGGCTGCGGCTGGACTTGGAGACGTGCAAGGAGCTGTACGTTCGCTTGACGAAAATGGTGTTTGAGACGGACAAGACGATCGCCGGCATCCCGTATCGATCCACATTGTTTAAGGCCAGCAAGTTGGAAGAGGCGATCAAGCAGGGAGTCTGGGAGCATACCGTCAACGACAAGGAAGGCAACGACAGCGAGGCCGAAGTCGTGAATCCGCTCAACTCTCGCCGCTCAGGGTCGGGATCCCCGAGGCGACATTCCAGCAACGCCAGCACTATCAGTTTCAGTGCGCGTCATACGGCCGGGCAAGTCTCATCTCGGCCAGCCCCGATGCGATACGGCAACGGGAACGCAAGGTTATACGATGCAAGGGAAAACAGGTGCAAGACGTAAGAATCAAACTGCCCACTATTATGTGAGTAAAAGCTGACCAGAGACATAGCGCCGTGACGGCAATGTATAAAGGTTCAGCACGAGGGACACCGCCCGTGCTGCTACGCTCCTACGACTCGCGCAAGGAGCCGCCGCCCGAGTTCGACTGCAAGATCTGGCAGGCCGGACGGGCGACTTGCTCCATCGGCCTCGCCTTCAAGCCCGTGCAAATTGGCCAGTCATTATTCCACGACGACGGTGCCGGCACCTTCAACCCCGCCCCAGAGGCCCTAGACGAGGCCGTCCTCAACGAATGGCCAGGACGCGATGTCGGGGTGTTTGTCAGCGTCGGGACAGGAAAGCGGCCCCGGGGAAGCGATGCGAACCAACAGGTGTGGTATGAGGGCTTCTTGGGCGAATTTGCGGAGGCACGGAGAAAGATGATTGCCAAGATTGAAGGCTGCGAGAAGATTCACGAGTACATGATCCGAGAGCATCTGGCGAAGCGTGGAGTAAATGTGGAAAACTACTTCCGGCTCAACGTCGAGGTGGGAGTCGGAGAGTTTGGAATGAACGAATGGAACCGGCTCAGCGACATCAGTACCGGTACTCGACGATACATGTCACGGATGGAAGAGCAGAAGATGATCCACGGCATCTCCACCAGGCTGGCCAAGATTCACAAGGCGAAGGTGCGGTGGGAACGGAAGATTGCCAATGTGCCCCAGCTGGTTCAGTCGACGTCGGAGAACAACTTTGAGCATACTTTTGCGGTTGAGCTACCCGGCGACTCTCCCGTGGGGCCGCTTTCGCACAGCCCGCAAAGCCCGCCCAGTCGGTCGTCGTTCGACTCTGCGCCGGACAGTCTGCATCTGCAGGCAAACACCTTGTCCTCGCCCCGAGCCTCCGGCGACCTAAGTCGGCCAGGCACCGGCCATTCGCGGTTCGGAAAAATCAGTCCATATGATGAGAAGGAGGCCGTGGTCGACTTGACATCGCCGAGCCAGTACAAGATGCAGTATTCCGACGACCCGATCGCTATCACGAGCCCTGACGAGGAGCCAAGGTATCAGCTGCCTCTGGTGCCTCCGCCCCTGGTGCCTTCCCCCCTCAGGCAATCCACTCGACCGGAGCCGCCGCCTCTGCCTCCCAAGACGCCCCTGGCCGAATACGGCCATCGGCCTCGAGACTCGGAGACGTCTATCCCGCCATACCCTATTGACGACGAAGAATGCCCGCCTCCGGTCAATATGGCACGGAAGCCGGATTACCTGCAGTATTAGTTGTGATGAGAAATGACGAAGGCGGACACTGCGGTCTTGACGCAGCCTGTATGACGACGAGGTTATGACTGTTTATTCTTTTCTTTGTCTCTCTTTGACCTCATTCTGCTTCACTGTATATATTTTTTTGTCTCTTGTTCTGAAGGCAAAGGAGAATGGGTTGGATCTTTGTTTTATGACGATTTGCTTTGATCGATACCACGGACGATGGCGGCTCAAAAATCAGTTACTCTTGAGGATTTCATGAGATATGCGGGTGTGCAAGGGCTTGGGGAAGAATACAAAAATGAGGCTTGGTTAAGAATTGAAGACCTACCCTGCCTTGGCTGCTGCAATATATATTCCAACTCTAATCAGTTGTCGGTAAAACTCCAGTAGTTTACCAGTGCAATGTACCTACTTGATACTCGTCTGCGGCAAGGGATGGAGGGCAAGACAAATCTGATGGAAATGATGTATATGAGGGCAGATTGCCGCGTCAGCAGTTCGGATACGGAGCAGTAGGTATCCGTAGTACGGCATATAGTTCCAAACGCCACCTTACTACCTGACTTGATACTCAACAATTATGTCTACGCTTCCGATAACTGAGACGATGAGCAAGTTTTTTTCAGTTATCTTGAGGTGCTTTGTAAGGGATCGTTGATTTGTAATTGCCTGGAATGGGGAGTTGCCGACCTCTTAAATGATCAGCCATGCATGATGCCGTATCGTGATTGATGGGCTGTGGCCGAGAGAACTTCTTGTTTCTGCCGTCTGCAAGGGGGAGCCAGCGAAGCTAGGTTTCAACATGGCCACAATGACCGTAATGCCGCATCGTATCTTGTAGTAATGTTCGTCGATAAAGGCGTGGGCATGCGTGCATGTAGGTAGGTCATGGGGGATGTGCTTCACGTCCTTGCATGCGTGGACGTGTGCATCTGCCAGCATCTGTACCTGGAATGACTACGGTCATGATATCAATGCAACGGTCCAAATGTGTATCCGCGGCTCGCTGCCCTGTGCGTAAATTTCTTCATCGTCTTCTTCTGCAGCTCAATGCCATCGAGGCATATGCCTGCATGTCTCCCTCTCGTCGTTGGGCGGAGGCTGAAGAAGTCTCCAGGATGCCGAAGCGCTGTGGGTGGCGAATGCCGATGGCCTCTCGGTCTGCTGTTGGTTCCCATTTTCATGCAAGAAAGACCTTGGTAGTCAATAATAAGCGCCAACACAGAGTCGCATTCATCCACAGAAACAACCGTATTGCGAACCTTTGACACGAGCAGATCTGCCCTCGATTGTTGAAACACAAGGTAGAGAGGCAAAGAGGCTCGGCGTTAACATGCGTGCCGAGATGCGGGGGACCGACAATCAAGAAATCAAAACCCCCACACGGGCGGGCAGCACTAAACAAAACGCCATGATCCCATCGTGGTGGAGTGTTATTTAGCAAAAATTAGCAGCAGATTCTAGGCCCCCGGGCAAATCGAGGCCTGGAAGGATTTGGACGAAGATGCGCGGGAGCATGTGCGGAAGGACGAGGATGATTCGATGGGAAAGGGACGAAGCTGTTGGCAGCAGCATCTCGATGCACTGCAACGCTGCGAGCAGGAAGTGTCTTTTCTTTGTTGTGCTGTAGATGTTCCTGTAAGACGAATGGATGGTGCGCATCGGTTTAGCTGGGAAGCTAAAGGGGAATGAAGAAGCGAAGCCAGAGGGGTAAAACGGCAAAGCTAGAACCTCCATCAGAATGTCTCGACATAACAACGAGCCCCTTTACATCTCTTGCTAGGCACTAGAAAAAGCACTTGCAGAAAGAAAAGGCGACATAAACTACCAACTAGTAACAAGCTGGAAACACCGCATCGTCGACAAGGAGCGGACTTTTTGGGAGATTGACAAGACACTTTCGTGCTCCAAGCGAACAAAAAATCCGCGGCCCGCCAGCCACAGCACCGGCTCTCGGGCCAGATCAGACCATCCCGCTTATTAGTCGCTGCGCCGTCTGGATCGGCTTCTGTGCCGCTTGACAGATTGTGGGATTGTGGCTCGCCGGATCGAGGTCGCTGACTCGGAAACGATACATCGCCTACATGGTACCTTGCGTGTGAGAGCTTCGGACGTCGGACTGCCGTTTGCGCGACGGATAGTCGTACCAAGGGCAGAACGAGGGCGTCAAAACTGGTAAAAATAGAAAGAAAACGAAAGACAAGACGAGACACTGAAAGGGGGGCCAAGGTCAGAGATAGAGACAGCAGAATAGACCGAGAGTGGAGGGTGAAGAAGCAAGGGGAAAGGCGGAACAATTCTCCGTTGGTTCTTGCTCTCTGGTCATGGTCATGGTCTTGTCCATGTCCTTGTCGCAATTCCGGGGACAACGAGCGAAACCGCCGAAGCCAAGGGACCCTGAAAAAAACAAGGCAAAGCGGGCGAAGAGGTTGGAGATTGAAAGGGCCTCCTGTTTCTGAATTCCCATCTCACTGGAATGCCGACGAGCTGCCAGACAATCACCTGCCGGGGCACCAAGAATCGAGATTCGGCCACGATCCGGATCCTGGCTTCCCCTACCTGTATTGGCGTTACACCCGACCTGCTTCACCCTCATCCGAGTCGCTGCGCTGCAATCGCCCGTGTCTCTGATCATCTGAGAGCGCCGAGAGAGGAGTCAAGGACAGCCTGGTCAAAGGAGAAAGTGAAAGCAAGACGCGGGACACCAGAAGAAAGACGGGGAAGAAGCTGTGCGCAAAGCACGATCTGATCCTGTGCTGTCTGGCGACAAAGATTCGCCGTCATCATCTCTTGGCTTCAATTTCGCCCCTTTTGTTCCAGCCATCAGCGCTTGCTTCACCGTCGCATTTGCTAGAGCGCAAAGTGGCCGACCTGGCGACTCTCGATTCTCGACCTTCGACCTTCGACTTCTCGTCTCTCGACTATTGTCCCTCTTTGGTCTGTGCGTGGCGAAAGGGAGAGCGACAACAGCTCCGAGGCGTG
This sequence comes from Trichoderma citrinoviride, assembly GCF_003025115.1. Taxonomy (NCBI): domain Eukaryota; kingdom Fungi; phylum Ascomycota; class Sordariomycetes; order Hypocreales; family Hypocreaceae; genus Trichoderma; species Trichoderma citrinoviride. The sequence continues at coordinate 253,157 of NW_020194727.1, forward strand.
TGCATTGCATTGTCCCAGTCGCCGCTGTCGTCTCTGTGTGACCGTCATCTGTGACCTCTTGTCTCTCTTTTCCCCTTCTTCTCTTTGCTCCACCCCTCGCTGTCTGACCACGGCCGACTCACGTCTTCCTCGTCATTCCTCGCGCGGCGCATCCAGCGTTTTGCGACGCACGACTCGGCACATCGCCAGCTTCGACCTTGTTGCGCCTTTGCCGTTGGCAGGAAAAGCTTGACGACACTTCGCCTGCCGAGCCCGCTTGTTGTCGCTGTCCGTGTCCGACATCGTCACTGCAGCCCGCGACCTGCGACCTGCGACCTGCAACCTGCAATCTGCACGCTACTGGAGCCCAAGGCTCGCTTTGCAAATTCGTCCAAAACGCCCATTCACACACCCTTCGTCTGTCTGCCGACCCGATAAGGCTGGGCTGCCGAATCTCGACGAATCTGCGGCTGAGCGAAGCGGCGCGAGCCGTCGAACCATCATTCTCCGGGGTCGCTGCATCACTCACTGGCTACATACGAAGAAGAATCTCGCTGCGTCTGACCATCTGGTGTGGGAGAAGGGGGAGGGCACGCTTTTGATTAAAAAGAAAGTCGTCGTCGCTCGCTCTACTTCCTTTTTTTCCACAATCTAGTCGTCACCGCATCTCTCAGCTTCGCTTCAGGCCTTTTTGACCTTTTTTGTTTCTTCCTTTCTTTTTTCCCTACTTTTCCGCCTCTGGTTTCGCTACACCATTCGGCCGCGCCGGCGCTCAGCTTTAATGTCCGACACGATGCAGCTGCAGGGGCAGATGCCCCATCATCGTCGGTTAGCTGCAAACATGGCCGTCAAGGCCAGGGGCAATTCGTGCACCGAGTGTCGACGTCGCAAACAAAAGGTTAGTAGAGACGGTGAGCTGCTGCTTCATACGGCTTCCCTGATGCTGTTTTGGGGGGGTCTGCTTTTCGCATATCGCGGGAGCGCCAGCAGCTAGATATACATGTCATTGTCCGAACCCCCTGGCGGTTGGAGATGGCAGGGGCGGTCATCTTCCGAGCAGATGATCTCGTCATCAACCAGTGCATACGAGTAGCGAAGAATGGAGCAACTTGTATGAAAATGAAAAGAGGAGGAAAAGGAAGGCCGGAAAGACGAAGCAGAGCACTACTCAAAGGGACAATGATAACTGACTCGAGTCTCGCTTGTAGTGCGACCAAGGCCGACCGTGTAGCAACTGTGTCCGTCGATTCCCGCAGCCGACGTGCGAATACAACGCCAAACGAAACACCAAGAGGTCAGTATGATTAGTCCCATCATCTCCCACTGCATCACAGGCCTAGACGATAGAGAGACCCTCCACTTCACTGGCACCATCCCACGCTCCTCCCACTCACATGCCATCTCTCCTCTCTTTTGCGGGGGGCAGACAGGACAGGGACTTCGGAGAAAGCTTGTGGGGAGTGGCCGACTACGCCTTCAGCTCCCCCACAAAGCCGGACGTTCAACCCACTCCCCTTGTCTGCTGTCTGCAGCTTTGCCGGCAGATGCTGTGCTCTCCTCCAATCAGACTGTCTCGTATTCTGGCAATGACAGCAAAAGAAGGAAGGAAAAATGGAAAAAAAGAACAGGGAGAGAAATAGAGAGAGAAAGGAGAAGAAACACACGAGAGGTTGAAGAAAGAAAAAAAAGCGGAAGAGAGAAAACAGAAGAGAGTCAGCTTATACTTGTTGGCACTGCCTCTTGCAACACTCTGATGCACGCGCATTTACTGTACACGATCGATAGCTCACGATAAGCTGACACGATTGCCAAACTCATCACAGGCCCACGACTGCTGGTTCTCCAGGCAGCAGCTCCAAGAATGTCAAGGTCGTGCTCGAGGGCGCCTACGCCCATCTCAACCTGTCCGACATCCAGGATGCCATTCTTCAGGTCGAGGGCGTCGTCGCTGCCAGCGGCATGGCGGACCGCCCCTCCGCTACACCGGTAGTTGCTCACGGCGAGATGATCTCCCTGGCTCAACCAGACGACCAGGATGGCTCCTCGCACAGCTCATCTGAGCCCTTCCGCGTCGTAGTCACTGACGAAACGGGCACCCTGAAGCCCAAGTCCGTCTTTGCCATGCTGCGCCTAATTCTGCAGGCCCGCCTCAAGGTTACTAATCGCATCGTCAATGACGAATGGAGCATCGATGGCCCTCAACTCATGCGTGCCTTGCAACAGGCTGCTCAACCGCCTGCCATGTTAGGTGGCCTGGATGATCAACTGCGGAACCTGCCCATGGAGCCAACCAGGTTGAACATCGAGCTGGTCCGAATACGTACGTGACAAGTTCTCTCCCCCGTTCTTCCCCTCTCTATTTCCTATTGCCGTAGGCCTTTACGCGCACATGCACGTATCCATCAACGTCTTTGATCCACGGTTTGGGCGGTGCAGGGACTCGTATTCGCTCTAGTGCTCGCTGCATTTTCAAAGAAGCGTGGAGGGCATTGCCCGACTTGGAGTCGCACAGGGGAAGGAACAAGGTGATGACGAGAATCGGGTACTGATATGAACTCTTCTTCTCAGATCTCCAGCTCTTGTCTCGGTTCAAGGCCTCCATAGACGGAAATCCCGACCCTGAGAGCCGATTCATGAAACACTGGGTTCCGCTATCCATCAAGGACCCCCTACTGCTCCAGATCGTACTCTATACGGCTGTATGTTTCCTCAAGGAGACGGGCCGAGTGCCCAAGATGCTCGTCTACGCCTACAAGGGCGTGGTCCACCGCATGCTTAACGAGCATCTTAGCTCTAGCAGGACGCAGACAGGCGATGCCGCTATTATGGGAGCCGCTCAGATGGTCATGGACTCGTGGTACTGGGGCACCACCGAAGAGCTACGCGCCCACATGGCGGGCCTAAAGACCATGATTCGAATGAGGGGCGGTCTTCAAGACCTGGGGATGGGCGGTTTCTTGGCCAAGACGGTGCTCATGTAAGTTCCTGCTACGATTATGCCTGCAGTGATATCACTCTTCCCGTGTTGTCCGCCTGCCCCCCTTTTGCTTCGGAACTTATAGCCTGTCATGGTGATGCTGCATGTGTAAACCAACGCGCAGTATCATTATGTCTGGAACCAACCCAGCTCCATTGCTACGTAGCCACCGAGCTCGCCTTTTTGGCTCTAGTCTGCTAACAGTTCAATTTCGGCTAGTCACGACATTGCCATTGCTATTGCTCATGACATTGAGCCCGACATTTACGGGCAGCCCGGGTTTGATTTTCGTGATGATTTCATGGTGCCCTACCAGACCTCCTTTAATTCCCCATTCCTATCTGGGTGGCCACGCTTTGTCGACCCGGGTTCAGCGTTGAAGCTACATCGAAGCTCCGCCCAGATCCTAGACGATGTAAGACTCGTGATTCGGACGGTACAAGACCTGCCTCCGTCTCCAAGCGAGCAGGACTTGCAGAATGTGACGGAGACGGCTCTGTGGGCGCTAAGCAGGCTAGATGCGATGCCGGAGAACATTCCAATGTACGAGGAGGACGAGGAGACGGGGCGGCCTGCCGACGAAGGTGATGACTGCATGTGGGAGACGACAGGTTACGAGGGGGCGGGAACTTCCCCGGCAAGCAGCTCCGACTACGATTCGCCGAGGAGCCACGATGCCCCGTCTTCTAGTAACGGTTCGCCACCTGCGGACGAAACCGCCAGTGCCCGGCTGGCCAGGACGAAGAACGACGCCATGTACCGGTGCATCCGCGTGACGGCTTCGGTCTACTACCGTGCCATCGTAGCCCGAGTGCCCACTACGGAGATATTATCAGAGGCCGATTTCTTGAAGCTGTGGGAGCTGGTGTGGGAGGTGACGGTACCATTTTGGAAGACGGCAGTTGGCGTATTCATCTGGGTCATGGCGGCAGCCGTGCCAAGCTGTCACAACGCGCCCCCTGCACGGTTCATCAAGACCCTGTCTGTGGTTGGCTGGATGACCATCGGGCTGGAGAACTGGCACGTCGCAATCAATGCGGCGAATGCGGCCCTGGGACTGCAGCGCTGGCTCCGGGGCGGGTATTACCAGCAGGGCGGTATGATGTACGACAAGGGGCCGCTGGGGGGAGAGGTTGTGGTGGAGAAGCACGGGTTCATCCTGCGGGAGGCGAGCATTCCGGAGGTGGTCGCCAATGTGCGGTGCAACGACGACCACGAGCTGATTGAACCACGAGCTGATTGAGTGATGGGGCCCGGCATTGCTCTCGCGTGGGCCGATTCAGGGTGTGGGGTCTCTGGGATGTCACAACACAGCGATACTACACCGATTGGCAATTATACTGAGAAGAGAGGGAAAGGAAGGCCCAGGGTGCCTTGAGCAGAGAATTGGCACTCTGAAATGCATACGCCTAGACTTGCACAGTCTCTGCGGAGGTCATTCAGTCTTCTTGGCTTGCGGCTGCTTCCGCCAAGTTCACAAGACGAACACGGCATGGCATGACGGTATGCGATGTCTATCCGATTTGGACAGATTCAATACGTTATCGGTATGCTTAGCCAGCGTTTGTACAATGGCTGGGCGTATCGAAGAAGGGGAGGGATATGCTGCAGCACGGCACGGAGCGGCCCGGCTCGCAGGGCAGAACGAGATTGGAGAGTGATGAGTATTTCACATCATGTGGCGAACCGACTTCCCTTTTGGCGGTGTTTGGGCTGTTTTTTCGTTGATTTTCATTCTTCTTCTCTATCGCCTGTTGGTACTGATATGGATGAGGGAGAATGTTTTGGATACCCTCGTCAAGGTTTTGCATCTGCGGTTTTAAAAAGGGATGTGTAGCTGGTGGTTACTGGTGGAGCAAAGGGCAAAAGATTGGAGATTTGGCGAATTGAATGGGTGTTCTTGTTGCTGTTATTATTCACGTGGTCTACTTGATGTTGCTGAGATGGGCTAAGGGGTCGTGGTGTTATTTCGACTGTTAAGCAGCTCGCTAGTTGTGCGTTCGATTCGCCCATTACTCCCTGAACTCTACCCTACATCCATCTAATGCAACAACGAGATCATCTAACGGGATGGACCTAATTGTGTGAAAATGTGCCAAAGGACATGCGACTGGATCAGTCGTAATCATTTCATCGACTATATACGAAGAGATTTGATTCAATCTTCAACAGAATAATACACCGGTATAGCTTCATTTTACAACCCAGACCACCAATACGTCTCCTCCACCGTAAACTTCCCCTTTAGCGCCGCGCCCTCCTTGGCAACACTGCTATCGCTAACAATGATCTCGTACTCGCCCTTTTCAACACACCACTGGTCCCGCTCCTCGTCGAAATACGCGGCGACGTACTTCTCCTGCTCCTGAATCGTCACGGTCTTCGTCTCGCCAGGCTGCAGCTCGACCTTTGCGAAGCCCTTGAGCTCCTTGACGGGGCGGTTGATCTTGGCCGCTTGGAGGGGCTTGACGTAGAGCTGGGTGACCTGTGCGCCAGGGACGGAGCCGGTATTTTTCACGGAGAGGGACACGCTCAGCTTTCCATCATTGTGAGACACGGAGAGATTGGAGAAGGCGAAAGTGGTGTAGGACAGGCCGTGGCCGAAGGGGAAGTTGACGTCCTTGTCGGCAAACTCGTAGTACCTGTACCCGACGTAAACATCCTCGCCGTAGAGCGTGCGGCCGGCCTCGGTGCGGAAGTTGAGAAACGCGGGGTTGTCCTGCAGGCGCTTGGGGAAGCTGAGGGACAGCTTGCCCGAGGGGTTGTAGTCGCCAAAGACGACGTCGGCGATGGAATTGCCCGTCTCGTTGCCGCCATACCAGGCCTGGATGACGGCGGGTGTGGCGTCGAGCCAGGGCATCTCCTCGGGGGTGCCCGTCTGCATGACGACGACGGTGTGGGGGTTCGCGGCCGCCACCTCGGCGATGAGCTGGTCCAGCACGCCGGGGAGCTTCATGCTCGCGCGGTCGGCGCCCTCGGTCTCCCAGTCAGCGTTGAGGCCCGCACAGATGATGACCTGGTCGTGCTCCTTGGCGAGGGCGACAGATTTCTTGATCTCGGCCTGGTCGTCAATGACCTTGCAGCCGCCGACGCGAAGGGAGCCATGGCCGGGAACGATGGTGTCGCCCTTGAGGGTGTAGGTGGGCGCGGAGCCGAACTCGATCTTGAACTTGTACGTCTTACCCTTGACGAGCTTGACGCGGCCCGTCTCTTCGCGGGTGGCAGAGCCAAAGAAGGCGTCGCCGGGGACCTGTTTGGTGGCGTTGTCGACGACGAGCTGGTCGTCCACGTAGGCCTTTGCCGTGCCGCAGACGACGAGGCCGAGCTCGTACGTGCAATCCTCGTCGGCCGTGTACGTGCCCTCCATGTCGGCGTACCATGTGTCGGCCGCCTTGGGGTGGTAGTAGTCCACCAGGTGCATTTCCGTCTTGGTGAAGAAGAGCTCGTCGATGTGCTCGCGGCCGGGGGTGCCTGGGGGCTGGTTGAAGACCCTCCAGCGCATGCCCTGGCCGCCGCCGTCGGGTGTGAGGCACTGCTCGCCCAGAATAGGGAGGAAGCGGTGGGTGTAGGCGCCGACGGTGTATGACGGCGGCGTCGAGAGCTGCTTGCTGAGGCCGTCAAAGGGGGTGACTGCGTAGTAGGCCCGAAGAGCAGCAGAGCCTCCGCCGTGGTAGGTGGCCTGCTTGGCGTTGGGACCGATGATCAACGTCTTCTTGCTCTTGCTCAGGGGCAGGACGTTGTTGTCGTTCTTGAGCAGCACGATGCCTTCGTTACCAATCTTTCGGAGGAGGGCCGTCGTCTCAGGGGTGTTGTTGACTGTCGTCTCGGGGCCGTTCTCCGTCACCCCGGAAGCAGCGCACTTCTTCACAAACTTCAGAACCTCCCTGGCCCGCTGGTCAATGACGTGGACAAAGGGCTTTCCGTTAGAGACGTTGAATTTGAGTGTTTCCCCTCGGAAGCGTGGAGGTCCGGGCATCTCGATGTCGAGGCCCGCCACGGCGGCAGCGGTGGTGCTGTATGTTCCGTACCAGTCGCTCATGACCAGGCCATCCCAGCCCCATTCCTTTCGAAGCATCCCATCGAGGTATTTCGGGTTTTCGCTGCACGGCACGCCGTTGATGCCATTGTACGCCGTCATAAACGCACCCGGCTGGGAGTCTCGCACAGCAAGCTGGAATGGAAGCGCGTAGATCTCACGGAGAGCCCGCTCCGTGACGATGCTCTGCACCGTCATGCGCCTGTCCTCTTGATCATTGCACAGGAAGTGCTTGATGGTGGCCTGCACTCCGGTGCTCTGAATACCGCGAATGAGAGCCGCCGCTCCCAAGCCTGCCAGGAACGGATCTTCGCCTATCGACTCGAAGCCACGTCCGCCGAGAGGGGAGCGTTGCATGTTGATAGTCGGGCCGAGGATCACATGCGCACTCTTGGCGATGGCCTCTTTGCCCATCATTTTACCTGCCTCTTCGAGCAGCGTCTGGTTGAATGTGGAACCGAGCGACGTGCCGCAAGGGAAGCAGGCTGCAGGGACGCCATTGAAGAACTTGGTTCCTCTTACGCCGTTGGGGCCGTCTGTGAAGCGGAGGGAGGGGACTCCATGCTTGGGGAGAGCCTTTGTGTGCCAGAAGTCGATGCCTTGTTCAGTCAGTCAATGACTATGGAAGAAGAGGCCAAATGCTAGCCATTGTTGTTGTAGGTATGAAAGCATAGTAGGAATGCAAATCGTTGATGGCATTGTAAAACTCACCTGCCAGCAGGTCGACTTTCTCGGCCAGGGTGAGCTGTTTCAAGACGGCTTCAACATCGATATCAGCCATGTTGGAGACGAAAGATGAGTGATTTGATAGTGTCGGATAAATGAAGCTCCAAATGAGGGGATCTCTGGGTACAGAGCAGTACTCCGCTATATATCACGACGCTGATGTTCAGGCAGGATATCTAAAGTTCAAGATTATTGCAGGGTAGAGCTTGAGCATATCAGAGCACCAAAAGGGGACCCGAGAGACGGAACCAGTGTCACCAAAGCACTGGGAAGAGATAGAGGTGAGGGAGATGAAGACGAAGAGGTCAACGACAGAGAGACATCAGGCACAGTAACAGGACAAGCAACTTATATAGCCGTCGGTCAGATAGCAATGATGCGTGTGGGCTCTTCTCTCCATGTTGGCCATGGGTAATCGCGAGAACTTCGGAAGTCAACATTCAGCAAATGAACAGAGAGCACAGCTTCTCTCCTCACTCACGGGCTTTTACTCTCCTCTTGGCAGCTACTTTCTCGAACCAAGGAGCTGCAGGATTCTCCGAAAGCTGCGCCCTCTGCGGAAGACATCAATCACGAGGAACAAGTCGACTCCAGATTGGACGAGTTTCCCCGCGATCATCCCCGCCATTAGATCCAAGCGAGGGAGGCACAGCCGTGGTTTATCCGGCATTGAACCAATTTTCCAGAGTTCTGCCGCGATTAAGGCTAAAATCTGACCAATCGGCCTCGTTCTCATTCAAACAGCCCGCCGAAATAATTGGAGCCAATCGGGGTCCAACTCCATCGAAGCACCAAACCTAGAGCTTCGGCCTTTGTTGGCTTCGGTGAGTTATGAGCGACACTCCGCGACGGCCCCCGAAGCCGCTCGAGGTCATGTGGGCGGTTTCCATCGCCTGTCGTTCAGATAAGAGCAGTCTGGTCCCGTTTCCTGGGCGGATACGCGCCGTATCGAACGTCAAAAGCGGACAGATCTCGTCCACCAGACTCCACCATCAGATTCCGATGAAGAACGACGACGATCTCGGTGGAGCTGCGTCCCGGCTTTCGGGACCCTTTTGTGTGCTTCCACCCGGGAGCCGGTGGGAGCCGGTGGGAGCTTGTCGCGATGGGGAAGTCGTGCGATGATTGTGGTGGGTGTTGATGAAGCTGATACGTGGAAGCGACACAGCCGTTGGCGTTGTCTCTCTGGGTCGACCCGTCGAGCTCCGGGCTGCTGGACATCTACAGCGGCTTTCCGCGAACGCAGACCACTCCCCGCTGTCAGGCCTTTCATTGTCTCAACCTGATACCTATCTATGAATACACACGGCTGCTACATACTGCTAACGGCATAAACATCGCGACTGAATCCGGCCGCAGTGATTTCACTGTCACCGACATGCATCCCCGTGGTTACAGCCTGCGGCATGTCTGGGTACCAATGCTTCGTCCGTCGCACGGCAGCGATACTTGCACCCCCCATTGGAGCTCGGCATCCAGCTCCTCGAGGCCATGCTCGGTACGTCGGCAGCTCTGCGTCTGGGCATCTGTCGACGAGTCCGCCTGTGCCACGCGTGTGCGCCGCTTACGGGCAGCATACAGGTGCCTGGCAAGCTATGCAGCCGGGAGGCGTGGTCGATGTCTGCGCAGTCAGATGAGTATGAGTATCGCATCATCCTGGCCCAGCCAAAGCTGCTTGTAACCACCTAGCACCGGTGCCATATGTGTCTTACGTGCAGCTGTGCTTTAGCGACGGGTATCGACCTGGGTCGCATCCTGACCATGTCCCGCATGCATTGGCACTCTTTCTCCTCTCGGTCGACGATGGCGGTGATTCGCGCTCTAGTGGTCAGCTGTGCAGGACGTGTCTGCTCGGTGGCGCGTCGTGGCGTTCCCGATCTGGGTATTCGTCAAGACGACGCCCTGCCCATGTCCCTGGCCTCAACGTCTCCTGGCACCGCGCCATAGGCTCTGGGAGAGATATTCTGGCATCTATCACAATGATTGTCAGCTCCACGCTTTGTCAGTCAAGGAACACGCGTAATCTGGGGTTGACGGAAAGCCTGCATGGCTAGCGGGACTATCGTCGACGGCAGAAGCAGGGGCTTGCGGGGAGGATGCCGGTAAGGCTGGGCGATGTGTGATCTTACGTGTGATCCTGGGGATCCCGCCAAATCCTACCTTGGTCTCCTCTTCAGGGGACCAGTCTGCCGGAAGTCATCCGTGGCTCAAATCGACAATTCGTCCACCCCAAGCCTCTTCTCTGCTGGTCCTGTGCGGCTGAACGGCAGCACCAATGGCGTTTCGGCAGGGGGACGCCTTGAGCGCCGCGGCTGTCTGCTGCTCATTGGGGCAATTGTTACGATCAAAAGGTGGTGTTCGCTTGGTCGTCGTCAAACCGCGCTTGCTGCAAATCTTTTGCACGATTGCTGATGCTGAAGCAGAGCAGAGCCTGCCAAGCGGGCAAGGCAGTGAAGGGGACAGCAGGGCAGGGCACCCGAGCATTGGGCCAGGCTTCTGCTGACTTATTGTACTACTATCCGCTTCCTTGGACACCAAGGGTTATCATCATCATTCATTACTCGTCCTACGATTTGCGTGGGGTCGGCACTGATCCGAGACCCGGACTCTGCGATGCGATCCAATCCACTGCGGATGCCGAAGAAGGGATCCTTGGGGCGCCTGATTGCCTGCCTTAGTATCTGCATATTCAATCAAACGGCGTTGTTCACAGAGTCTGATGGCACCGCGAGTGATTTGGCGACTATACAACACCACTCACCCCCTTGACGAATACAGTTACATTCTCACAGAATGAGAAACAGCAGATGTATTCCGGGCTAATTTTATCTTCAAGGTCAGTGTCCTCGTCATGAACAAGGGTTATCGAGACCACTCCGTCAATTTGGTGTAATGTAGACAGTCCGAATAATGCTGCGATTTGGTGGCTGATAGGAGTAGCGTATACCCCGAGTGCCGACGTCTCGGTCTTCTTCGCATCTTATGGCGATTCCCGTCTCGTCGTTGCGACATGCGGAGAACCTGGTCTTTCCGCATCCCTACCTGTTACGAATACTACAGTGCTTCGTACACCATACGGAGTACATGCATGCCTCAACTGCACCTTCAAGGCGTCAACATTTGCGGGCCTGCTATGAAGCAACCGATGATGAAAAGCGCACGTATCGGCTGGATAACGCGGCGCGAAGCCGGGCGGTTGAGACGCCTCCTCCAGGCAGAAGCATAAAAGATGCCAGCCCCAGGTTGGTGTGGACAGGGTGCGCCGCTTGAGGCTATCTGGGCAGGTATTGCTGGGATTTGACGTGGTATCGTGTGGGGACCAACGCCTAGTGATGCTACCCAACGTCTCAAGCTCCCTTGACACCTTGCATCACCGCTGCTATCGCCTTGTCGATGAGGCCCTATTGCCGGATTGGCGCCTCCGGAGCCTTTGTGAGAAGTCATGGCAACACATCATAGGCGCGATTCCCGCCCCGGACCGTTCTGGGCTAGCCGTCGTTGATCGACGAGACGAGCCCCTGAACCGCCTGGCACTAGAAAGTCTAGGTTCTGATGGCTTCATCCCACCATTTGGTCGACACCGATAGCCTGCAGAGACGGACGGACGGCACTAGAAGAGACCGATGTTACGCTTGGCAGAAGCCCCCTTTCTCCATTGGATCGTCGAACCTCTCCACACCTTGTTGGTCTGGCCCTCAACTGCCGACGCATCACGCCGTTGCTTGGAAGCATCACAGTTGGCACAGTACAAGTACACAGTACAGAAGTGTCAAAAAGATGCAGATTGATTGCGCAAGGGAAGCTTGTATAGCTGGATGAGTCCAGGTCGAGATGCGGCGGCCCAAGGAAATCGCTCGATCGCATCGCCTGACTCGACTCCGTTTACTGCTCGTAAGGGGACAAGGCCAAATCACTGGCCCCCCGAAAGTCACTCGCCCATCAGACTATCTGTCTTCTTCGGCCCTCTCCTCTTCGTGATGGTTGTTTGGGGGTGTACATACGAACAAGCCATTGGAGGGGCTTCGAGTTGCTGGTCTTCGAGTCTCACGATGCGGCTTTTAGTGGACTCGTCAACCTCATGTTGATTGCAAGTGCGATACGGTCGCTTTGTATGGAGCAACGCATGAGGTGGAGGGGCTACCTGGAAGTTTACAGCCGACATGGCTGGGCACTCTGGTTCTGGACGCAGGTGCCCCGGTATGCAGTTCAGTGGTCTGCTTTCTTCCGCTGATGAGCATCCGCAACCTGCAGACTAAGGCACTTGTACGGAGTCGGTGAGTGGGTTCTGATGGAGTCGCATCACTTCAGCTTTCAGCCGTCTCTTACCCAGTCGAAAGTCTCGCCAAAGCCTCTCTCATTGCTATGTATATGCGATTAGAGCGGCGAAGGAGGACAGCTGTGAACAGTCGTGTTCAACACTATCTGCCTGCCACGGTGTTATCCCCCTTCCCACTCCGCCCTCTCTCACTTCACTTTTCTATTTCTCGACATACTAGTATTTCTATGCCATCATCGACACCAGGCCAGAGGCCGACTGACAGGGTTCCCTCGTGGGGATTTCTTCAGCAAGGGGAGGGGACTTCCAACGCTTGTCCAAGTGCTAGCGCCGTTCCGTTGGTCTGTATGGAGCATGTCGTACCCATACAAGACGCCAGACGTTGGTTCAACGTGAGATTATCACACCCCTCCCCCCCTTGCCTCCCGGTGGGGCCGGGAGGGCAGCAAAAAGAAGGAAAAGAAAGCTTCGATTGGCCTTCTAGCGCGCTTCTCCCGCCCTTCCCCCTTGGTCCGCCACCGAAACGGCTCGGTCAACCTCGGCCAATTTCTTCACGCTTGATACTCGCTATTTCGCTGGCCCGCTGCGTTTTACCCACCGCGTTTTACCCACCGCATGATGGACGGCTGCCCAACCAGCGCCCGGGACGATTGTGTGGGCTCTGCTATTTTCAGCCCTTTTAGAGGGGGCTTGAGGGAACCTGAGCCGGTTTGAGGGCGTGTCTTTTGCTCTGTTGCTGGGTTCCAGGTTGCTGCATGCAGTAGCGGGTTTTGCTCAGCTCTCTAGACCGGGAGTCCTGGTGCTTTCCGGGTGGGCTTTGACTTGTTTCTTGGGAGGGCATTGTTTAAGCAAACGAAGACGATGAGCTCAAAAGGAGAGAAAAGCAGAGGCGCGAGGACTTCCGCTGAAGGGAATACCCTACGCCCCTCCATCCCAGGAATGACAAGACGGTCAACGTTGGGTCGTTTGGCCAGTTCGTTATGTCTGTCACATACTTGATGTCAACTCTATACCGCCGTTTACCTCCGTCGTTTCTACTTCACCACTTTTTGTCTCTTTGGAGAATTGCTAACAAAGCTTGTTTATCAATAGCCTACTGGTCGCTTTCTTCCATTGCTTCTTGTCCAATCGCCAGGAGGCCGCCAGGAAAGGCTTGTTTGAGCAATTACTTCACCACCTCAACTTGGGACCCACGTCCTGCAATCTGTACGCCGCAGCCTGCGGAATCAATTCAGTCGCCCGTCTGAAAAGCACATAGAACTCGGAATCAATTCGGCATTGACACCAGGAGCCCTTGCCCTGGCTCAAACGCTATGCTGCAGATGTCCAACGTCCCGTGCCTGATGATCCCGCTGCACCGGGCATCGCCTCTGGGATACTGCATCGCCTGGTCCGTTTTGCGCTGACGAGCAACGGCTTGCATAAACGACCAAGATTAGCCTCGATTGACAGCTGGCTTCGAGAACATGGCACCATTTAGCCTAAGGTAGTTGGCAGATGCTTACCAAAGTGCGGTCTGTGAAGCCCGTGGTTACTCATCGGTTTCGACCGCCTCGTCGCATACTGATCTTGTGTCTCCCCCGTCCATCTCTATCGGGGCGACTTGGTTTGATACGGCGGCGTTGAGTCTATATTGAGCAGATCACCGACCCGCTCGAAACTGGAACGCGTTCCCTAACGGCCGCTCCCCCGGCCGGTTCGAAATGGCTACGCTGTTTTACTTGCTATCATCCTGGACCCAATCGGTTACACCTGCACTAACAGCGACGATTCTCTTCGTCCAAAGGGTTAGGTTCTCAACCTGATAATCTCGGGGAACTCTGTGGGTTCATGTTCATAGACGCGCCTGACATAATATCCGAGCGGACTTGGCTGGAATACCCCAGACACGAAAGCATTGACCGCTTCGGAACTACTGATTGAGCTGGTTAAGGCCGACCGCGGTGCGGCCGATGGGAGCAGAGGGAGGAGGGTGTTAATCACCATACCAGCGGATCGGGGCAGCCGCTGGTTAGCATAAGGTACAGTTGCGTCTCTGCGTCAACCTACTGCATGATTATGTGCGAAGATTATTTCCGAAGCAATGGCCGCTGAGGAAGACCTGCGAGGTCCAGTATTGACCCTTGTTCTTGGAGTTGAGTGAATCCAGGAACCGATATCAGAGCCGCTAGCGTTACTACCCAAAGGCCGGCCCTTGTCTCTTCGCATCACCGCTATCATCGGTACGGCGTTTCCTTTGGCAAGGATCGTTTATATTCACTGTATGCACTCTAGGCGTTTCTTTGCCTACGTGAATAGCTTCTTCGAGGAAAGTGAGACGATGCTCGTCTTACGTGGCTCATCTGTTAGACGATCAATCGCTATTTCCAGCACTCGTACAGCTCGAAGCCATCTCCGCCCTTTGCCTCTCCCTCCCCCTTCCCCGGCTGCAAGACTACCTGCAGTAGTCGCCCGGAGAAAAGGTCCGGCTCCATCTATTTGGGGGATCGCCCAGACCACATGCCGCAGTGGCTAATGCATGTTGATGGCAGCTCGTCTAGGCGTCGACGGAAGCTTTTCCGCTGGCATTCAGCTGAGACCGTCCTACTGACGTGCGGTCTCAGGTCGTCCAGCACTCGCCCCCCTCTGCAGGTCTCAATTGAAGCCGCAGAGGGTAAAAGAGGGAGCACGAGAGTATCTCGCTTTGTTTACTTCATTCGCTCGAAGAGAAAATTGGGGACCGTACGAGATATTTACGGGCAACTCGTATGGGCATCAATAGTTGCTGCAACGCTTCCTTGATGCACCCCCTCTCAACGCCCCTCTTCTCTCTTGTTGACAACTCCACTTTCTCTCTCTCTGCAGGTCTATCCGTCACTCAACATATCCGCACGGATATCCTCTTGAATACGTATATACAAACCTCCCATACAGACACATACACGTGTATGCAAGCAGGCTTGTCGCCGTACCCCTAATCTCTGCGCTCTTCTGTCCCCAAATTGCAGGGAGACCAATGCCAAGAACCGAAACTTGCATTGGCACGTACTCCGTACCTTGTTGACCTGTATTTGCCTCTCCCCAAGTGAGGCTGAAGCTGAAAGAGCTCCGAAACCCACAGCTAATCAAATCGAACACTCGCCTGCGCTTTTCTCGGCTCTACATACACGCACTTCCTTCGGCGGCTCAGCGATTTTATCCCCCCCCTCGATAGCTCATAGCACTACTACTAAGACCCTGATCTGCATTGTTCTCCATCCGAGACGCTCTTTTCCCCCGAGTTCCGCTGTCCTGCTCGCGAAACCCACTGCCTACCCAGGCTTGAAGCACGGCGGTTGCCCATCGTTGCTGACTACTTCGGTGTGGTCGAGATAAGCATTTCCCACGCCCCAACAACCAACAAATGCAAGGACTTGGCCAACATCGTGCAAGGTAGCTAGACTCTCATGAAGTATCCCTTTCCCACCCTCACCTCCACTCTTCCCCCTCCTGTCGAAACTGGGACAACACGCGCCAATATGCAAGCCTGAATGGAAACGGCATGGGCTCGCACCAGGATGGCCTCTAGACAAACCCGCGCTTGAAGCCCCCTAATCGAGCTACGACTACGGAGCACTGACCTGTTTGCCTGTCTACGAACTACCACGATGTACCTGCCTGCTCTTTTCAGCAGTTCACTAAATAAAGCAGAACACCCCCCACAGAATGCTAGTCCAAGCCCATAGTCTTGCTCCTAGCCGGTCTAAATCGACAGAACCGAGACAGCAGATAGCTTGCTTTTCCGTCGTCGTTCCATGTTCTGCTTCTCTCCTGTAATTTTGTACTCCCGGTTCCCCGGTCTAAACGTTGAGACTAATGAAGAGGCGTCGCGCTGGTGAAAGAGTTAGAAAGGAACCGGCACTTTGGGTCTTGTCTTCCGGTCCATCACACCATGTGGCAAGCTTTCGTGCGGATCAAGCTAGACGAAGCCTTAGTTCTGTGTAGCCTCGAGTAGTCGTGGCTGGTTTTGGCCTGGTAGCCAATACCAAGAGGAGACGATGCGCTGCAATGAGAGGCGGTGGATGCATTGCACGTTGAGTTCCCATGAGATCTGCGGCTTTCAGCCGCAGTCCCCCACGTTTTCGACATTCGACAAGCGTAAAATGGTAAGAACAAGACAGTCTAGCTTGGGGTGCGGAAAGGAGCAGTTCGTGTTGAGCAGTGTCTATTTTTCGTGAGTCTCGTAGTTCCTCTATAGAGAAGTGGTCTAAAATATCCGTACAAAAGCAAGTCTATATAGTAAACAAATACATAAAGAAAGAGAAATAAACAGGAAAGCAGATACAGCTGACGAAATTCGTAACAAAGGCATTGACCAGGAGGAGAGGTTTTTATAACAAAGTAGAAGAAGATGCAAAGATTGCCAAAGAAAGATATCCAAACAGTATAATCCGTCTAACAGTTCTGTCCGCTCGCCGGCCCGAGTAAACCTCCCTCATGGTATCTCCCAAGATATAACCAACAGAACGAGTGGAAAGAAAATGGAAGCAAAAAGACAAAAGTAAAATAAACAAAAAATGACAAAGCAAAAACCAGCGTTCCATCTTGAGCTGCCAAATCGCTGATGCATCGTCTTGTTGTCCGTCCCGTTGCTGTTCGTGCGCCCAAGGTTGAAATGCATATGCGAGACCCAAACGCCGAAGATTGTTTCAAAGTGTCCGTATTTTCAGGCCAGAACCTGAGCACCTCTTCCGTAATTCGTAAAGCAGACATCGCAGCTGTCGATTGCCCTGCTCGTTGCCTCTCCTTCGTCCACCGTCACCGCTTAAATTCGCTTCAGCCCTTGCTGAGCTGGCTGCGTTGATCCAGGCCAAACCAGCTCATCCTGCTCGACTATCCCTCCTTCTCATTGATGCCACGTAAAAGAAACCAGCTCCACCAGGCCCTGTTGGTCTTGTCCAACGCAACCCTGCTTCGTGGCTGTTCACTGCGACAAAGTGCTGGATTTTTGGTCTGCGTGTCCACTGATGTGATGCAGTCAAAAGCCGAGCTTCGGTCGCCATTTGTCCAATATTGTATCCCACCCCCCTTTCCAGGTTCACGCTGATTGGCCGTCGCTTCCAAATTGTACCTCGGTAAGCATGCAGACAGGTAACGGGGGGTTCGCTGCGGATTTGTATTCGCCGTCCAGTACAGGTCGTCCGCTGGGGAGGCTATTGTGGCCAATTTTCCATGAGTTTCGGTCATCTCAAGATTGGGCTTTCGGATGCGTCGGTGCTGATTCATCGAGGGATACCGGGGTTGGCGTGGCCCTCAGCCATCTCTGGAGGGTAGTATAAAGAATACGCGGCATTCCATTGCGGGTTGCGGTGTTGCAGCGGCGTGTGAGGCGAGGCGCTGTGCGCAGCGTGAGGTGGTGGTTGCTGCTGGTGCTGCTGGGCATACGCGTGAAGCGGCGGCGGTGGCGGCGGCTGTTGCTGCTGCTGCTGTTGCTGTTGGTGCTGGTGTTGGTGCTGCGGGTGCTGGTGCTGATGCTGCGGGTGCTGATGTTGATGTTGATGCTGGTGCTGGTGCTGATGCTGGTGCTGAGGCTGAGGCGGGTGTTGCTGCATATATGTTTGTGGCAAATTATGCATAGTTGAGGTGTTGAGTCTGAGCCCACCTGGACGACGAGAAGCAGCTCAAGTCAGCCCATGTCGTCTCTACGCGTGGCAAAAAGGGGGAGGAGAAGTGCATACTGTTGTGGTCGATCTCATCATAGTCGTGCTTGATGTCCTTGAGAGTGGTCGGAATCATGGCGGGAGGCACGCTGGTGGGAATATAGGCTGCGTTGTACTCTTCACCGTGGGCGGGAGACGAGGGGCTGGGGATGTTGCCGAGGACGGGATTTGGGGCGACAGACGGCTGCCACGGTTCGCCGCCGGCACTCGTCATGTGGCCATACGACTGCTGCGCGTAGTCGTTGATCTGGTTGAAGTCACTCGAGGGCAGAGGAGACACCCTCGGGCTCGGCACAGCACCGCTGCCAGAACTGAGATTGTCGTCGTAGACTGATGGACCTGGGGTTAGCGGTCCAAAGTAAAGGTCATGGGCGTTGCTGGTCATGGTACCTGGCGTACCTGCGGAATTCGAGGAGTAGGATGAGTCCGTAGCGGTGTAGCCCATGTGTTCTCGAAGCCTGGCAATCTCCTGTTCGAGGAACTTGTTCCGCCGCAGAAGTTCCTGGACCTTTCTGTCACGGCTCTGGACGCCCTTGAGCTCGGCAAGCTCACGCTCTAGACGCTCAATGTGCTCCTTGGTCCTGGCCCTAATGGCCCTCTGAGCCTCACGGTCGTTGGCTCGCTTGCGTGCCAGTTGTGAGGGCGTCAGGGTCGAAACACTTCTGGTGCCTATGTGGATATGAATAGTTAGCTGGCAGTCCCAGTCACAGAAACTGAAACGGTAGGGGCAAAAGAGCATGAGAACAACTCACGCCGCCACTGCCGTAACAGTGAAGGCGATTGATCGTTCAACATGCCAATTGCATAAACAGTAGCATCTTACTCACCCTTTCGCTTGGAAGGCTTGGTGGGCTCTCCGGATGATGATCGCGGCATGTTGCACTCGATCTTGTATAAGAGGGACATGCAAAACTCGGTAGCAGGCCGCAGTTAAAGCAGCTTGGTTGCGAAGAGGGCAGAAAAGCCGTAAAAGGCCGTGGAATCAGTCAAGTGGGGGAGCCTCCGTAATAAATAGTGTATCGATTCCCTCTCGCCCCAGGAGACCAGCAACAGAGAGTTGATGAGGCAGCTTGTCGTGGGTCGCGCTACGAAAAAAGAGACGGGGGGTCCCGCTTCGTTTTTCGTTGACGGCGGTTGATTGACTCAGGCGTCAACAGAATAGAAACACCAGAGAGACAAGGCTGTAGACGCGTAAGATGCCCTGGCCGAGTCGAATAGAACGCGGAGGTTGCCACGCCCAAAAAAGCAGTTGCAACACTGAGAGAGTAGAAGCAGTAAGAAGGCCGTCGATAG
The DNA here is from genome assembly GCF_003025115.1 of Trichoderma citrinoviride. Classification (NCBI taxonomy): domain Eukaryota; kingdom Fungi; phylum Ascomycota; class Sordariomycetes; order Hypocreales; family Hypocreaceae; genus Trichoderma; species Trichoderma citrinoviride. Next base: position 272,122 of record NW_020194727.1, read on the forward strand.
TGATCGTCGACAAGGCTTGAGAGGCTGCTCTGAGACAATGAACAAGTCAGAAGCAGTAGAGAGAAGATTGTGTCTCGAATCCGACTTGATGAAGGATCCAGAACGGGGATTTCTTGGAGTGGACGGAGAAAAATAGATCTCGTTCTCGCAAGGTACAAGACGAATAAATACTATTATACCAGCGCACACCTTTCGAACATGTCTCCCAGTTGGCAAAGATGGGTGTGGACCCTCTCTGTCTCTAGTACAGACAGGGACCACGGGCTTTACCAGGACGCACCGGTGGAGATGGGGGGTGTCTGCAGACAAGCACTAGACCAGCAGGTCGGAGGCGACCAGGGGGGCGCTTAGGGAGGCGTGGCCAGAGTGTGTCTAGATGGAAAGCGGACGACCGGGTCTTGAAGAGAGCCTGCAGAACTCTGCAACACAAAGCGTGCTGTGGCGTTGCATTCATGACGACTAGTTCTGGCAGTACCGGCAGCACTGGCATACTGTAGGTGCCTGCCGAGCCGTCGACGAGGCGGCAAGATGACTGCGTACATACCAAGCTGATACTACTAATCCAGTATGCACTGTGCTGCCCAGTCCGCGGGGAGAAGCCATCGAGAACGAATCGACGCCACTGCAGGTTGGCACAGTATGAGGTACCAGAGGCGCTGAGCTGCTTCGGACCGCTTTGCCTTAGTGTCAAAAGCCCAGAGAAACGCGTGCATGTAGTTGCACATACACCATGTAAACGCCGTAGCCGGGGATGCAAGCCAGCAGAAAGGCGAGCCGCTGAGCTAACTGGGGAGTGGTGGAGGCCAGGTAGGCTTGATAAACCAGGACATCAAATACCGAGTCTACACACTTGTACGTCCAACAGCATAGCGTACGTACACGAATGGAGATTCAAGCACAGCTCATGATACGTCGGCCGGCCTTAACACATGTCGCCCCTTCCGCCGCTATGTTCGCAGCATCAGCTACTGGCTTCTTCAGCGCGGCAAGGGAGGAGGCTGGCGGAAAGACCAGAGACAAGAGACACAGAGTGGCCTGCAGGCGGATCATGCTGTGACGCTATCGTCTCTCGCGACGGCGCTGGGCTTGGTCTGATGGAGCTGGCGAGCACGTTTCCGTGTGGGTGCTGCCGGCCAGACAACGGCTCTCCGTCCTGGCGGCCCTCGCTGACAAGACGGCAGTCGCCTGCTAGATTGATACAGGCATAGTCAAAACCCTTTGGTTTTGGCTCGTCTCGAAGTCTGCTACCCAAGTCGCCGTGAGGAAGGTGTTGCAACAGACTTGTACAGTAGAAGCACGCATGCAGAGTACCTGTATTTCGCAGGAAGACTGGATCGCGCGATCTGGCTTTGGAGGGGCTGCAGCCCAGTTAACAGTGTCTCTAGCCCCTGCTCCAGAAAAAGCCGTTACACATAATACAGTACTCGTACTCTGCAGGCGTTCAGCCAGAAGAGAGGGCGAGACTCGTCCTGGATCGGGTCGGCGGCGGAACGCCTATCCAATGGTGATCCCTGCTTCCTGGTTAGGTCGTAGATACGTTGTCCCAGGGAAACAGCAATTGATACAGGTAGACAACCAAGAGAGGTCGCCAGTTGACAGCGTTTCAAAAGACTGAGCGATACAAAGAGCTGGGGCAACTCGCCTTAGAAGAAGACCAGTTTGACATGTGCCGAGCATGCCTTGAGGTACGAAGTCCATTGTTCCCCATACTTCGCAGAGTTGATACCGGCGTGCCTCGTGGTAACCGGCGACATGCTCTACGTCGCTCTCCGAATCGGTCTCGTTGTGGTGGTCTCGATCTAGCTGGATGTCTCAGCGCCTGTCCCAACTCTCTCCTTCACCTCGTCTGTAATGCCTGGCCTCTGCTGCTCAGCTCTCCGCTGCGGTCTGGGTGACTTCCGGCATCCAGGGACCAGCGGTGGATCGCCAAACGCCGACGGCGCCTGCGGCCATTGGTCATGCTGGAAGTGCGGTGCCATTGTAGGTCGCAGATGCAGCGAGCTAGAGCGGCGGTGGTGTGCGCCTCGCCGACTGTCTTCTTGCATCCCGTCCATAGAAGATTCGAATCGATGGGTGGCGCCCCGGTGTTGATGGTGTAGGACTTGCTCGACCGAGCTGAACCGGCATGGTACTTGGGCAGAGGTTGAAGTCTTGAAGAAGCTGAGCGCCGCTCACGGATCAATTGGACTCCCAAGGTCGTGCAAGGTTCCGTGTCTGGTACAGTACATACATTACTGACATTCACTGGACAGCCCAGTACATGTATCTACAGTGGCCTTCAGCGATGGTGGTGCGCTGCAGGTTCGTGCTAGCTGCTTTAGCGCGGAGCCCTATGTTATCAAGACACTGACCGCCTCCGCTAGCCTGAAAACGCACCAGGCAAGTACGAGGACAGTGTTGAAGATTTTTGGGCGGTTATGAGATCACGATTGGACGCTTGGATGGAACTACGGTCAAGGGCTGTATTTTTCTGCATCATGTGGCGACGCAGTTTGGATCTGCCAACTGTACTGATGCTGGCTGGTGCATCAAGTTCAAACGAGACGATGCAGGACAGTATCCGTCCGGCGTCTAGCATCACCACTGGGTAAGGTACCTGGTATGAAAACACACCGGACGAAAATCTCCCACTTCCCCAGTTTACACCAAAGAGAAGACGTCATTCGCAGGGGTGAGGTAATTCCCTTTGCTGTCCGTCTCCAGACGTCACAGCACCTCGAATCTGCAACTGGAAGGCGTGCTCGAATTTTCATGCTCTTGCACCATCACTGCGGTAGCAACACCAACACTTTGCCTCGATTGCCTTCGACTTGCAGCATTGTGCATTACAGTTTTGCCACGACCGTCAGCAAATCCGTTGCGCTGCTATCCATTCTTCAGGCTCCATCGAATGGGCTACCTTTTCCTTCCAGGCCTTCCGGCAGCCTGGCCAAGCCGCAAGGCCCCGAGCTCCCAGCATCCCAAAACCGCTCAGCCGTCCTCGTTTTCGCATCACGAACCGACAGCGATGATCCAAGTTGTTTGCCTGTCAAAACGGCCCTAGCGCCCAACCACAGCCGGATGGGCCGCGACTCCCGGCATCCGGTATTTCGCACAGCGGCAGCACAGAGGATGTGGAAGCTTTTCCCATCATTCTAGAACCCCCATTTACTGCTCTGTCATCATTGTCTCTAGCTTAAAAAGCCCCCGAATAATAGCGCAGCAGCCGATCTGCCACCGAGCACCCGAACCGCCTCAGACCGTGTGCTGTGATACGGTGGATTGGAGTTGGTGGCATTACGCTCTGGAACCGGCCGAAACGTGCTGCACGCACACGCCCCTGCTTCCCATGTCATCATTCTGCAGGCCTTTCCTGTGTCAAGCAGTTGTAAATACTACGATGAAGCTAGGCCTTCGAATCAAGCGGTACAGTATTACTGTACGAATTTTGTGGGTTGGCCCCCTCTTGATGCTTCTACAACTGGCTTCTGTTCACTAGTATCGCAAACAACACAACGAAGAGGTGGGAGAAGAGAAGAGGCTTCGTGCTAACGTTGACTGTGGCGCGTGGCGACTGTCCAGCGACGCCATCAACTCCACTAACGGGATAAAACTGGGCGATGCTCGTGGCAGAGGGAGGCTTGAAACGAGACTGCCAACTTGCTTGTTTCTGCTGGCCCTTTGTATGCGCGGCTGCTGCGGATGGGATGCCGGACAGATTGCCTCATCACCGCTGACCAAGCTCGGTCCGCTGTATCTGTTCCTGAGCGACGGCGACATTTCGTTCGAGGTGAAGCAGCATCTGCCTTGTTGAAGAAATACAGAGGCGAGACGACGGTTGAAGGGAGGCGATAGCCTGAAGACGTCTCGCGCAGAGCAGCAAGGAAGAAAATGCGACGGCCAGTCAGCCGCTAGCATTTGACTCGCACAAACAACGGGCGGCACTTCCCGCCATGTCTGCACGCTTGCGCAAAGAAGAGGCTACCTCAGGCCTCGTGCACTGTTGATGCCAAACGCCATCGACCAGCCAGCTCTTGAGAAAAGCATCTGCCTAAACTGCCGCTAAGTGCCCCTGGAATCTGCAACATGACTTGGGGAATCCAGAGATTGGCAGTTTCGGATGGTCTTGCGCGGGGGATGGTTGAATATTCGCATCCATGAAGGTGCTCAATTCTCAACAGTCTGCCAACAAGCGGGGGACAATGACCTGGAAGAGGAAGACTTTTCTCATCTGTCCCCCACGGAAGCTCTAGAGAGTTGTGCGTCTGTCGCTCACACAGTCTTTCCGCCCAGTGTTGCGATCGCGAAGTGTTTCGTCTTCATCATTTCCCCTTTTCGTCTCCATGGAGATACTGCTCCTTCTTGTCGATCAGTGGCTTGCCTGGTTCCGCACTCAGGCAATCTCAAACTTCGGACTTGGAGTCTTATACTGTCATTAATGACAGCAGTTTAGCGTGCACCTCCATCACAACTCTGCTCCGGGTGCTTGGTCTGCCTCTCGGTCCGTTGATTACGAGTACGGAGAAGCAGACGAAGAATGGGATAGAACGAGACTAGAAGCAATCGAAGCACAAGGGGGCGCCACCCTTGTAGCCAAAGCGTCTGTGGCTGCCTGTCTGCTTGGTTCCAGCGACGCCCTTTTCTGGAACATGCTTCCATGGCCTTTCTTCATCGGACATGTGCTCCGTGGGCTAGACAAGGTCGTTCCTGGCAGCGATTCGACAGCAGCACCAGTAAGGGCATGCAGCCCAAAGAGCGGAGACGCAGATGCCAGAGAGCGATCAGGGTGTCCTCTCTCAATCTCCAGGATCCACCGCCGGTGCTTCCTGGTGCCCGTACGCAGAGGGAAGAAGGTTATTATTGGATTAACCTGCTGAGGGCACGAAGAATGAGTCTGCTCTCCATTTACCCACTCTAGTATACGCGCCTCCTCCTCTTAGATAATTCCCCTTAGCAGCGCATAGCGGAGGAAAGTCAGCGTTATGACGCCCATCCCTGGCACACGAAGGCACCGGCATTCATATGCCCCAAGGAACGCCCGCCCGGGCCTTGCTTGGAGATGGCTCATATGGGTACATTGCAACCCAACAAAGATGTGTGGGGAGCTTTGCGCTCGGTGATGAGAAGGACTGCGACGCCTCGAAAGCCGAGCACCGATCCGGGCAGACCATGATGCCGCTGCCATGATTGGAGCGCCATCTTTCTGGCCCGTATAGACGAGCACGGACGCTGGTTGAAAGCCATCGTTCGTCCCCCTTTTGTTCTCGTGCTTTGGGACACAATGCTGCTGGGTGGTGGTTAACGCGACGGGACTCATATTGAGTAACAAATACTAGTACTACATCATAGCCGACAGATCTGCCGCCTGGATATCGGAGCATGAAGCTCGGGACGTAGCCGAGAGGGCCGCCAACCCGCTGACAGGCGGTGGATATCCTGCACCCTGAGCTAATGGTGACAGATACGCCGTTGCGCGCTCTGCTGGAGCAGATGACCCATCGAATAACAAGACGGTTGTCAAATTGTTAGTCGACAGACCTCGGGGTTTGAGTGGTGAGTCTTGGTTTTGGTGCACGTTGATATTTGGTGCCTAGGCGCATACCGTTTCCCTGTCATCCCGTGTCGTCCAGCCCTATCCGCTTGTTTCGGTATCGCGACATGAATCCGTCAGCGGGATGTCACCGTCAGCTGCGGCGATTCCGACTGGGAATCTTTCGGCGCTGCCTGAGAAAGAATGGTACTTCGGCTGCGTAATCTTCCAGCGTTCATGGCCAGCAGATACAGATCTCATCTTGTCACTGAAGCTAAGCGCAGACCTGGACAAAGCAAATTTACAGTCTAGTGATGGTAATGGATCACCGTCGTCTTGGGTACAGCTTAGACTCCAAGGAATGTGACACATGACGGGGGTTTATTAGGCACTTTCTGCGCTGGGCTAATCTGATCATTGGCAGGCGATGTGAAGACCAGCGAGGCTACCTATCGTCGCGAGGCTGATTTAGTGGCGATTGCTCACAACTGTCCATTTGTTGGACATTTGTTTGGTGGCTTCCGATGGCAATAGCGCCTGCAGAGGGGCTGAACTATCACAAACTTGACGCCTGGAATGGATAATTGCCACATATGGCAATGTGCACGCATTTTCGGGGGGTTGCCTCTGAAGCAATCTCCAGCTCAGCCTGACAATACTTGAGATCCCCTCCCCCCCTTTACAGTCTCTCCGGCGGCATTTTATTTGTCCTGCGGGACGATAACCAAGTTTCCAGCAGAACACCATCGCAAGGCTGCGAAGATCGCATGCTCATCCAACCACCAGCTATCTGTGCAGGCAGGTGTGATTGATGGTCTTCCAGATGGACAGGGTCTCCCCCCATCTGCTCCCTTGCATATACTACCACCCGATCAGCCTGGGACTACTGAAAAGAAGATGAGCATCTACGGAATAGTGCCTGCTTGTGCGCGTATCTGCGTGATCCTACAGGACATCTGCCTTTTTTCTCAGCTTACAATTATCTTACAGAGCGCATTTCGTCCAACCAGAGCCCAGTGACAAGGGAAAAGAGGCTGCAGACGTACATCGATCTCGCCCACCCATCTTCCCAAGGCTGAGCCTATAACAAACAGACAGTTGAGCAAATGCTTCGTACGCCAAGCACACCACGCCAGAGACGAGGAGGACAAACAGGTTCTCCAGGCTGACCTATTCTTACGTGTCATATGCAGCTCCCTTCTTTGACCGCGGAGAAAAATTTTTTTCCTCTTCGCCTCCTTTTTGTGAGCAAGGCTCTGAGATGCCCCATTAGACCGTATATTTGTTTGCATTCATGCGCTCAGCTCAACTTTTTGCCATTTCGGATGAAAGGGAGATAGACAGACTCCTGTTGTCGTCATTTCAGCTTTCAAGCCTGAGAAGACGGCAACTTCCGCATTGATATTTCTTGGTAGAGAGGCAAAGAGAACGGGACATGTGTGACGTGTGTCCTTTTCTTTTGCTGCGCCTCGTGCCTTATTATTCTTTCCGGGCTTCCATTTTCCTTCCGCCCGGATTCGGAATAAGATTACGAGATTGGCGAGTGTCCAGGTACTTGTAGGTAGCTCGGTCGAAGAAGGGCTTACTAACGCTGCGAGGCTGTATGATCCAAGTACATGACGGTACTTCATCGGACCGCTCATTCGCCTCCTTGAAAGTGAAAAGTGAGAACGTTGATTGATGAGCAAGGGGAGGGAAGTGTTCTGTATTCTCCATTTCTTTTCTCGTCATTCGCAGTCAAAACTATATGTAATCTTTATCCGTTTCTCATGCAGTCCAAGATGCATTGCTACGGTATCTGGAAAACTTGATTCTGACGGACCAAAGCCCTACAAGTAGTATCAGATACGATGCGATACGGAAGCGATGCAACTGCAAGATGCAGATGCACACGATGACTCGCTCTCGCTCAACAACTAGCCTAGAAACTCTATCTTGCCCTTGTAATTCAGTGCTTTCGTTTCTGCTGCCGTGACTAATCAGCGGATCTGAGATCATAGGAAGTGGACGATTTCGTCGAATCTCTGGAGTTAATACCTCCTATCAAAGAAGTGTGATACTAGTATTGTTATTCCCCTGGAAGTAACCTGGCACGGTACCCAGCAACATGGAGCCTTTTTGGTCCCAGATGCTAATTGGACTAGAGGACCCGCCTATCAAGCTTTTCTAAAAGGGCATGTCTCGCCGGTTTGTCATTTTTTCCCTCCTTAACCCTTGTTAATAATCTTCATAACGGTCCGGAGGTTTTTAGCTCATCTACAGAAGATGGATGGATGGAGAAGCGAAGCGGCAGAATGAACGCTGTTTGGCTGTGTATGGTTCTGACCGCCGGCTGTCAAGTTCCGGCCCCATTTGGCTGGTTCGACTTCCGGTTCCTGGTCCCTCTCCCTCCACTCCCTCCACTCCCTCCACTCCCTCCACTCCGCTCCTTGAAGTTATCTCAGTGATCTCATTGTGGCAGCCTTCTTTTGGCTGTTGTTATCCTTGTCCGTTTTCTGTAGTTTTGCTTTTGTGAGGCTGCTTCTTTGCTCTCTCTCTTCCTGTTTTGGGTCATCGGGCTGCCAACAGTAATAGACGTGACGCAGTTCGTGTGTATCAAAAGCGCTGCTGAATGGTGGACTATAGATTTCCCAGCTGTCCTTCTTCACCCAGCCTTCTCAGCCTCATCTCTCGTCTCACTTCATCTCACAAGATACGGCCTATAGAAAGCCTATACTTGGATGAGCAGGAGTATGTAATGCAATAATTCGATCCGTGATAGACTCCCATCTCGCCCCCCCCCACGGCATTGACGCCGGGGCATTACCCAATCTCGCCCGCATGTGCATCCAAGGGCCGTTGAAAGAAAATGCTCCTTCCCCTCGAGAATTTTCGGAAACAGGGCGGTCGATGATGAGGGCTGGTCCATTGTTTGGTCGTGAGCAATTTTGACAAGGCAGGGACTTGTACTGTCGTAGTAGTAGAGATTCGGATCTGCAGCAGGCCACTTTTTGACCCCCGTGCTTCTCGCTCTGGTCTGCACGAATAGCACTGCGTTGATCAAAGGTCTCACTTATCACATGCGTTTACCGTTTCCTCATTCCCCTTCCATTCCCATTTCCCGTCCCGTTTGCGTACAGCGTAGTCATATCGAATTACATACTCCTTTTCGCACCCCGTGATTCATCTATCCGTCCATTTAGCCATCTACTTGTCCCTCCCCAGCTGAGTGCAGCCATCACATCGCCTTGCTGCATGGTAGGAGTTCACGTGCTCAAGAGCCTCTTCTGTAGGATGAACCCATGTACGCACGAATGTGATACTCGTACGTACGCAAATGCGTATAATCATCAGCGTTGCCTGGCCCTTGCAGCTTCTCATCTCTCAAAGTCGATCTTCGGATAAATTTGCCCTCTTTTGGACCCCCCACAGCCATTCGTCCACGTAGAGCTGATCCCACGCCGTAATTGGCAAAGAGTGATCATCTCCGCTCCACGGTAGGAACTGGACCAGGGGGGCGTGTGATGAGAGCATGAGCGTTCTGACGAGTCATTAATCGTGATGTCGGGATTTTGACGTGGTTGTGGTTGCGGGCACATTGTTCTTTGTCGATTCTTGGGCATTGCACAGGTATCGCAATGAAGCCACGATTTACATTGGTCGTCATTGATGCAATACGCAAATAGTGGTCTATCAACTGGAGAAGAAGTGTTCTCATAGCTAAGAAAAGCATGTGTGACGATCTATAGACGTTGGCCATTACTCGTAGGGTGAATCACGGGTCCGTCGCTATCGTGAGTTTGACAGCTCTCTATCAATCGGCTCATAATCCTCTAGACTCCATAACTCTAACTGGCGGCTGCTCCCGTCTTCGTCTTGCTTGCTCAATGTCTGTAGCTAGCTGTCTGTTCTACTGTCGTGCATCATGACTCATGATTCGTTAGATTCGGTTGAGAGGCGGTTCAAGCTGAGAACCCGAGTGAGCATCTTGCACTTCGGCCTCCGTCTGAGCCTGTTCCTTGGCTCCGGCCGCTGCCTTCGCCTTGGCCTGCACTTCAGACGAAATCTCGGGGTTCTCGTCCCTGACGGCTTCCACAAGCTCCTCCATGCCGCCCACTGTCGTCGGCCCACTCATACCCTCGGGGGGGAGGGCCCATTTGGGCAGCGGGCTCGTGTATGCCCAGCTCCCGTCGGCGTCCTCATATCGCAGGCTGTGAAGCCAGAGCGACAGTTCGTGGCTCCCCGGGTCTGAATAGAGCGGCGTCTCACAGATGTCGCACAACTCGCCCGTCATCTTCTCTGCTCGCTTCTTCTCGTACCTGTCCACCATCTCGTCGTAGTATACGACAGCCTCCGCCACATCCTCCTTTCCCATGCGATTCAGACGGCTAATGATGTCCTCGTCGGTATTGTGTGATCCATCGGCATCCGCCTGGCCAAGGTTCAGGCCCCAGACCCGTTGATTGGCGTAGATGGGGTCGTTTTGAATAGGGTGCCCGAGATACTGCAAGTGCACTCGAAGCTGGTGCGTCCTACCCGTTACCGGCAGGCATCGAACGATGGAGTAGCCCTTCTTCTTCAGCCAAGGCGTACGCTGCTCATCTGCGCCACGTTCTTCTTCGTTCGATGGCGTAGGTGGCCGCCCATCTTCAGCCAGCACGGCCGGCTCATCAGCGTCCCCGTCCGGCGGCGGGTAGTACGCCAGACGCTTGAAGACGGTCCTGGCTGACTTGCCATTAGCGCGCACGCGATTCAGTCCCAGCTTTGGGGAGATCTGCAGTATCGGCTGGTCGCAGACGACCTCGCCGTCTGGGAAGTGGCCGACAACGCGCGCCAGATACTCCTTCCTCACAGTGCGCCCCCTGATCTTGATGGCCATGGCTTCCGCTGCCTTGACGCTCTTGGCAATGAACATGATGCCGCTGGTCAGGCGATCCAATCGATTGCACGGGTATGGCATGAAGCCTCTTCCCCTCTCCGCAATCATGATTTCGATGACCGAATTAAAATTGTATCGGCCAGCGGGGTGCACAGGAACGCCCGAAGGCTTGTTGATGACGATAATATCGTCATCCTCGTGGATGATGCCTATAGGCTCCGCGGTGACGGGAGGCTCGTGTCGGTGCAACGTGTGCGATATCAAGTCTCCGTTGCGAACAATGTAGTCTGGGCCAACCACGCGGCCGTTGACGAAGATGTCGCCTCGCACCATGGAGTTTCGGTAGTACTCGACAGGTCGGTCTCGAAACTCGGACTCGAAGATGTCAATAAGCGAGCGTCCCCGCCATCTCTCCTTGCAGTATGTGTTGTACGTGAAGTGGTAGGGTAGCACGCGGCGTAGGTCGTCCTCAAAGACGTACGGGCGTGGCCAGATGTCGCCCGCAGGCGTGATGAGGGCGGCGTTATGGTCGGGTATGACGGACCGGTCCCTGGGAGCTGGCTTCTTCTGTTTCTTCTTGGCAGCCTTGAGTCCATCCGCGGGCCCTTGCACGCTTCCATTGACCTTTGGTACATGCGTTTCTCTGTCTCCGTTCTCGATGCTCCCCTCAACCACCGCTTGCCCCTCGGCTACGGCCCCCGCTGCAGCTGCAGATGTCCCTGGCTGCTCAGGCTGTGCTGTCGCTGTCAAGTCGCGCGTCGAATCGCCATTTGAGGCCGCCGAGCTGCTCGCGGGAACTGCGGCGGTGGTGGCGGGGGCTATGGAAGACGTCGTCATTGCGACAGTTGCTGTTCGTGCGAGCGTGCGGATGCTTCTCGAACAAATCCGCGGCAGCATCAGCTGGTAGCGCCGCAGACTGGAGAGACGCTTCGACTATGTCCGACGTCACGCTTCTCCGCGGCGATAGTCAGAGGCAGCCGCCGCTCGCCCGGCGTCTGTTGCGTGTCGAGAAGCCGAATTACGGACTTGGCCGTTGAATTGCAAATCCAATCACTCGAAATTTGTGTGTCGTCTGCGGAGTGACGTAGCACCTCCTGTCGTGGAAGAAAAAATTCACAAGATGCAGCATGCAACAGAGAATTTAGGCGGTCGAGGCCGGCAGAACCGCTCGGCACGGCGGATTTGGATCCTTGTCTGGCGTGGCGGGGAAGCCGCTGGACGGCGCCGAAGATGCGTTAGGTAATCACGTTTTCTACGTGTAAATTTGCTATTTTGGTTGCCTGCCTACCCTGGAGAGGGCGTGGAGATTGCCGAGGCTCGGCTTCTGCCGAATGGACCTCTCCAGCTCTCGCCAAACATCTCACCGAGCAAGACGAATGCTTACCTGTTTATGAGGTAATCCTGTCTTTTGCCTCCCATCTAACCGCAGCGTGTTTTGGTCATTCTCCTGAGCGTCTTGTCCGCTGTCGACCAGTCGTCGGAGTGCCTGTAACGTCACATATCCTGTCTATGCACTGCTCCTTCTCTCGCCATCAGCTCTGCAGCCGCTTCGAGCTTGAAACATGAGCCTCGCCGTCCTCAAGACCCGCCGCCGTCGGGACTACCCATACCTTCTGGAGTACAGAACGAGATGGTCAGTTCGATTTCATTGCTGCGTCTTGCTCATCACACCCCCCCCCTCTGTGGTCCAGGCGTCGTTCCCAACCCTTCGGGTCGATTGTCGTTAATCCTAAACGGGATGCATACCATCCCTGCCGCAGCATGGCAAATCAGCCTCAGCCTCTTGGCCAGCCATTGAGATGAGACGAACTCGACAGAATGCTAGGCCAGAGAGACCACGGGGCGATGAAACGTGCACGGTGGTTCAGAGGCTGTGTCCAGTGTTGATGATGTGTCTTTTGCCGCCATAGGAACGACAACGACATGTACGACCATATGAACAACTCAGTGTATAACTTCCTGTAAGACTCACTCGCACATACGCGCTGACCTATCTGGACAACTTCAGCCCTAGCTCCCCAATCTTGTTTCCTGTTTCCTGACTCGGTCACACTACACCCCCAGTCTTCCATTCAAAGAGTGGCTTGTGAACACGTCTCTTGAGACTATTGCTAACTAGTTACTGCGCTGAATCTGCTGAATGCTAGATTCGACTCCGCCGTGAACAGCTACCTCGTCGAAAAGTGTGGCATTCACCCCCCCACATCACCTCAGTATGGCCTGGCAGTGCACTCCCACACGGATTTCTTGGCCTCCATTGCCTACCCGGCCGTGGCGGAGGTTGGCGTACGCGTAACCAAGCTGGGAAAGTCGAGCGTAACCTACGAGGTAGCCCTGTTCGAAAAGGGCAGTGACGAGGTCAAGGCTGTGGGAGGCTTCGTGCATGTATTTGTCGAAAGGGCCACAGGGAGACCCCCCAAAGACGGCATGAATGCCCAGCTGAGGGAAGCATTGGACAAGATTCACTTGGGGCCTGTCGTCCCACCAAAGGAGCCCAGTAAGCTCTGAGCTGTCGGTTGTGCATACGGTCCTCGTATGTATTCACTCTTTTCTCTCTCGAGCCAGCGATTGGATGCCTTTATATTGTGCTCATGTACGTCGATATTAGCGCTGTCGTCTCTCGCCCTATAGAAACTCGTACTTCTGGGTCGATCCATTCTTGTCGCCACTCGTGAACATCTTCTCTAGGAATTCCAAGTCGGCAAGGGCCTGTTCCGGTGTCTGCAACGGATTAACCTTGCCGTCAACTAGGCTCTGCGCCCAGGCGGCAACCTCCTCGCTCACACCATTCGTCCTATCAAACTTCTTGACCTGCTCCTCCCCACCAGCCGGTTGCACCGTGACTGTCTCGCCGACCACCTTGACGGTACCCTTGTCGTAAGAGAAATTCCACTCGAATGCCTGGAGCAGAGATCCAGCCGACTGCTGAAACACGCCCGCAGCCCCGGACTTCGTCTTGATGATGGCGTTGACGGTGTCGATGGGCTGCAAGTGCTCGCACGTCAGTGCGGTAAAGGCTTGCACTGTGTCCGGCGTGTTCTCGTCGCCTGCTAACAGCAGCCTCGTGGCCGCAGCAAAGTGAACACCGCCATCGAGCAGGAAGCCCCCCTGGTAGTCGGGCGTCTTGCGCCAAGCGGTGTTGTACCACTTACTGTCGGGTTGGATGCGGAACAGGACGCGGACGGTGAAGTTGTGCACTTTGCCAAGCTTTGCGGCCTCGCTGGCGGCGTGGGTGAAGCTGGGATAGAAGCGAAAGTTCTCGGCGACCGCAAAAGTGGCCTTGGTCTCTGAATTGATGCGCCGAGCATTGGCAATGAGGGCCTGTGCTGTGGGGACGTCCTTGGCGATGGGTTTCTCGGCGAGGACGTGTTTGCCAGCAGAAAGAGCCGCTTCGATGAAGGAAGGTTGGATGGGGATGGGGAGGGCAATGATGACGGCAGAGATGTCGTCCCGTTTGAGGAGATCTTGGAATGCCTTGCCAGCTCCTGAGTCCTCCGAGTAGAGATCCGGCTTGGGGACGGAGTCGGGAACGAGGCTGGCGGTTTCTTGGGCTGCTTTGAGAGATCTTGAGTAGATGGCAGCGAGATGAATGAGGTCGCATGTAAGAACGGCAGGCTGTGAATAGCATTAGCTGGAATGTTGTCATGGGTACCATCAGGGGAGCCAGGAGTTGAATGTTACCAGATGTGATTCCTTGACGAACAAGCCTCCTCCGATAATGGCAATTCCCATGGTCGACGGCATAGCGGGCAATTAATTCGATGCAAGGCTATATGTGCTATTCTCAATGAGCCGAAAACAATTTAGAGTAATGGTGGGATGTCGAGAAAAGGCTGAGAAGCTATTGCAAAAGTTGATATTCATCTCGTCCCCTCTAGAGTGGGGGAGGGGTTCCGCTGCCCCGCCTTGGAGATTGGTGTGTTCGTCATTGAGGCCAAGATTTCGGTACCATATATAGGATCAAACACTCGTGGAAATTAGCAAGAGTGAGCATGTGCAATAGGGGTATGATGAGAGATAACTTTTATCGCTTCAATGTGGGATGTTGAGTCAAAGCGCAAATGCAATAGATATGTTAGTTTTCTGCGACTTGAAGAGTACATGTATCCTTGTTCCGATGCGGATACATGATACGATATGCTGGTAAAGAAGCTCTTATTGACAGTCAGATAAAACATTGTTTGGTCTTCAATGTCTTTCAGAATTTACCTCAAGTACGCTCGAGAGCCGTGGCAAAGTATGATGAAATCGGCCCTACTCGATACCGCCTTGATCCGAGCCGCAACCTCGTTCTCGACAGTGCTTTAGGCTCGGCATACCTCTCGAACTCTTTGAGATCTACTCAGACCGACTCTATAACTGCAGGATGGTACGGCACCATGTCAAACAGAGCCAAAATGTAGTTCAGCAACTGCCATTTTTTTGAGACCGGCGTCATCGCGACAGCTGTTGTCCCACGTGCTGTCGCTTCAATGTCATTCTCTGTGTGCTTCAGTCCTGAAACCAACGCTTCCAATAGTTAGCAAGATACCATGGACAAAATTTGAGAGAATGATTAGGTTTACAGAAGGTGTACAGTTGAATTCTATCTTCAGAGATGGTAGTTCTTCCGCTCAGTACAATGGCAAGAATCTCAACTAGCAGTCGGCACAGAAGCAACACGAGATCGTAAATATCTTCGAGGCGTAAGCTCAGAATGTCGCTAATGATACGCAAACACTTTCTCCTAGTACTTCAGCTAATCAGCAGGCATTCGCATCTGGCACTGGGTTAGTGACGACGCCAATTCATGAGTAAGTATAACAAAGACAGGAGCTATACCTGAGGCCATCTCATGACATGGCTCTCTACTGGTAGGTTATCCCTTGTCCTTCTCAGACGTTCAAGCGAGACGGATACTTTTTTATATAACACAAATAGCTGCCAGTAAATGCTCTAAAAACCACGTTGATGTGGATAGGGTGACTCCGGCAGCTATCTTTTCTATTAAGAGACGGCGCCAACGATGTCTATGAACTAATCAAATGTTTAACGAACATTACGCGTGGAGATATGTCTATAATAGTAACGTATTATACTATTAAAGTTCACTAAGCTCCCTTTTAATATTATTAAGGTATGTAGAGTCAACTTATCCCTGACCCTGAGTAGCTTACCATCATTTCTACTAATACCCATGGGATTCTTAGGCTCATCCGCTAGGAATGTATACTGGATGTTGGGGATGAGAAAGTTGTAATAGTCGCCCTTTGATGATACGGAACTTGGAGCCAAATTCTTCTCCGAAGATCTTGAGAACCTCGCTCTGAGAAGTTACAGAGGAGAAGACCGAGAGGTACTTGTTCGCAATCTGTTCTGGCTTCTTCAGCATAGCAGCGAAAGTTCCGTCAATGAAGGAGACGTGAGTTGCTGCATATGGTTTGCCCCGGAGCCAATGATCGTTGCAGTCTTGTCTTTGGCGTTAATTCCGAGCAGGACCTGAGTTCTGATTCCCTGTTTTGCATATTAGCTCGCCGCGCAGTCTTGTATATACAGCTTGAACAGCCGTTTCAAGCCTTACCCAGTCGAATAACCACTCAAGTGAGTCAATCATTTTCCGAGTAACCTCGTCCAGGTAGTCAGTCAAGCTGGTTTTGCTCCCCAAAACCCCCCCAAGAGCCTTCTCTTTCGTACAATCACAACCGAAAAAAAAAAAAGAAAAAAAAGAAAAGAAAAAAAAAAGAAAAAAAAAGAAAAGAAAAAAAAAAAAAAAAAAAAAAAAGAAAAAAAAAAAAAAAAAAAAAAAAAAAAAAAAAAAAAAAAAAAAAAAAAAAAAAAAAAAAAAAAAAAACAGAAAGAGAAAAAGTAAAAAAAAAAAAACATTTCCAAGGCTCATGGGCTACGTTACCTGGCGAGGACGGCGAGTGATGGGACCACGCCTTCCCCTCCTACAGGCTCCTCGGTCAAGGATCAAAGCAGCGAAAATCCGAAGGCAATATCGTAGTAGTGAAAATGTGCCTCACAACTACAGGTGTGATCGGAAATTCCTCAAGGCGTCAAAATTCCAATCCTGGCGTGGCAGGAAAAGGGGTCGCTTATAGATTGAACCTTCAGGCAGCCAAGCCACAGAATGGCAATTTTCAGGTGGCTTTCGAAGCATCTGCAGTGTAGATGGCAGCTAGCAAGTAAGTCTGACCGCAAGAAGAAACACATACTGATCGCTCATGTTCACTGAGCAGGTTTTTACCTTCGATTTTGCAGTGTAGAGGAGCATTCATGGCATCTGGTATCCCACGACCTTTGTCCCTTGAGCAATGCGATTTGAGGGTTTGTAATCATAATAGTTACTGAGTAGAAATGCTGATCTTGATGCTTCTGTAACCTGATCTTGAGACACTTCTAGGACAAGCTACCATCATATTCGTAAGAGCGATCATCGCGTCAAAGAGCGGGCTGCGCTGACCATCAGGATGCGCGCGTACCACTGGTGCAGATTTTCAATCCATCCGGGCATTGGTCCCTTGTCGCCCTCAACCTTGCGATCACTAGGGAAGAAACAGCTCTTGAGTGTCAAACGCGCCACTTGAGCCTCCTTGTCGATAGTGGCGCCGATGGCAAAAAGACCATCTGAAGCCCGCGGACCCTGATTTCGGGGAGAGTCACCGCAGCGAACCGTGATCTCAGTCGGCGTGCGCTCGACAACCTCAAAATGGTCCGTTAAGATGGTGCCAGGCTCAAAGTTTGAGGCGGCGATCTGGTCTGGTGTCCATAGGTGTGAAGATGTGTCGGTGCCAAAGTACTTGCGATGAAGGTATCGTCGCTGGATCGAGTAGCCTGTATGTACTGTTGTCAGCAAAAGAGAGTCATGTCACATCATCGCTAGCCTTACTTGTAGAGGTGAGAATATTGATGAGGGGCATTGGCAGCTAAGAACAGAAACGGAACGAAATAATAAACCAAAGGAAAATAGGACTCACCCCAGCCTTTCCAGACGGCGCGGCAAAACTCGAGGGCCAAATCGCCCTCCTTCTGCAGCAGTTCCGGGCGTATGCGGTTCAGGGGGATCGTCTTGACGCAGACATCGTTGGTGGCGGCATTCCGATGCAGATTGTACTTCTTGAACGTGCTGGAGCTGTACAGCGCGTCGTTGAGCGGAATTGGCGCAATGATGCTTGTCGACAGGCGGACGTAGCCTAGTGCTGCCGCCGTGCCGAGTGTTACCCCAAGGCTGGCCTTGCGGATGATGCCCATGGTGTGCGTTGTGTAAGATACGTGAGATGAGCGTACTTTGTAAGGGTGTTGGCTGACGAAGCTATCGTTGTAGACTCAAAATCGCTCGTTGAACGACGCGTAGAGCGTTGCTAGAGATGAACACTGGAAGAGGTAAAGAAGGCGTGTTTGAGTTTTCTTCGGCCCTGTGTGGCTCGCACTATCTGCACATACTTGTAGCAACGAGCTCGAATCTTAGCGTCATCAGCTTCTGGCCCACCGGCGCTCTCCATCTCAGTAGGTATAATGCTTCATTAGAAGCCTCAGTCGATCTCCGCATAGCATGTCCAACCACGGCAGTGTATTGCGAATCAAGTAGAAAATGCCTCTAAGACAGGATGAGGCAAGCTGTATATGTTAGACGGCGGCAGCCCAGCTGGACTAGAAGGCTGCACATGTCAAGACTCTGCAGTGCAAATAAAACAGTTCATTCTACAACAGGGCATTGGCCTTTTGAATCGGGGCCAAGTGGTCATCGGAATAGACAAAGTAACACATGAGACAGTCTTAAAAATTGGCTCATGGAGTGGTCTCTTCAATAGAGAGGAGCGGCGTTGTCAATGCGAGGCAACTGGTTTGTTCAAGAGCTTTGAGTCAAAACCTGGGGCATTGGGCTTACTTCCATACTGCAATGTTAGACAAGAGTTTTCTCTTCATATGAGGGTGCGACACCGCTGCGTCCATTGAGAAGCACAGTTGGGCAGCCAATATTGAACCTATCCATCTCTAAGAGCCCAGTAGGATTCAACTAGATACAGACTCGCAGTTTCCGACAGAATGACAATTCCAGTAGTGGCCAATGAATCCAATCATGTTAGGGTAAGCAAGGTCAACGAAAGTTAAGCGTCATGATCTACACTACTGAAGCCAGATTTACTTTGGAGATTGGGAGATAGAGCATCAAGTCCCCATCCGCTCTTGACTCATAGTGCCTTTTTCTATATCAAAGCCAATTACCATGCATTTTATACATCTTCTGATACGGACATGCACTCAAAGTCGGAAATTGTCAGTTTAGATGATCACTGGCAATTTTCTGGCCATGGAAATGGAGTGACTAGTGGATCCTACTGAGCGTGTTCATCACACATGATACTCTGAGCTGTGCGGCACCAGATCAGAATCTAGAGAAATCTATTTCCTCTCCTTGCCACTGGATGCCCATGGGACAGCATGAGAGGCATCGGGGAAGCTTTTGGGTTATTCCTGGACACAACCTGACTGTCACCAGAGTTTTTGACAGCTCGACACACATGGAAATACATGAATTCAATACTACGGGTAGATAGTATTGCCCGCTTTCTCGCTCAGCTGTCTTTGCAAAGCTATAATGTCTGAAATCAGAGCAGATGGGGCGCGGGCATGGAGACGAGCACTCTAAAACGGTCTTTATCAGCGCCTCTATATCAAGGAAGAATTGAGACATAATGCGGTGGCTTTTTCATCGTTACGAGGTAAACCGGATCACCACTGCCGGCGATTGTGACGCCGTTGAGTGGGTGCGTCACAAGTGCCAAGAGGTTGTGGCAGAATGACAGCTTCAGACCCATTGCGGAGTTTGCTTGGCAGGTTGCACTGAATTTAAAAGGAGTCTAGAGAAATAGTACATGATTCAGATGCCGAGCTGAAGCCGTGTGCGCGCTTGATGAATGGTGAGTTCCTGCAACGCAGTTGAAAGACAACTGGGCATGCTGAGGCGACCTTAGTGCAAAGGCTTGGTGTAGAGGCCATGCCTGGCGCGAAACGACGACTTCGTACGCGTTCATGCTGTCCTCTTCAATTGTCGAACCATTAGTTGACTTTGAGACTTGTAATATACCGATTTAGCGCAGCGATGTCGACTTATCTTCATTCTTATATCCGGATCTTCGAAAAGCCTATTCGTATCTATTTCATTGATCTAGCTCGTAATCTGCTCCGATACAATGCTGTGACTTCGGATGTCGGGTTTGTATTGAGTGCCTCATTTCCGTTCAACTCTCACGAATCCGCACTTGGGCCAGGCACAAAACCAACTGGTGATACGGAGCGGTCCTGGTCCTAACTAGCAAAAGATCCGGCGACGATTGCCACGCCCAGTCTTAGTGCCCGGAAAGCTTGACCGACCAACACTAGTTCTGGCCAACGGGAAGCAAACTGCCCCCAAAGGTCGGCATAGCCGTGCCGTAGCGTCGTACTCCCAGCCCTGTTATGATTCGGTCTTTGGCCACTAGTGCCAGATATGAACCGCAGACTTCTCTTTCTGATAGAAATGGCAAGGATGGATTCGAGGTTGATGATAGATAACCAGCATCGAGCTCTTATTACTCGAAGCCGAAAAGAGAGGACTGTTTCAAAGAGATGTCGACTATCGACAGTTGAAGGCAGGATTATCGAAGGATCTGGCGTAATATTTGCGAAGCATTCGTGAGCAACAGGAAGATAGCAGATACTACGTGTGACAAGGTCTGTTTTTTTCGTACGGAAATGTCTTCATAGGTATCAATTCTCCACCCCGCATTTATCAATGACTAGAAGTAGGAATTTACCCGTTCTCCAATCTCCCTCCCTATGGGGCAGTCATCGGGAATGGCGAGCCGGTGGCCTTCTCGCAAATAGACCTTCTCGCTAAGGGAAGGGCAGCGCGGGTGGCGCATCAAGATAAGCCTACCGACCGTTTGAAGGTAGTATTACCAACTACAGTCCCCTTGAGGTCGCGTGAGATGGCGCACAAAAGATCGCAACTAAGAAAAGTTAGTAGACAGGGCTGCTCCAGTATCGTATCTGGCTGGTCTTATCTGGAGGAGTAGAAACGGGAATGGATGGCTCGATGTTTAAAAGGGACTGCTCCCCACTGACTCAAACCCAGCAAGAAAAAAAAAGTTGTGCACCTTGCATCTTTTTTCCCTTTACTCGAGGCTTCCACGGCCCAGAGATTCTTGCCAATGGAGCACGATCCTGAACTCGGTCACAAGGAGCCTGGCCAGGCTGCCAACGAGAAAGATGCCGCGGCCGTTGTATCTGACGACAACTCAATCGAGTCGGTCCCTGCAGCAACAGGGAGCGGATTGCTGTTCCGATTGCGCCAATTCGAGGCTCAGATGGACAAGAAACTTGGCATTGAGTCCGAGGCCATCGTCCGCAAACAGGAGGAAGACAAGAAGCCGGTTCCATGGTTAGAGCAGTTGACAATGGCCCTGCTATGGGCGAGCGGAACGATGAACACGTCTTGCTTTGCAACGGGCTTCCTGGGTGCTGAATTCGGATTGAGCCTGAAGCAGTCTATTCTCGTCACGATCTTTGCCTCAATTATGGGCGGTGCGATTACCGGATACTGTGCAACTTTCGGAGCGGCGACTGGACTGCGACAGATCAGCGTCAGCCGATACAGCTTCGGCTGGTGGCCGAACAAGCTCATTGCGCTGCTCAACAGCATCCAGCAGATGGGCTGGGCGGCAGTGTCTTGTATCACGGGCGGCCTCGCCCTGACGGCCGTGTCTGACGGCCATGTCTCACTGATTCTCGGAATCGTCATTTTGGCGGTGGTGGCGCTGGCGATCTCCTTCGTTGGCTTGAACGCTATCCTGGTGTACGAACGGTATGCCTGGATCATCTTTTTCGTCATCTTCATGATCATTTTTGGCGAGACCGGTCGCTTTGCGGACAATACTTCACCACCGGCGGCCACCGGGACCACGCTGAGCGGTGCCATCCTCAGTCTGCTGGCCATCGTCTACGGCTCGAGTGCTTCTTGGTGCACAATGGTCAGCGACTACTATGTCCACTATCCGGCAAATGTCAGCCGAGTCAAGGTCTTCCTGATGACGACTTTTGGAATCGCGATCCCGACGTCCATCGGTATGGTTGCCGGTTGCGTTGTTGCCTCCGGTTTCAAAAACAAGCCCGAATGGAGCGACGCCTATGACCAAGGCCTGGGCTACCTGATTCAGGACATGTTGTATCCGCGAGGGTTTGCAAAGTTTCTACTTACTTTGTTAGTCCTATCCGGCATCAACACCAACGTCATTAGCATCTATAGCGCTGCCATATCTTTCCAGCAGCTTGCACGGCCGTTTGCGGCCATCCCTCGCTTCATCTGGACAATCTTCTGCTTCCTTTGCATTCTTGCCTTGGCTCTTGGCGGCCGAGAGCAGTTGAACGCCTACCTGCAGAACTTCTTGAGTCTTCTCGGATACTGGTGCACCAGCTATGCCATTATTCTCTTCCAGGAGCATTTCATCTTTCGAAAGGGCAACTTCGCCAACTACGATCTGGAGAACTGGAACAACCCCGCAAAGCTGCCTCTTGGCATTGGAGCCTCGGTCGCTTTTGGGCTCGGGATTGTGGCCTGGGTCATGGGAATGGATGAGACATGGTTTGTCGGACCACTTGCGAAGACTATCGGAGAGAATGGTGGTGATGTTGCGAATGAGTTTACGTTTGTGGTTACGGCATTGACCTATTTGCCGGCGAGATACCTGGAACTGAAGCACTTTGGCCGGTAGAGTAGCCGGTAGAAAGATGAAAGACTGCATGTTTTCAGTAAACGCATCACGATATAGCGAGAGATACATTATGCGTAGTCAGCATAAGGACCAAATCTCTCAATTCACCGCACTGAATTCTATGGATAGTCATGCCTTGAACGCCAGAGCTCATCCGCTGGCGCCGCCAGAGCACGACACCCCGATGCTACTGGGCGTGTTTGCACACTGAAATACGGCCGAGCCGCTTGGAGGCTTGACTGTAATGTTGCTCAATGTTAAGCCGCATGACCCGGCAGCTGGACAGTTGAGGTTTGCAACATTAGGCGAATAGTGCGTGCTCGTTGTTCCCGAGAAGTTTCTCACCACTACGCCCTTGATTTGCGCGGTGCTGGGACTGGTGCTGCAATACGACGCATCCTCGCCATAGCAGCTTTGAACCTGGAAAGCATAGTCGGTGTTCTTCAGTACAAAGTTCTCAAACGTCACGTTGGACACAACAGCTGTGCCGTGTTTTGGCGGGCCGGGATAAAGCTTGAGGCCTGCAGCCTTGGCAGAGTTGATCATGGTCGCTCCGCTAACGAAACAGTTCTGAACTGTGTCTGTTGTCCCGGCACCGCTTCCCAGGCTTCCGACGGAAATGCCGTGGCTACCTGTGCAGGTGATGTTGGTGACTGTTGCGAAGCTACTGCCTGGCTTGAAAGCTACGCAATCATCATCGTTTGTGACTGTGGCCCCGTTGATGCTCACGTAGGTCGACTGTCCGATGTCCCAGCCGTCGGTGTTGTGTGCGACATTGGAACTGTTGCTCACGGCGTACAGAGTGATATCGGAATAAGTAACATTGGTCGAGCCGCCGGTGACTGAATGGAAGACGTTTGGAGCGCTTTGGAAGTAGAGGTTACGGATGTTGACGTTCTTGGAATTGTTGATGTAGAAGAGCGTCGGTCGTCGATAGGAAGAATTCGCTGCGAAGACGTCCCAGGCGGCTTGGCCATTTCCATCGATGATGCCGTTTCCCGTGTTTGAATAGATATTCGCGCCATTGATGCCATCCATCAGAAAGATGGCTCGGAGACCTTCCCAGTAGTTGGTGTCAGACGTGGCCTGCAGCGTTCCTTCGATTTGCAGTGTGCATCCAGAGCAGTCCTTGAAGCTCAGAGCCGTGTTGACGTGGTAGGTCGTAGACGCAGGGATAACAATAACCCCGGAAGAGCAACTGGCAATTGCGGATTGGATTGCGGGAGTATCATCAATAGCAGTTGAACGTCCTGCTATTGGCGTACATGTCGAAGCTCTCCTGAGGACCCTCGTTGGAGGTCGCGTCACAGCCATCGCGGCGACGTTGGCCACCATGACCACAACAAGGAGAAATACGCCATTGAACATGGTAAAAGGGGGTAGTGTCAGCACTTCTCTCTATATCGACTGTAAAAGCGGCTCTGTCACCAGCAAGGGCTAGTGTTGGGGCATAGGTCATCCATCTTAGTATATATATCTGTCGAAGTAGGTTATACGGCACGCTTCATGTGGACATTCACCCAATACGACGTACAATTTGAGCCGGCGCCAATACTATGATAGTGTTCCATTGCATCCTGTAGCCTACGTCAAACTGCAATTGCCCACAAGGTATGCGACATTGGTCTGTGGTTTGCAATGCAATTGGCGCGGCAAAGCTTCACAAACCTGGATAGACCACAAAGGCGAGGGCCCTTGTCACCTACCATTGAATTCCTTCTAGGCATCATATACAGAGATCACTTCCATGAATGGGCCTGTACCCAATCTGAAGAGACCATTGCATCAGGCATCAAGTACCTACATGGGCCCTGAACGAATCTGATGCTCCCCTACGTGATGACGGTCTTCCGCCGTGGAACAAGGGCATCATCCACTTAACTTGACAGATCAATGAAGAGTAAGGCATGCAGAAAAATCGAGTTTATGACAGTCAATGAATGTATTCGAGCTATGATATGAGAGCCAAAAGAGCTTATTGTTCTCATACAGCATCATTCATGATGTCTTCAGCCCTCATGACCGTTTCGTGCCTAGCTACTCAACACGGCTCTGGCGCTTTATGAGGCGGCTGGAACACAATCTATATCCAACAGGCTCTCGTTCATGTTGGTGCAAATCCACAGAGGAGTTGTGCCACTCGGGTTAGCCACCGAAATGTTATAGGCAGCGATATTGACGCATTTCTGTAGCGCTATGTGTCAGATCATAGTAGTCCAATTGTGCTTCACTTTTTGACTTACATCTGTGGATGAGCATGTCAGAGTCCCGACTTCAGGATCATACTTTTTCGAAGTCGTCCCCCACATGTTCTTGAATACGACGTCACTGATCGTCATATTTGAAGGATATTTGTCGCAGATAGTCTGGTTACTCTGGCCATAGCATTGGTTGATCTCGATAGCCCAGTCGTTGTTGTTGTTGTAGAAGGTGTCATAAGTGACGTTTTTGACGTACCCGGCTCCTCCGCCTCCAGAGAGACCCGGCTCAAAGGGAGTATCAGTGCCTGGCCACACCTTGATACGAGCTCCATCGCTAGCGTTGGACATTGAGATGTTGTAGACATAGATATTCTCGACGATATCGTATTCTGCCGGATACTGGCCCAAAGAACCAACTGAGATTCCATGGGAGCCGTTGCATTGCATGCCCTGCACGATGATGTTGGTACTGTTGGGCTTGAAAGAAACACAGTCATCGCTGTTATTCACGTAGGAATCTTGAATAACGATTGAGTCGCTTCGGAACGTGTCCCACCCGTCACCATTCTTGGCAGGATTCTGGTTCTCACTCTTGACTGCGATATCGATATCGCTGACTAGAATGTCACTGCTATTGGCGATAAGATTGAACCACTGGATCACATTAGCAAGTGTTCGAATTTAAGAGCAAAGAGATACTTGCATCGGGCGAATTCCGCATCCTCAGCCCTGTGACTGATCCGTGCTCAAGTCCATCCAAAACGAGCAGAATGGGACGCAATAAAGTCGGCTCGACTGCAAATTGATCATACCAGGCTTGACCGTTTCCATCAATCAAGCCCAGTCCCCCACCGTAGATATTGACATCTCTCCCTCCAAAGCGCCAGAAGGCAGACGAGTTCTGGAAGTCGTACTTGAACGAGTTCTTCACCCAGAAGTCAATGTCGTTTGTGAATTTGATGGTGCCGGTGATAGCTACGTCCACAGCTTCAAGGAATGTGAGATCAAGCGGAGAGCCAATAGTATACTCCTCGTTCAACACCACAGTGCCGCCCTTGTTACACCTCTTGAAAGCTTTGAGAATCGCAGGTGCGTCGTTGCCATTACAGCTCGCGACATAACATGTCTTGTGGCGTTTTGGAGAATGAGGAAATGCATGTCCTGGCGTCTTCGGTCCCCATTGAAGGTTCGGTCTCTCAACCAAAGACTTGTGAGCATCAATTGGTTCCAGAAAGGCCAGAATAGCCACACCAAGTGCTAGTTTGCTGTGAATAGTCATTGTGCTTCCCTTTCTCCGCCACAAACCAACAGCGGTGAGTCAAGTCAGAATGAGCTGAAGATACTGCCATGAGCACACTTTCAAAGGCTGATAGGTCATTTTTGTACAGCTATTTCATTTCATCCGGCCAATTTGCCTATTATAGTCGGATCGCAAACGGTAAAAGAATGAAACTATCACTGTGCTTCCTTCTGATTAGAGCTGCTCAACTTCGCTCGCCACTTGCTTCGTGCTATTTTCGTATGCAGACAAGCGAGTCCCGAAACCGAGGGAAGAAGAAAAAAGGCGTCCTGAACGATGGAAATATTCCGCCAATGGCAAATGATCACGACCATAAGAATCATCCCCGCAAGGGACGCGTATCCTGGGTCCGGATGCGGGGGAGGCCTCTGCTTCTCCAAGGGCTCCCCACGGGGTATTCGCAGCCCAAACCCGACTGGTAGTCAGATTACCAGGCAGGCCAGGATATTATTGCCTAAGTCAATAGTCCTCTCGACTCTTGAATGGAGCGGCTAGCAGACGAGCCAATGCAGCTGCGAATATGCTTATCCGAACGAATGAGATCGTGATATGGTATGAAGGGCGATGATCATGTCCAGTAAAACTGTACAAGGGTGAATTTACTCGGAATTGCTCTCGATACTACTACAAATATGGAAATACCATCTCTTGAATGTTACATACAAGATATCGATCTAGAGCGATACTTTACGCGTGTTCGGGGTAACTATGGCCGAGAGAAACCGACCACGGTCGCCCAGAGCTGACGATTGTGCTGCGGTGAGGCACACCCTCTCAACTTATGCCGCTACTACTTCAGTCTATTGGGCGAAAGATAATGTGAATCATAGACAATTAGAGCGATATACTTCAAGATGGCATCCCTCTGGTCCTATCCCGAAACATTGGGAGGTGTTGTTAGTATATTCGAAGACGATTTGCATAATGACGATGACGAAAAAGGGAGTTCGTGATATTCGCTAAGCAAATGCTGAATAGACCGAATCCATTGTATAAGAACATGTTCTATGTGTGTATCTCAAACTAGAGTAGCAACGAGGTATCGCAGCCACTGTTACTCCCAGTCAAGCGGCCTTCTGCAGCTGAAGATAGCATTGCATGCCTCCGTCTCAACTGTGATCTCTTGGAATAAAGACGGTTGGCGTAACCCACTAGTATGCCGGCCATCGCTCTTCTATTGGAGTTGCTGAAAAATGCATGTCTACCACCGTCGAGATAACGAAATACCAACAGCAGCTCTCACCGTGGGCTGCCTGGATCAAGTATTATTCTATTGCCTTATCAATTCATCTTCCGGATTTTAGCTTTTGTATTAAAGGTGCTTTCATATATTGGAGTTTTGATTACCTTGTTTCCATGGAAAAAGCTGCCGCGCTTGTAGTGGTTAAAGATCGAGGTTACGACAGTGTCAGGTGTTCACGGGCTCGGAGGCCATTTACCGACGTACATGATGGAAGGATCCTAAAAACCGTAAATACAGTAGTGGAATCTCCCTAGTTGTAAGAAGTACATGAAAGTTGTATTATTTGGTAGTATTGGTCTGGTTTTTATATGAATGAGTTCGGGGTTTGTGAAGTCCGTCCTCCTACAGTAGACTTGAAATCCGTACTTCGTGTTTCTGGCAGTATTTGGTGCCTTCTATACTGGTAAAGTGTCTTTTTGGGGGGGCCTTTTGCTCGAAAAAAAGAAAAAAAAAAAGGGTCAGTTGTTTGCGCGATGGAACACCCTGCATGAAACCGGTCAAGTGGCGTATAAAAACATGACTGTGAGCGGGTGTTGGGCTATTGCCAGTCGGACCTTATTCGCTTGAGTTGATCTGGCATGCCTTTTGCCTTCTCTCTTCCATCATTCACTTCTTTAAACTCACTTCTTTGAGATTGAAGAACGCACAGTAAAGGAGACAGCTTCAACCGGTTTGCAAAATGGCGTCCAAGAAGAGGATCTATAATTGGTAAGTTGTCACGTAACCGCAGACTGGACACAGAGTAGAACAGAAGATCTGATATCAATTGTTAGGTACATATCCATGGTAGCGGCCATGTGCATGGTTCTCTATGGCTATGATGCATCGGTCTACAACTCTGTCCAAGGCTCGGATAACTGGCTGGCGTATTTTGATCTCGACACCGTAGGTGACTTGGTGAAGCAATTGATGGCCTAGAAAGTTACTGATGGATAGCACAGGATCGGGACACTTACATGATTGGCTTTATCAACACGACATACACGATTGGAGCAATTATTGCGGGCTTTTTCCTCGGTGGCCCTATTGTTCGTCTTGTTGCGCCGTTCTAGATAGCGAGACGTTTACTGACACTTGTAATAGGCAGATTTTGTAGGGCGAAGATGGGGCATGTGGATTGGCTGTTTTACTACTGTCATTGCGACCTTTATGCAAACATTCGCTCCCCGACACACCTTAGGCTGCTTCATCGCCGGCCGCGTTCTCGTCGGCCTTGGGCAAGGTATCGCTTTGACGGCTGGACCGGTCTACATCGGCGAAATGGCTCCTCCCCAAATTCGTGGCCTCATCATGGCTTTCTGGCAACTCTTCTATTCTGTTGGCTCCTTTATTGCCTACTGGATCAACTACGCCTGCTCTCTTCACCGCAGCTCGTTGGGCGAGTGGGACTGGAAGATGGTTGTTATTTTCCAGATGATGGTGCCGATCATCATCATGATCCTGTTGCCGTTCCAGCCTGAATCGCCCCGCTGGCACATTCAGCGACATGGCAATATCGAGGCTGCCAAGGCCGCTCTTCGCAAGATTCGAGATACCGAACAGGAGGTTGATGATGAGGTCTTGGCAATTCGGGAAGCCCTCGAGTACGAGAAAGAAGCCATCAGCAACAACTACACTGCCCTGTTCAAAGACGCTTCGATCCGCAAGCGACTTTACCTTGCATTCATCATCAACGTGGGACAGCAGCTTAGTGGCCAAGGCACACTCAACACATATTCCACAGCGATTTACAAGAAAGTGTGGACGTCGACTCAAACCATCAACCTTATCAATGCATTAAATGCAACCTTTGGTATCTTGTGCGCGTTATGATTCTTATTTTGTCTCTGAATTTGACATCTAACCGGGACAGGTTCACACTGAACGCGACATGGACAGCTGACCGCTTTGGTCGCCGGTGGCTGTTTATTATCGGCGGCATTGGCATGGGCCTCTGCATGTGTAAGTCTCTCTCTCACAAGAGACCTCAAAAATGCCATGATACTAATAGCAACAGTGTTGGTTCCTGTAATCGGCCAAACTACTCCAGACATTAACGGCACCAAGACGAAGCCAGTTGGCATCTCCATCGTGTTTCTGCTGTTCCTGTTCATTTTCTTCTATAAGCCGTCTTGGGGTGCAACCACTTGGATTTGGACTTCGGAAATTTTCAGGTATGTGTAACGTACATGTATCAGGTACCAATCCGGTTGTGCTAACAGCCTTTTCCCAGCATGAATGTTCGTGCTCAGGCAATTGGCATGTGCAGTCAAATGCAAAACGTCGCCAATACCGTCTTTCAGCAATTCTTCCCTACATTCCTGAAGAACGAGGGCCTGAAATGTCTTTACTTCTTCATGGCAACCAACTTCTTGCTGGTTGTGTTTGTCTGGTTCTTCATCCCCGAGACGAAGCAGGTTCCGCTGGAGGAGATTGACGTTCTCTTCGGCGGTGCTAACCATGTGGATAAGGGGGCTCAGATACTTGGCGCTCCAGAGACACAGGGCAAAGAGCTCCATGTAGTTCGGCAGCTCGAGGAGAACAATGTTGCAACGGCCTAGGTGCGGATGGTCACGTTGGGGATCATGGAGATTTCTGCTCCTTGATGCTCTTTATTGTGCCTGGATGATGACAAGGTGGCCTCTAAGAGGACTCCGACAGTAACCTGCATCACCTCAGCTTGTGCCCGCTATCAAGAGCACAGAATGCTCGATCCCTTTGCTAGGTGAGCAAAGTGTAACTTAATTCCAGCTGTTTATTCGTTATCGATGCCGAATTCCTTCTCCATCTCGATAAAGCATATGTCATCGGGTAGCTCCAGATTGCTGAACCTCGCTCGAGGAAAGGCCGTCGTTTCGCCCGTCTTCCGATAGCCTCGGCGCATATACCACTCAATCAGCGCCTTGCGCGTTGAAAGTGCGTTAAGCGAGAATCTTTCTGCATTCCAAGTCCGGCGACAGTAATCCTCAGCATAGGCCAGAAGAAGGCGACCAACGCCGTTCTGCTGGAATCGTTGGTCAACTGCTATCATAGACAGCCGACCGCAGTTGTTGTCACGCTTCGCGACCTCGATGGAAGCAACAAGTGTATTTGCTTCGTCCAGGGCCATGAGAATCACATTATTCGGATTGACAATCTTGGGCAGAACTTCCTCGACGCCTATCTGGAAACTCGACGCCAGTTCTGCATTTCCGGTCCAACCTGGCCTGCTGTCTTCGGCGCGAAATGCGGACTGAACGAGTTGCTGAAGTTGCCCCGCGTCTTCTGGAGTTGCTAGACGGAATTGGAGGTTTGGGGTTGCCATCGTTGAAGTGAGACGGTGTAGCTGGTTTGAACTTAACGGTTGCTGGGAATTATAATTTGATCCAGGACAGGTAATGAGATCAGGAAAAATTTACTGTAGTAAAACTCGTCATCGTCTTTAAATGCCATTTGCTCTCCATAACGTTCACGGGTACCAAACAACACACATGTAGTTGGCCTCGTCCTTCCAGCTAAATTTGCAGACTTGTCAAAGCAAGGGCGCTAATGACACAGCGAGATTTCTTTCACCGGCCTATATAAATTAGCCTCATTGGGACGTCTCTCCTGGAATGCTCAAGCTGTGTCAGTAGAGGACATTATCAAAGGCGCAAAGAACGTTCGATATATATGCCCTTAACGAACAACGACGCCCTTGGCCGATACCAAGAGTAATTATCTTGCCATTCATCCCTGCCATTGTCCTCCGTTCGCGTGTAATATCTGACTTCTAATAATCGCGCGCCCTTGGAGCGCAAACCGCTTGCAGACGCTCTCTTCAGATGGCCATCGACCGCCAATCACTTCGCTGCAGAAGGTTCCATGTTGTCCAAGCTTCTTTTCGTCTTATATCGCTTTTCGGAACAAAAATGCCGGCCAAAGCCTCTCCGCTCATCTTTCCTTGTGCTAGACCTTCCGTCTCCCCGCTGGCTAATTAACAAGCCGACCAGACGCGATGTTGGGACTCAGGTCGGGAGGCGCTTAACTCCCCGAGACAAGCAATGCTGGTAGGCAGTGCTTGCGACACAACTTTATGTTATAAGCAGTGAAGAAGGCTGAACCGCACTGTTTTTCTCCTCTCAAGGTACATTTGACAGTTTGGAAATACTCCAGGATTTTCATTTCCGCAGGTGTCAGTTCTTTTTCCAGGTTGCATTCGTTCCCGATAACCCAACATGCTTGGCAAGATTGCTCTTGAAGAGTGCTGGACAATTCCAGAGGAGTTGGCGAACAATGACCCCGGCAAGTTTGTTGCAGCTGGGACGGGCTCTCGCTTGACCAACGAGCTGCTGGATATTCACGATTCGCGCCTCAAGCAGATGGACGAGAATGATGTGGATTTTATGATTCTCTCATTCAACTCTCCCGGCTGCCAGGGCATCGCGAACAAGGCCCAAGCCGAGGCACAGGCGACATTAGCAAACGACCGCATGGAAGCCGAGGTGATGAAGGCACCAAACCGCTTTGCAGCGTTTGCCGCACTGAGTATGCATGACCCGGCACAAGCAGCAGCAGAGCTTCGGCGATGCATGACGGAGATGAAGGGCTTCGTCGGGGTTCTGCTGAACGATTACCAAAGTTGCGGAGAGGATGGTAACGGCATGCTCTACTATGATCAGCCAGAGTATGATGTATTCTGGCAAGCTGCAAACGACCTGGAGGCTCCTGTGTACATGCATCCACGGCCTTCCAACAAGCTCATCCACAAGCTGATGTGGGACGGCCGCCCGTGGCTTGACTTTTCTGCACTGGGGTATGCTGACCGTCTCAACATGCATATCCTGGGCATCGTCACAAACGGTATTCTGGATCGATTCCCAAAAGTCAAGCTAATCTTCGGACACATGGGCGAGCATATGTAAGTGCATCTTTGTGACCCTTCGTCGCCTTGTTCTATGTGATCTTGAAGCTTACACCGCTCAAGCCCGTATGACATCTATCGGATTGACCATAAGCTTGATCGCAGCCGCTTCCCCAACATGCCGATGAGGAAGGATAAGCTTGTGCGTGATTACTTTGGCGAGCAGCTCTTCATCACGACATCGGGTCATTTCTCAACTCCTGCGCTAATGTGCGCTATGGGCGAAGTCGGGGTGCAGTCCATCATGTTTTCCATCGACTACCCTTTCGAGAGCATTCCGAACGCTTGTGGTACGTATATACCAACACTCTCAATGCACTTGTTGCTTGGAGCTTCTAACGACGCGCGATACAGCTTGGTGGGACGAGCACGTCTCTGCCAGCGTCAATCACCACGACTACACCAACATGGGTCGCAACAATGTGCTTCGGATTATTCCAAGACTGACAGAAGAGCCGCACAATCTCAGGACCATGACCCCACGAGAATGCGGAGTAGGAGGTCTGGCTGCGAAACAAGGCGAAGTGTGCTATGGTTTGTACAATAAATCGTGGAACAAGCGAGAGATCAAGATCGTGCCTTCGTAAGCGAATGTTGTATAGGACAGGATAGCCATAGAACTGATGCTCCGAATGGCAACTACATATATTCTCGGGAAACAAGCTCTACGCAGTTCTTACAGTTATCACAGATGGACACAATCTGTTCATGGTATGATCTTACATCAGAATGTTTAACGAGTTTCGAGTGATTATTATTATCAAACAGTAATAATTAATAGTTGGCGAACTAATATGCCAAGCAACCAATACCTAAAGCGGTGAACCAAACAGGTACCTACAGGTCCTGGTGAAAAGTCGGACTGCCAAGGCGTTTCCGCCATCCTGCGCCATAATAGTAGAGGGGAATAAGAGGCAGGAAGAAGAAAAAGGTGATCATCGCCAGCGTGATCCATGCATCCTCAATGCCAATCTGGTTTGCGAAAGGAATGGCGTAGAATCCGATGGTAAAGCTGTACACTTGTCTCCCAAAGTTGATCAAGGAACCGAGCTCAGGAGATTGGGGTTTATAACACTAGAGGCATGACATGGTCAGCCCAACATGATAAATGCTGAAACAAGGACGAGATTGGGATAGTTGTTACTCACCTCTGCTGTGTATGTATACACTCCAGTAGTCATGACCTGCAGTCCAAAACTGGCAATGGCAATTCCAAAAGCAACTCCAATCCAGTGCGTCTTGTTCTGAAGACAGACCCCCTCAATGATAATCCCAAGAGGCGTGAGTAGCACAGAGGGGATGATACCCAGCAGTCGGTCCTCGGGGCAACGTTCGCCACCGCGCTTGAGTGCTCGTCTTTCACTGATCCAATCGGATACGCCTCCAGCAAATAACTCGCCAATGAGACTGCCAACCGTGATTGGAATACCCAACAGGAGACCTGTTTGCTGAGGCTCGAAGTGGTAAATCTGCCGGAAGAGGTTCGCGCTGGTGATGATGAACAGAATGCTGCCGTAGGCAAAGCACAGCGAGTAGCACCAGGTAGGCAATACGACGCTTGGATACATCATCATCTGAAACGGTCGGAAGAAATCTATGGGGCGCACTCGCCGCGTGGGATGCGCGCGTCGCTTCATAAGCATGTTAGACATCCATGACTGGGATGGACGCGCCACAGCCGCAGGCGTACGGGAATAGAGCGTTTCCGGGACGGTGAAGATGAAGATGATGAGGATGCCGCCCGTAATGATAGACGGAACGTAGAAGCACCAGTGCCAGCTCAAGTTCTTCTCGATGTACCCGCCGATGAGTGGTGCGATATGGCCACCGGTCAAGAAGCTGATTGTATAGATGCCCATGTAGAAGCCTCTTTCGTGGGCAAAGTACATGTCGCAAACAGTGGCGCTTCCCAGGCCCAGAGGCACACCCCCGAAGAATCCATTGAGACATCGGAGGGCGATGAGGGTCCCGTAATTCTTGGCTGCTCCCGAAGCGCCGCACATCGCAACGGCGACGGCGACAGTTCCGATGTAGACTGGACGGCGACCATAGACGTTGGCAATGGGATTCCAAAAGATGGCGGATATGCCGGCGAGTAGGATGAAAGTGCTCGTCACGTAGGCGGTTGTCACCAGATCTTTATGGAGGAAAAGTGAAAGAGGCACAAAAGCCGGGGTCTATATCACGGCGGCTGTTAATGAAGCTCATGATCTGATCGAGGGAAAGAACACGCACAATTAAAGATGCACTGAACAAAGCAAGAAATGAGAAGAGTGACACCTCGGCGAGGACCATCAGTTTTAACCAGCGGTTCCAATTGAGAGGATCCTTTGGGTCGTCTGTCGGCTGCGGCGACAGAGGCAGACCGCGAGGGTCCATCTTCACCGGGTCACGAGTATCTTCATCGTGCTTCACAGTGCCACTGTTCTGTGACCGATCCTCGGCGGCAGATGCCTCCGCTTTGTCCGACATTGTTATTGTTTGTTATTGTTGTCGGCTTAGATATAATGACAGGGCGGGGGAAAAAAACGGATGAGTGGGAAGAACAGGTAGGTCAAAGAACCATTGGGCTATTCATCATGGTGATGAGGCCTGGGCATTCTTTACCTCCAAGGTCGTCCTTTCTGTAACGTTGCTAGACGTGGTATTTATTAAACGCAGGCCTTGGGATGAATCCCGGGATGGTGGCAGTGATGGCGGACGGGTCATCGGGGGGAGTTTAGATTCATCCCCCACATCAGCTCCAGACGCCACAATTGCTACGGCAAAGCGATACAGAGTATGAGATTGAGGAGGTCATGCATTAACGGCTATAGTTCATCAGCTAGCGGATGCCGGACTGTGGGGTAAGAATGTCACCGAATAGGAGAGTTCGCTTCAGCGAGGTAGAACACGATGCTCAATCTGATATTTCCGTGCTGGATCGAGGCAGCAGAGACAATCTTGAGAAGCCAAGTCCTCCGAACTAAGCGAGAGATTTAAGGTTGCTAATGTATTGGATAATATATCACATAACCAAGAATACTGCTCATGCATCATATAGCAGAAGCTATGTCAACTAATCAACGACTGAATTACTGTAACTCGGCAGTATAAAACACCACTCTCCGCTTGCATGCCCGGCCAGCGGAGGAATAAGATTATCTTATTAATCGATATAGACAAGGGAAGTTATCCGGGGATCCCGCTTAGAGCCGGTGGAGTTTGCATCAGCGACTCAGCCCCCGGATTGTCGACGCCCCATGACCACGTGGATGAGCCTAGGCTTGAATGAAGCTCCAGTTGGGAGCCCAGATCCATCGTCAGATCTTGGGTGGTGTCCCAGAGAGACCAAAGGTCAACTGCACCGGCTTCCATCGCTTCGTCTGCTCCCATTGTTGGGCAGTTGCTGTACATCGTAGCTTCTGCTGTCCCGCGATTGCTTCCTGTCATGGCGGTTGGAGGTGTACTGTAACGCTCAAGAGACCTTCGTCTGTCTTCCGGCATCGTTCTATCTAGTAGTCCAAGTAACTGCTGCAAGAATGCATAAGCTCTCTGTGCGCAGAGGTGGTTGACGGACATCTGTCGAATCATGTTTACGGCCTGGTCGAGATGCATCAGTGCGCTTCGGTCGTCCTGAAAGTCAGGATCAACGACATGAGATACAATAATGAGGATAGACGTAAACACTATGCCTGTGTCAGTAACGACTCGTCTTCGGCGAGATTGGGCATCGACGCACGATAGTACAAGTTGAACCAGCTTGGGCCCATTGCGCTCTTGGTCTGTTCATGTCGTTCGGCCACCAACCGAACCGTTTCTTCCGCTGTGCTCACACAGATCTCCCGGCTCCGCTGCAGCATGCTTGTCCGTAGTCGACCCCCTTCCCACCCCTTTGTGGCGGGTATTGCAGTTGAAGATGGCATTGAGGACAGAGCGCTGAGGCCAGATACTAGTGACTGTCTGTGAATTAGGATGCACACCATGTTGGCTCGAAGCGCCAGAATGAGTGCTGTTTCGTTTCTTCGTAAGCCAGCTTCGCGAATCCGTAGCCTATTGGGGACCTCGGCTTGCCAGCTCTCGAATTCTTCGTCCAGCCTGACCAGATCTGCCAACGCTGGCTGATCACCTAGCACTGTTGTTGATTCAAGAATGCGGTATAATTTCGAGACCTGCAGGAAGAAGGACATGCTGGAGGTGGTTTGGACAGAGGGGAACAGCAGCCGATTTGGTCGAATGCAATCGTCGTCCAAGTCCTCAGGAAGGGGGGTTAAGAAGGTCGCCGTCGAGGTAGCAGCAGGCCGGCCGTATATCATGCTGAGCAACTTGTCGAGGCCAAAACATGCATACCATACACGCTTACGGACTTCCTGCTCTATGCAGTCGAACTGCTCAGGATCCGGCGGCCGGTGTAGCTCGAGGTCATAGGCAATGCGGATGGCAACGCCCAGCACCGTCCAACATTCGTCGCTGTAGCTGGAGCTTTGTAAATATCGCGCACCGAGAAGCAGGGCCTGGACCTTTTCAATTTTCCAGTCGGACAAGAGATTTGGCTGCATCAGCTGCATGGCTGTGTTGTAGTATTTGCGAGACGTGGTGTCGGAATCACCATGTCGTTGTCGACTGTGAGCCGCGGCCAGCGCACAAATCATGTTGAGGATGGCCAGAATGTACACATGATGGCTGTTTGCAGAGGAAACGCGAGTACTGAGAATTTGTTCGAATTCGGCCATGATGGAGGGAACGTGGAAGATGGGGGTTAGCTCATGGTGAAAGTCGAAGTAGACCTGGAGAAATTCTCGGGCATTGGCAGGCGGAGAAAAGAGGTTCTCGGAGCTCCGGACGTCAACGGAATAGTCTCGAGGGGATGAAAAGGACTGAGAATCGAGCTTGACGGATGGGTTATTCATGGCATTGAGTATCAACTGCGTAAAAGACTCGCCGGCTTTGCCGCTGAGAAAGATGTCTGGAGTTGTTGGAAGAATATTAGGACGCAGCTGCTGGTTGTGAGCAGATGACCACCCAGATGGTCGTGTAGGTCGCTGTATGGGCGCCATTCGCGTCGCCTCATGCTGGCTCGTCGACGGAACGGGAGAGACGGTCTGGACGGTAGGTTGAGATTGCGGCTGATTCTGGTGATACTTGTTCGCGTCCCGGTGAACATCTTCAAAGTTGCGTACGCGGCGTTCTAACGACCGGATATATCTGAGAGAAAGCATGAGTAAATAAATGCCATAAAAGATCGTTCGATAAAGAATGGAGTCTAGCCGTACACCTGGGCCGATTTTGTCATGCCACGAAGCATCTCATCAGACGCTTGCGCCGGAACAATGTGATCGCATTTTGTTTTGCGCTGGCGGCAACTGCGGCATGCCACCGTCGCTCGGCGACGTTTCCTGGGGCCTTCTTTGTGGTCAGAGGCAGAGCTGGTCTGCCCCGTAGATTGTGTAAGAGAAGGGCTATGACTTTCCATCTCATTGACGCTCATGCGTAATTCGAATCCTTGGTTCCTCAACAACTTTGCTGTGCATCTAGGAATGAGAGATGTTATGAATTCAGCCAGCTGTTGCAGACCCAAGTCCGTCTCCAACCTGTGTGCCAAGACTACCTGTAATACGCAGCTTCTCCTCGGCTACTGTGCTAGTTTGCAGTGCAAATGCGAACCCGTGCGAGCTGCCTAAGGTGACTCAAGAGAGAGTGTATTGGTCAGTGGCAAGCAAGCGCCTGAGATGGCGAGGGGTAATGGCTTACGGCCATACAGCGGCTTCATGCTTCGTCCTCTCTGGCACTAGCACATGCTACGTATTCCGAATCGCCAACCCCAGACCAGCCACCCCCAGCTGGATGGAATTATCGATCTGGGGTGCATATCCGGAGAAAAACGGGGTCGCATTCCCAGATGACACCTAATAACTTGAAGTTACGCGTGGGAAACGCCACCGCCACCCCTCGCGCTGAATTCGGCGTCGACAGGCTCAACTCGGGGAGAGTCTGCCCGACTCTGGTAAAGTAAATAGTTGTTCCGGGCGCCTCCATAAGCAGTGGAGCTTTGGAGCCTAACTTCGCTACTCATGTTGGATAGAGCTCTCCAAACTAGCAGTCCAGTGGTGTAATCGCAGCCAAAGCCACAGCGGGGAGATTACAAGGCCGGCCTCAGGTGATACAATGTCCCTCTTATTTACCACGAGCTCGACAACAAGCCAGGGCTTTAACGGTAGACCTCGGAGTTTAATACGACTACTTGATACTACTCTAACCTGAAAATACATGTAGCCAAACGCACAAAACAAAGTCTGGCCGCGCCTAATCGTACTTCTCAGTGACACTCTAGTCTTGCCCAACCAACACTGCACGCTCTGTCACCGAATTCATCTTACTCGGGTTAGTATCTCTGAATTGGACACTGGCTTCTTGATCCATTAGGCGCTGCCTCTTCGCTGCATATTCAGCCTCAATATCCCCAGTCCAGATCCACTGCATACGGTCCTTCAGGCTGTCTCGCACAAGCGGGAGACAGTCCTCATAGGCCTTTCCCTTCATTTCCGGCGTCTGCATTTCGTAGACTTGACCGGCTTGTCGAGCCGTTGCCTGAGCCTTTTGGGCGCGAGGAAGACGAACATCCTGATACAGCTGCATCCACTTCTCAAGTGGCTGCGTCTCTCTCTCTGAAGACGAAGACGTGGTCAGGTAGTCGGCTATGGCTCGACCCAAAATATAGCCATCTTCAATGGCTTGACCAGCGCCAGCTCCTAATGCATATTAGTAAATAGCGACGGGTTGCTGGAAACTACAAATCTTTGTATGTGCTCACCTTGATGTGGAAGCATCTAGAACGGAGAATACGTTAGCAGAGGTTCGAATCCACATTGTAAGTGTACTGTGAGCATACCGCATGCGCTGCGTCTCCCATCAAGACTATTTTGCCGTTCCCGTAAACCCATTGGTCGAGAAGCTCTCGGTCGTTCAGAATCCACTTGGACGGGTTCTCATTCATGAAAGAAATTGTTTTGCGGACGGTAGCGTCGAAAGATTCGAATTCCTTCTGAACCTCGCTTCGGTGGCCAGTGGCCGTCCAACTTTCCTTGGTGCGATCATCATCGGAGTAGACAAAGGCAACGATGTTGAGAATGGTGTTTCTGCTGATGGGAAACGCCAAAAAGTGTTTATCCGGACCCAGCCAGCTGATTGAGTATGATGGAAAGGGCCACCAGGACTCGAGATCTTTGATCGGGACAAGCCCTCGGTAGCACATGCGGCCGCTGTACCTGGGGTTGTCGGAGCGAAACTGGGAGCGGATATTGGAATGGATTCCGTCACACCCAACAACCAAATCCGCTGTGGCGGTGGTACCATCCGCGAAGCAGAGTTCCACGAAGTTCCCTTGGTCCTAAGAAAATGAATTAATCCATAATCCTGTATACTTGGTGTCGAGGAGCGCTATGGCATGTTACCTTGAGCTCGATGCACTTCTTGTTGATATGTAAAGTAGCTGCGTTGCGTTTCTTCACGTGGTCAAATAGGAGAGCCAAGAACTCTGCTCGATGGACGGGACTTTGTCTAATCTCCTGTCGGTCGTCAACTGGGACCGTAACAATCTCGCTCCCCGTGTCATAGCGGCGGAATGAGATCCAGATGCCATTGCGATGGCCAGAGATCTTGTTGAGGTCTTCCCCCACGCCAATGCGGTGAAGGAGCTTGGCTGCATTCACCCCTATGCCCAGGCCAGCGCCAATTTCCTTGTACTCCGGTGCTTGTTCGTACACATCTATCACCACACTGCCGTCCTTGGGGCAGTGGTGGTGGATCGACAGCGCAGCACAAAGGCCACCAATGCCACCACCCACGATGGCGATATGAAACGGGAGCTTTTGGCTCGGCATGTTCAACAGAAGAATAATTGTTTCGTAAAGTCGATCAGTATCGAAGCATGTTTTTTTTTCCTCTTTTGGTCTCAGGATTATTTATTTCTTGGCATCCTTGTCAGGAAGCATCATGCAGAAGTAGACAGATGATGTTATTGCTAGGAAGCTAGTGAATCTTTCACACCATCACACATAGTTGCCAACCCTCCCCCCTGTACGCTGACGGATCCATGCGGGTAAGCTGCTTAACTCCCCGGGCGATGTTTCTCCCCGCAGTCCCGTGCGGAGAAGTCCAAATAGGCTCGCTCCCGGAACTCGCCCGGACTGTCGCTTGAGTGATGGCTAAAAGGACTAACAAGGATCCCCAGAATCCCCATTCTTTTTCCGGGGACGTGGCCTTCTGATCAACTTACACAAACCAACGGCTCGCAGATGGCCTGGCGGTGCATGTGTCCAACAACCGCGCCTATTACAGCTTGAAGGGGTCAATGGAAACAGAACCTCTCTGTTCTGCTAGCCAGTGACGGAGTACGTCAAAATTGCGGCAGGTGTGCATCTGGATGGAGTCACTGTAGTAGTAGGAACTGTTCTCGTCCGGTCGATAGGGAATGGGAGTGAGATCGCCGTGGCATTGAACAGACTCTCGAAGAACGTCGATACAGTGGTCTAAATATCAGCACGGAGAACCGATTTGCTGTGTGGTTGATATCCATACCTGTATGAATGCGGAGAGGGGGCAGACGCTTTGGGTAGTAGAACTCTGCATCGATAACTTTCCTGAGATGGTTGATGCAATGCAGCAAATGGAATGTATCCAGTCTGCAGCCTGTTAGTTATGGCTTAACGCACCAATCACTGAGTCACTCACTGGACAAAGTCGAGGTAATCTTCAGCCTTATCACCAAATGCGTCCCGCTTTTCCTCAGCTGTTAAGTTGAACCACCTCTCTTCATGACTGTTAGTAAGGTATGAGCCACTTTCTCATCATCAATCGACCTCAGCATTCGTCACACGTACTTTCCAATATGTCATTCCATGCTTCGTCTATCTCATCGTACGAAGTACCGACATAGGGGCGAGTACTGGCGCCTCCTGTGATTCTGAACGAACCTTCGGACAATACGATGCCTCCGAATTGAACTTGACGATATCGAATAGCAGGGACAGCCGGCTCTGCAGCGTATGAGTAAGTGTTGTATAATGCAATGCATATGACGAGGGGTCATACTAAAATCAGTCTTCCATGATATAAATTGTGATTCACTGCCGCCATCACACCGGGAGTTTTGCTGCAAGCGAACTGAGAGAATTAAGCATATGGCCAACAAGACTGCAGAGCAAGCAGGCCAAAATATCGAACTGGCCGATTTGTGTGAAAGTGAATGTTCAATTCTTTCATCGCTTCGCAGTGGTTTATAAGACAGTTTAGACCAGGCAAACATACTGGAAAGAATGGAAAATAGCGACTTTGTATGAGAAGGGCTTTGCGGAGGTAAGAGGAATGTGCGGATGTACAGTGCATGTTCAAAAGTGAGCAACAAGGGAGGCCTCAGCAAGTTTCTAGTCTTTCCAAAGGCTGCAATCAAGATGCGAAGAGGGTTATTCACGCATGACACTACCAGTCCATTCTGCGGCACAATTTGCGAACAACATAGGAAGCTGCAGCGTGGTTGTCTGGTCAGCTTACCCAGCATGTGCATATCGGGATCTCGTTTGATCTTGTAACCTCATCCCCTATTCATGGAAAACCCATTTGATGAACGGCTCAAGCTTTACCCCGCGTGACAAGGATAATTCATCGCCGATTCAAGCCTTACTTGCATGTCTGCTGCGTTCATCCACACACCATCTAGTGAAGGCGTATTGTCACGGCACTTCCATGTGTCAAACTATCAAATGAATTGTTGTCTCAAAACTCGCCCAAGAAGAGCATAGTTAGGTATTGCAGGCAATATGAGATAATATTAGAAAGCTCATATAATATTGATAAAATTATCCAAGGAGATCATTGGTGGAATGGCTATATCTGAAAGGATAAATATGCTGGCAGAATTACTATCACATCAAGGGTATCGCTTTTGATGC
Organism: Trichoderma citrinoviride; assembly: GCF_003025115.1. Taxonomy (NCBI): domain Eukaryota; kingdom Fungi; phylum Ascomycota; class Sordariomycetes; order Hypocreales; family Hypocreaceae; genus Trichoderma; species Trichoderma citrinoviride. Next base: position 313,752 of record NW_020194727.1, read on the forward strand.
CCTTGCGTAACTGAAACTTAAGCAGCATAAACTTATAAATAAGGCATGCCTTCTCGCCAATGGTGGAGCAGTCTATCAAACAGCAACTCAACATCCAGCTTTATCTTCTATCCCTCTTGGACAGGCCCGAAGCTCCTCGATTCCGACACTCTGAATCCACGCAACCACCAAAATGAAGAATTTTTAACACTTTGCATTGCATTAGTTCTGGCTTTAACTGCTGCTGCTGCTCCGGGCCAAACTGTTGAGCGTGACGGCAAGGTCTTCGACAAGCGCCAATGCGCCTGCGTTGCTGGCCAACAATGCTGTACCTCTGGAGATGCTACTCTGTGCTTCCCGGGATGCTAAGGTACTCTCCTTCAAGGAAGCTGCGTCAGGTTTCAAAGCTAACATGTCATAACTGCGCCAATAGGTCTTTCCAATAGTCTAGAGTAGGCGTCCTTTCACTAAGCTGGGGGAAAGGACACGCAGGCTCTTGTCTATAAGATTACAACAATACACGAATGATGTGTACTCTCACTTGATATAACGTGAATCTTATCGTGCTTTTTGTGTGAATGATTAGTGACTTCCGGATATAGCCGAAGGCACACCACTCTCTGAGAATACCGGGATGTTGCGTTCAAACGGATGTTATTCTCCCCCAAATCCTCACACATCAACTGGCTCTTCATTGCCATAAAATTGTACCTGGGATATCAGAAGAGCTAAGAATTGACCCATATTAAATCTGAAGATTGAAGCTCCATTAGCTTTGTGTGCAACAGTTTGGCAGGAGTCATTGTCGAGATGTGAGTGGTAGCTGAGCATGACAGTTTGGTGAAGTTTCACAAGTCATTGGCTATAATTTAAGGGGAATGATAGCGGCCGTATAAAAGTTATATCAGTTCAAATATAGTATTATAAAACTGAAAAACCCTGGAAAATAGTTTCTTGTCGTTAAAAGATGCCATTAAGATAGGTTGAGTTATGCTATACAGTGCGCATGAGTGGCCTCTTTGTCTTATTATCGCTACCTTTCAACCTCGCTGCACCCCGGCCGCTACCTAAGAAATGGTAAAGAACCTTCAAGCACCATTTTGATGTGCATGACCGTGATCCTTTTTGCTTTGTATCATCAGTTGGAGCTTGTAAATTGTTCGGCAGATGCAGTACGATTGGATTCATTAGCTTTTCGTACTGTCCTTGTATGGCGACAAGCAAGCTTCGGCAAAGCGCAGCAAGTTCACGGCAAAGCCGTGACTATAGACACCAAAAGACGGCAGACTGAGTCACAGGGGGAATAGAAAGCCATGAGTTGAGTCATGTGTAATATCTTACCATTTTGGATGTGCTAGTTTGAAGCATCAGCCAGTTGCTGAAGCTCCGCCGCGTATGCCTTGCGGTCGAGTTCGGAGTCGGGGTCGGAGTTGGAGTCGGTTTCGATATGACCTAACTACAAGGAGTGGAGAAGCGGCTTGGAGGAGGATGCAAATGCTACCTAGCCAGAGCAGCGGAATGTTTTAGAAATTGTATAAAACTCAGTCGACTTCCTGTTCCCTTGACTCTAGTTCTGGAGAGCTGTAACATGAACCAGTCCTCTCGATGGCCAAAATGACAGGCCCTTCCGACGTGATCCTAAAACTCAGCAAAAGCGTTATTCGTCGCTATCGCAATTCTGACGCGGAAGCTATAGTGGAGGCCGCAGATTCGCCCCAGGTCTCGGCATACATGATGGCAACTTTTCCAAGCCCCTACACGCTGCAAGATGCGGTCAACTGGATCGAGATCGCGGGTCAAGAAGGAAGTCTTTTTTTCGCCATATGCACTCCCGACAGCGATATCGTCATTGGTGGCTGTGGCTTTCAGCATCTCACAGGTGAACAATCGCGGACCAAGGTCCTTGGATATTGGTTGTCGCCCAAGTATTGGGGCCAAGGCATCATGACGGAAGTCATAGCGACTCTGAGTCACTGGGCATTTGAACAAGTTCCCACGCTTCTGAGAATAGAAGCAACGGTTTTTAAGGAAAATAGAAGGAGCATCAAGGTTCTGGAGAGAGCAGGATATCATCATGAGGGAATCAGACGCATGGCGGCGTTCAAAAACGGGCGAGCTTACAACACTGTAAGCCTAGGATTGATCCGCCATGAGGGGATCGGACTCGTGAAAGAGAAGACGGATGAGACTGCTTAGAAGAAATATCAAGAGCCGCGTCGCTGTTTATACTAGCCATCTAAACGTGTCTATGTCCCTCAAGTCATCCAGATAGACTGCTTCATCTTGGATCTGCTGATGCTTTGAGTTTGTCGCTGCATGGTGAGGCACGCAGGGAGATTGATTGAGGACCAGATTCAAGGCTTTCGCAATGATGCTTTTCGCCCTAGAGCAGCCATGG